>NC_136265.1:78189948-78544591 GCF_964187855.1 Myxine glutinosa | reverse complement strand
CGTCGGCCGTGTGAGGGCCGGGAATTCCGCGAGCAGGCGAGCGAACTCGTTCGCCATCGGGAGGGCGCACGCCAGTTCGGTCGGCGCGGAGCTGCTCATCGTGCACGCCAGGGAGCTGAAGGTCTCGGCGTTGACAAGGCGACGACGTTTGACGTCGACCAGCAGCCCGTGCGTGCAGAGGAAGTCGGCGCCCAGCAAAGCCATGGGGACGCAGGCGGTCACAAAGGTCCACTGAAAGCGCTGGCTGCCGAAGCAGAGGGTGACGTTGCGCGGGCCGAAAGTGTGTATGGCCGAGCCATTAGCAGTGACCAAAGAGGGGCCGCAAACGGCGTCCCACCTGTCCTGCTCGGAGGCGGGTATGACGCTCAGTTGGGCGCCGGTGTCACAAAGGAAACGCCGCCCGGACGCTTTGTCCCGAATAAAAAGCAAGTTGCCCGAGTGGCTGGCGCTCATGGCTGGGAATGAACGCCGGCCCGGCCGTTTCCCGACTTGCTGAAAGTGCACAGGGGTCGGCACGTCCGAGCCTTGTGTCCGAACCTGGCGTGGTAATAACACCACGCCTGGTCAGGTGGAGGCCCCGGCCGTCATGTCGGAAGCGGTCGGTGCGGTGTGGCGGCCGCCAGTTTCACCGGCAGTTCGGCCTCCAACCGCGCAGGGCGCTCGGGCGTCGTGGGCGTCGCCTCGGACGGCGGCAGGCTCCAGGTAGCCGCGCCGATGTGTTGGCCCGCCGAGGAGATCTTATCGGCTTCCCTGGCGAGGGCGCGGGGATCGGTGATCGACGTGCCAGCCAGGGCGAGGCGTACCGGGTGAGGCAGCTGGCGAAGGAACAACTCGCGGAACAGAAAATCCGGAGAGTGCTCACCGAGCAACGAGAGCATATAGTCCATGCGCTCGGACGGGCGCGTGTCGCCGAGCTCGGGCAGGTCGAGCAGGCGCCGTGCGCGTGCCGCCGGTGAGAGGGCGAAAGCGTCGAGGAGGAGCGTCTTCAGCGCGTCATACTTGACGGCAGCTGGCGGGTGCTCGAGGAGGCTCAGGGCGCGGGCCGCGGTGGCGGAACTGAGCGCTGCCACGACGTGGTGGAAGCGGATGTCGTCCGCGGTGATGCCTCGCAGGGCGAACTGGGAGTCCGCCTGGGCGAACCAAACAGCTGCGTGAGCCTCCCAGAAGGTAGGCAGTTTAAGAGTCACTGCCGTGTCCATGTCGGTAGGTCACCAGTGAAGGAGCTGCGCTCCAACGCGAGTCAAAAGAAGTGACGCGACCAAAGACGGAATTCCTCCGAGTTGCTTTATTGAAACAAAACAGCTCAGGTATTCTGACAAAAGCCCGTTTATCGGGCAGCAATGTATATACACATTTATGTCGGGAAGTTTGCCCGGCAAAAGCTATACCGGGCATGCCCGGGTGTCAAGGGCGAGCCTTGGAAAGGCGAGTCTGGACCTGCCCGGGCGTGTTTGGCTGCGGCCTGGCAAGTCAAGGCTGGGCGTGCCCGGGCGCTCTGGACGAGCACTGGAAAGGCGAGAGCGGGCATGCCCGGATGCTCTGGGCGAGCCCTGGAAAGGCGATAGCGGGCATGCCCGGACGCTCTGGGCGAGCCCTGGAAAGGCGATAGCGGGCATGCCCGGACGCTCTGGGCGAGCCCTGAAAAGGCGATAGCCGGCATGCCCGGACGCTCTGGGCGAGCCCTGGAAAGGCGAGACTGGGCGTGCCTGGGAGGTTCGGGCGTGCCCGGGAACAGTGAGTCCGGGCATGCCCGGGTGTCAAGGGCGAGTCCTGGAAAGGCGAGTCTGGACATGCCCGGGCGTCCTGGACACGGCCTGGCAAGTCGAGGCTGGGCATGCCCGAGCGCTCTGGGCGAGCCCTGGAAAGGCGAGAGCAGGCATGCCCGGACGCTCTGGGCGAGCCCTGGAAAGGCGAGTCTGGACATGCCCGGGCATCCTGGATGCTGCCTGGCAAGTCGAGGCTGGGCATGCCCGGGCGCTCTGGGCGCGCCCTGGAAAGGCGAGAGCGGGCATGCCCGGGAAAGACGAGACCGGGCGTGCCCGGGCGGTTCGGGCGTGCCCGGGAACAGCGAGTCCGGGCATGCCCAGGAGAGGCGCGTCTGGGCCCATCCGGACGAGCCCGGCATGGCGATCGTGCCCTGGCCGTGTCCTGGCAGGTGCAAGGCGATTGTGTACCTTCAGCGGGAACCGCTACAGTATAATATATATATACATCAGGAATACATCAGGAAGAAGATAATAGTTCTTTGGTCATATATTGTTACATATCTTTTCTACCTGTCCCAGCTTGTATAATAATCATAAAAGTAGGACCGTGGGTCCTGAAGCTCACCTGGATCACGAGCTACATCACTCAAACCCCCCACAGACCCTCTCAGACAATGATGTTTTTAATGTCGTGAACAAACCGTGAACAAACCGTGAGCCAGCAAACAATATCTCTCCGTTCTCAGGACCGAACTCTCTTATCTGTCTCCCTCTTCGAAATCCTGGTGGCGTCTGGTCAAATCTGTTTCTGGTGTTTGTTCCCCCTCCATCCCCTCCCTCACCTCAAATGGCCACACGGCTGACTCCGCACGTGAAAAAGCTGAATGCCTCAACTCTGTGTTTGCCTCTAAATCTTGTGTCCCAAACCCATCCCTCTCTGTACCCACCGTACCCAGTCGTACCCAGCTGATGATTCTGAATGCTTTGGTTTCAACAGCGTGAAGGCGAGCTAGGTGTGAGGCAGGAGCACCAGCCCAGAGGGGAGAGCAGTATTCCATTGAGCTGCGGATGAAAGCCTTGTATGTGGTGAGGAGCTCAGGTGTGCCAAGGAAGGACTTCGCACGACGGAGGATGCCCAGTCGGCGACTGGCTTTGGAGGCCAGATTTGAAATGTGGTTTTCCCAGGAAAGATCATGGCAGATAGTGAGACCCAAAAGCTTGAGTGACAGAACTTCTTGGAGAGGATTATTCAGAAAGTGGATGGGAGGGTTGTCCTGTCGGTCTTTTCGGAGAGACATCGTAAGAGTGTGAGATTTGTCAGGATTGAAAGACATGTTCCACTTGTTTGCCCAGTCTGTGATTTTGTCAAGGTCTGCAGAGAGTGAGGAGGCTGCAGACTGCCGATCTGAGGGATGAAGAATGGAGCGACAGAGAGTAGAGTCGTCAGCAAAGAGATAGAGAGGATTTTCAAGAGAGTCAGAGAGATCATTGATGAAAATCAGAAAAAGCACAGGGCCCAGAACACTGCCTTGGGGAACTCCAGCCTGAACAGGAAGAGGAGATGAGAGAAACCCATTCAGGGCCACACGTTGACTATGACTAGAGAGGAAGTCCGCCAGCCATGCGTGGAGATTTCCATGGATACCAAAAGAGGAGAGTTTGGTGAGCAGAGCGGGGTGCCAGACCGTATCGAAGACACGTGATATGTCAAGGGAGACTGCTCTAATTTCCTGTTTGGCATTGAGGACCTCCATCCATTGTTGAGAAAGCAGAAGCAGCATGTCCAGAGTGGAGTGTCCAGGTCTGAAACCAAATTGATGATCAGAGATCAAGCCATTGGAGAAGAGGAAAGATTTCATATCTGAAGCAATGATGGATTCCATGACTTTGCTGATAATTGGGAGAAGGCTGATTGGTCTGTAGTTGCTGGGATCTGTTTTTGCACCTTTTTGTGCAAAGCGGTGATGTTGGCAGATTTCCAAGCAGATGGAAGATGACCTTGAGCAAAAGAGAGGGTGAAGAGAACATAGAGAGGGAGTGAAAGAGCGGAAGAACATGATTTTAGGACCCGTGGGCTGATGCCGTCAGGTCCAGTTGCAGAATCAGAGTCGAGGGTTGACAGAAACTTTTCCACCTTGTCAGGAGGAAAGGACACAGAGTCCAGGAGCAGCTGGGTATGACTGGGTACGGTGGGTACAGAGAGGGATGGGTTTGGGACACAAGATTTAGAGGCAAACACAGAGTTGAGGCATTCAGCTTTTTCACGTACGGAGTCAGCCGTGTGGCCATTTGAGGTGAGGTAGGGGATGGAGGGGGAACAAACACCAGAAACAGATTTGACCAGACGCCACCAGGATTTGGAAGAGGGAGACAGATAAGAGAGTTCGGTCCTGAGAACGGAGAGAGATTGTTTCCTGGCTCTCCTGAGGGTGGACACACACTTGTTTCAGGCTTTGTGAAAGGAAATGAGATTTCCTTCCGTTGGATTTGCTTTCCAGGAGACGAAAGCAAGTTGTTTCTGGGCAATAGCCTCACCACAAGATTCCGTGTACCATGGACGGGAGGAAGGGTATGACAACTGGAGACGAGATGGGATAAATCTGTGCATGAGAGAGAGAGCAATTTACTTTGGAAGAATTCCCAGGATGAGTTGATGTCAGAGGCAGTAGAGATGGGAGACCAGTCCAGATGATTGATGGCTGCTTGAAGACCGTGCCAGTTGGCCTGAGTGAAATGCCAGACTCGTCGACGCTGAGGAGGCTCTCTGAGAATGGTCAGAGAGATGTCCACTTTAACAAGCACATGATCAGAAGAGCCGATTGGAGCAGAAGAAGAGCAGCAGACATTTTCAGGGAAGTTAGTCATAACCAAGTCCAGAAGAGAAGATGCTCCGTTGACTGAGATCCGGGTTGGGAAATTGACAGATTGTGTCAGTCCCAGTGAGTCACAGAAGTCCTTTGCTGAAGAGCCATGGCTGGTGAGAGAGGTACCCACCCCCAGCCAACTGGCATGGTGACAGTTGAAATCACCACATATGAGGAAGAGAGAGTTGGGATGGGTAGATAGAAGTTGGTCCATATTATCAGACAGCGAGATGTAGATGGAGTCATCACTGTTTGGTGGACGGTACAACACGCATATGAACAAAAGGTGGGAGCGAAGGGGAAGCCGTAGCCAAAGGTATTCCTGGGGGTGAGGTGGAGAGAGGGCAGTGCAGGGCGAGTGAGGAAGAGAGTTTTTTATAAAGATAGCAACCCCACCTCCAGAACGAGGCTCAGGTCTATCATACCGGAGGAGGGAGTAACCTGGGAGAGATACCAAGGAATCAGAGACATCATGAAGGAAGAAGGTTTCTGTTAAGCAGATCACGTCTGGTTTGTCAGAAGCAACCTGTATGGAGAGATCAGTTAAGTTTGAGCGAAGGCCCCGGATGTTTGAGGTCCATACTGTTAAGGAAGAGGAAGGGGGAGCATCGGATACAGAACAGGGGGGGGAGCGGTAGGGCAGGATGTGGAAGAGGAGGAAGAGGTAGGGAGAGCTGTTGCAGGTGTGTCAGAGATTACAGAATAACTTGGAGAAAGGGAAGAATGGGGCGGACAAAAGGTTTGATGGTGTTTGGGTGAGGCGCAGTGAGGTGTTATTTGAGGAGGGGGAAGAGTGAGGCAGAAGGTTGAGGAAGATGAAGGTGAAAGTTGGAAGGGGGAAGAAGCGGGGAGGACGCTTTGAGGAGGAGGGGTGAGAGGGGAGTCTAGGAGGGGAGGAGTGAGGGAGAGTCTCGGAGGGGAGGGGTGTGGGGGGAGTTTAGGAGGGAAGGGGCAGGGGGGGAGATTTGAAAGGGATGGGTGTTTGGGAAGATTTGGGGGGGAGGGGCAAGGGGGAAGATTTGACAGAGATGGGTGATGGGGAAGATTTGGAGGGGAGGGGTGAGATTGGATTTTGAAAAGTGTACGATTTATGGGAAACGAACATTTATTGCAAAATGAGTTTCTTGAGACATTCGAGTCAAAAATACGTTTGAGGACGCTGAAGGATGGGTGGAGTTCTGGAGAGTTTAGGGAATGAATGAAAGATGCACTCACTGTAAGAGATGGAATTTTTTTTTTGAATGAATAGAATTGGTGAGCAAGTCGAAAGCATCCTTTTATAGAAGAAGTAGAAAAAAGTGTTATAGAATATGACATAATAATAAAGTTCTTCAGGGGACAGATGAAACATGTATTAACAACTTGATCATGTGATCTCGAACAACGTGGTCGAAGAACGAACGAACAAATAACGAAGAACGAAAGAGCAAAAGAACGAAGAACGAAAGAACAAATAAGAACGTACAAGCGGATAAGAACAGGGAAGGAAAAAAAAATTTTGGTTTTTTTTTTGAGATTTTAAAACAAGGGAGTATGGGTGAAAAGACCGTGAAAAACAGAGACCGACAGTAGTTGCAGTGCGATCGAAGAACCGCTGAGACAAAAAACAAAAGCCTCAAGCCAAGGTCTGAGGACACGGTAGCCTACTAATACTAGCACTACACTAGGCCTCAGAATACACGATACGAAAAAAACCGACGATTCTGTACACAGGTATGAAAAACCAACACCGAGAAACCTATTAAAGTCACTCCAATAGGTACATGCACCGAAAGAAAGATAAAGATACGCCAAAAACATAAATGTGAAAGATCACTTAGCTTCGAAAGCGTGAGCGCATGGAACAGCTTCGAAAAGACGTGACCTCGCCGTGATCTCGCGAGAGAGTCCCTCAAACCTCTGAGCATTTCGTTTCAGGATCTTTGACACCTGACCTTGAGTGATGCCATACTGCCGAGCAATAGGACGCTGTTTCATGCCGTTGTGGAAGTGTAACTCAGTGTAACTTATTAATAAGTTACCAGTGCCAATTAATAAGTTACACTGAGTTACACTTCCACAATTCCCTCATCTTTTTGTTTTTGTTTATATTAACCATTAATCTAAACATCAATATAAGTAAACAATCAATCACTACAAGTAAACATCATTACAAGTATAAGTAAATAATCAATCACTTTGGTAATCAAATTCCCTTGGGCATACACCGTCATCCTGCAAGAATCACAAATCATTTCGTTGGTCATTTACTCCTTCCATATCGTTCAATCTATTGCATTTGCATTACAAATATATTTTCAAAACAACACTTCACCATCACCAAGATACAACAATTTCACTTCATTTTCAAGTTTTGTAAAGCATCTGCACCATCTGGCAAAAAACGTTTGCCTCCACACAAATGTTGACTTTGTTTGAAAGGAAGGGCTGATCACTTGTGTTTGAATCCTGGTATGAAACATTTTCTCCTAATGTCTTCATAGCTCCTGCACTACTTCGTGTAGGATTTCGCTGTTGTGGTAACATTGTGGAGTCATAGACTGACCCTGCTCTCCTTGTAGCATTCTTGCCACTTTTTGCTGTAAACCATAGTAATTCCTGAACAAGGCCTTCACCCAGTTGTAGTCGACTTGCCTCCTCCCTCATTGTGAGTGGGCAGCAAGTATTGGTGTGACGTTGATTGGCCAGCAAGATGTGGAACAGGGGTGCCGGATGCATCCACAATGATGTTGGGACCATGGTGTTCAGGTCATTCATGGTCCTTACCAGGAGCAACCAGCAGAATCGTGCACAGCTGTTGTGACAAGGGCACAGCCGTTTTTTTTGCAGCTCCATGCTGGTTCCCCGGACGTTGGTGAAGTAATAACATATGTCCCCGCATTTCACAGAGGTTGCAGGTAAAATGTCGTTGTCCTGCAACTTCTGATGTGGTGAATGTTCGAAGCCTTCGAACAAGAGTAAGTGATCGCCTTTCTTTCATATGTTGCAGTGTGATCCAGGCAAATGGTCACATAAATTTCCTTGGTGAAGGTAAGCATTCATCTCCAAGTTACACGGGAGAATGTCTTCATCATTCTTTGAGAAAGAGGGTGTATGCCACGATTAACTTCATTTTTTAGCCACAAATTTTCTTTCTCGAACTTCTTCCCAATTCCGTTAGCAATCCCTCCAAAATGTGATCTCGTCTTATCCTTATGCTCAGTCACATCTGAATCTGCTTTCCGCACACACTGGATCAGATAGGGTGCATCTTACCATGAAATCAGCATAATCATGTATATCTTCCGACAGTTTCACATTCAACAATTTGTTGTTTTTCCTTAACACAAAAAGTTATATTCATTTATATGCGTCACACAAATAATATTCAATCAGGTATGTATTTTATTACTAAACTAAGAATAGCATTGTATATGATTACAATCACAAACGGGAATACCTAATTCCCAACAACAATTTTTCCAAACCAACAAATTAAACATAATGTATTATTACCATAATTCCTCTCCACTTTTTCTTTTCCCTCTTTTTCCTAACAGTGTGTCACTCGTGGTGATATGAGTTCACTGATATTGTAATTGACACAACTCATAACATTGTCGTTATGCCATTATCTTAATTCTACTGTTTCATTTGCAACATCACTTGATTTAATCTTTTAATCTCAGTATTTATTCATATCATCATAACAATCTTTCTATTTTAGGTCCATATTTGTTTCTATTCTTATCAACCTCCTACGGTTTATCAATTTGTTCCAAAACACTGCAACCAAAGGTTTTAACCAAAGCTCTACCAAACTATTTCCAATTTGAACTCAAAATGCTTATTAAACAACAATTCAAAGAATTAACTTCAATGGGTCAACAAACTCATTTTATAAACAGATCTAATTTTCCCATCCAATAATTTTCCTTGCCAAATGTCATATTGCAACACTTTAATAAACCTTCGAAAAATGTCTCCCAAATCAATAAATTCCCTTTTTACTTCCCAAATACTCATCTGTAAATTACATATTCAATTACAGTTTTTTCCCATTTGTTCGGCCTGAATGGCCACTGAAGTGGCTGCCAACATGCAGTACCGTTTTATCTACCAAGCAAGTATTCGTCCACATAAGATCTCTACCAAAATGTTGTTTGTAAAAAACAAATCTGGGATTTCTGATTACATGGATGCACACTCTCAGGACATTTCAGGCTGCTTGTTAACAATCTACTACGATAAATTAATTCCTTTACCCACAATCAAATAATTAGTACAAATTGAGGATATTATCCCTATCACATTCATTTATAGATTCATTATGTTGGATCTAAATTTTCTCCCACTGCTGCAAGGAAGAACAATAGCTCTAATAAGTCTTTGTAATATCTCACTTCATTTACCCAGCATCGAAGAATTTATTTACTATCCATTCCCATCTGTTAACCAGTGACTTTGTTTGAACTCCAAAACTTAATTTGATGAACCCCATGTGTATGGTACCACTTATTGAAACCCCTACTTTTGTAGAAAATATCCAAGTAAGTGTTTTTTTTTTTTGTTTTTTTTACACCCCCTTAACTGTTGCTCATCCATTTCTATGCACCCAGTGAGTACTACTGACACCAGTATGCCAATATAGGTGTGCGAGATTAACAAATATGTTGCAGGTACACGTAACAGCGCGTTCTGAGTATAAATAACGTAACAGCGCGTTCATGTCTGCCCCTTGGTTTAAGATGCACAATGCATTCCGTTTTAAAACTCACAATAGTTCAAATCAGCAAGATTTTCTTTACTATTTTCCCATATCATCTATGCCTAATACACATCCATACATGCAGCACAATTTATATGCTGATAAAATTCAAGTTTATATATATCTATCTATAATTCCAGTAATCTCTGTCTGTACGTTTGTATGTTTGTCTGTCTGTGACCGCTGTTTCTCGACAACCACGGGTCCGATATACTTTTAACTTGCCAGGTATATTGCTGGGGACCCGAGGATGTGCCTTTTCAAGGTTTCATATTAATCGGACAATTACTTACCGAGCTATGTCCAAAAAACGATTCAACCAATCAGAGAGCAGCGAACGATCGCGTGTGCCGAACGTGGCGGGCACACTCTGCCTCGGATGGCACATTTGAGAGCGTATTCATTTATTTCACGTTTGCAAACTATGTTGGCGTTAAACTATGTTTTACAACTAATAAAAACGAATTTGCGATTCATTCGCTTTCCTGCGCGTTTGTGTACGCGATGGCGATTTCTTTACCAAACTCCGGAAGCCGTTCGCTTTGGACCGAACCATTGCATGTAAATAGAGGGGGGGGATTGTCACCACTCGCAAGCCGTTCGCTTTGGACCAAACCATTTCATGTAAATAGAGGGGGGGGGATATAATTTTAGATATAGATATAGTACGGGCAATGCCCTAGTATATATAAATCCATGAGCAGAGTATTCTGGGAAGTCAGTGTAAGACCTCTCCCAAATTTGGATAATTTTGTACTCCCTCATTTCTTTTTATGAAGCTCATATCCATAAATAGCTATTATTCTCATATAAATTCTATCAAAATGGAATCCCCAAATTACTCACAATTTTACTATTTAATTAATGGCTGCTCATAACCCAGCACATCAAATCTTTATATTCCATCTCCCTTGACAAAAGAGATAATGTTCATAATCAAATTTTATTTCTATTTTATTTTACGGATTCTCTGCATATTCAATCCCATCCACATAAAACTATCCATTTCCAGACAGGCACACTGTGCCTGTCTGGTGTCAACAATCACACTGTCCTGTCGACTGTGTGTCGGTGTCAACAATCTTGTAAGATTGATACACAAAACAATAAAAAAAACACTAACATTGACACACAAAAATACACACACACATGCATTATGCGTATTTGTTTGCGTTGGAACTATTATTTACAGATCAAGATGGGTGTCAATTTTATTTCAATTTCATAAAATTTGTCCTTCAATTTTAGAAATGCTAATACACAAATGGACCAAAAGCTTATTCTTAGAAAACCCCTATGATGTCACATTGAAATTACCCTTTCAGTTCCCACAATAATTTATCCAAATTTGACTACACACCCATTTACATGTCAGTCGACCACTGACTTATCAATCGTGTGGAACAATAGTCCGAAATTCCCACCTGATCATCACGTGACCCTTGTCCCTTGGTTTAAAATTTGCAAAGCAATTGTTCCAACTTTGTAAATTTAAAATTGTGTGCCCAACATAAAAGATCCAATTTCGGCATTTGATCAATTAATTATCAATTTGCTTACAAGCAAAAGAAAAAATGAATAATTCTTGCTCCGAAAACTTTTCAGACCCAAGAATCATCGACAGTTATTCATGTTTGTCCAGTAATCTAATTTGTTGAGGCCAATCGTCATTTGGGATTTGTCGCAATGAAGGCCTAATCATTGTCTGAGGTATCGGTCAGCACTGGTACCCTTGATCTTGGTTTCTTTGTCCTTGGTTTCTTTGTCCTTGGTTTCCCTGTCGAAATTGTCTTCTGCTCAGATATGGGCATCTCCTTATCCAGTGTCCCATCTCTCCACAGTTGAAGCACCGGCTTCTGTCGTTACCTGCTCTGTCCACTTGTTGACTTGTCTTTCTGGGCTGCATGTCTGGGTCTTTGGGTTGCCATTCTGACCTCTGGTTATCTCCTGATTCATAGTTGTTGTCTGTTGCATTGTTACGTTGTTGCATAGAAAACCTATTGCGTTGGTTCGTAGTCATCAGGGCTTGTGTCTGTAGTTGCATCAATTTTTCGGCATTTATAGCACTGTTCCTGGCCTGAATTCGCTGATGATGCAAAGCATAATTCAATATTTCTTGCATCGGCTTGCCTTCCCAAGCAATACACTGTCTTTCCACTTCACTCTTCAATTTCGGCAACAGACCATTAATAAAAAGGGGTTTTAGGGCATTGTCGATTTGTGCCCGGTCTATTCCCGAATATAGTCGAAAAACATCTCGCAATCTGTCTAAATAATCACTAGCATCCTCTCCTGTTTTCTGTTTGCACGTAACCACTTTATTCCAATCAGTCACGGGCGGCAATTTTTGTATGGCCTCTATTAATTTATTTATCTGTGTCATTTTAGCCTCCGTGGGTATGTCTAATTCTCCATTTACTGCATGTACCCAGTTTGCCTCACTCATTAATGTCTTCAAAGTGGTGGTATTAGGAATTACCCACTTTAAGAGTATTTCTATGTCTCTTATAGTCGGCAATTGCGTTTCCACAATCAATCGTAGCTCTTCTGCGAATTGAAGTGGATCTGTTTTGATTGATGGCATATCGCTCTGTAATGCCTTCAATTGGTGTATTTGCCAAGGTCTATACATCAAATCTGGGCGTTCCTCATTTGCCCCTGGAAATTGCCGTTGCGGGAAATTCATAACGCCACATTGTTCAAAACCTCCCTGTGGGAGAGTCAAGTTTTGAATGTTCATTGGCAGATCATATTGATCGTTGGATAGATTGGCATTCATCACAGAACCCTTACTCCTTGTATGGTGGTATGGGACGTATGTTGAAGTTGTTGCAGCTGGTTGTATTGCTTGCCCACTTTGAGTCGGTTCCTGTCCTCCAGTTGCACCCTCTGGGGTAGTCACCTCAACTGGGGCACTGCTTTCACCTGTCTTCTGTCGGCTAGAGCCAATCGTTTCACTCTGTACTGGCCCTTCGGCAGGTAGAGGTACAGGTACCTGTACTTCCTGTGGCTGATATACACTATTTCGCCGATAGGGTGGAGGAGTTTCCTCTTCTATTTCATTTATCTCATATGACCTTGCGTCTGGGTACAATCTGAACTGGGATCGCTTTCCATTGCTAACTTCAAGAGGCATTTGGGTGGATACCTTTTCCAACCTATGTTGTATCTGCTTCATTTCTTTCTTCACACCCCCCATTTTCGTTTTGGTCTCCCTGTCTCTAGACTCGATGTCCCAGTAATAAAATGGTTTCCAATCCACCTTCAACTTCTGTCTGTCTCTTGCTTCTAATTCTTCTCTGAGTGTTTCCAATGTGTTCCTGTCAAACGTGCCATCCTTGGGGAATTCCTTCTTTCTCCCTTTTGTCCATTCATGCCAAGATTCCAAATCTTTAAGTGAATGTGGACCATATTGCTGATACATGTGGTTGACGCAAGCGCCTCTTTGGGACAAGTCTAGCTGACCTTGTTTGCCCTTGCAGACTCCATTTCCCATTTTGCCTGTATGTGAATACCACTCAATATTCCCTCAATGTACCAGGTAGATTACTAGGATCTGCGCTTTGGAATGCACCTGTACACACCTGTACTATATGTCCTATAAATAAAATCTACTGGAGTTTGTTCCACCTTTTATCAAAGTAACGTTGGATGCGTTGTAGCTTGTTCCAGGTTCCTCGAAAGCTTCACTCGTACCTCCAGGAAGGATCTCTCCACCTGTTCACACGGTGATTTCCAGAAAATCTCCCTCAGCTGTGGCTTTGCACAATCCAATCTCACAGATCAGTATTTGCAGATGAGCCGGAGGGTCAGTATGAAATGGGTGAATCCTCAGGTGTCCGCTCTGTTGACGGGGAAATCACACAATGGTAACCGCACATATATATCTGTATATAAACTCACCACCTTGCTCAATTTTCCCAGGTTGTCTCCACATTGTTAATATCTCGCAAAGATATCAAAGCTTCTTTCTTGAGACCGCATTTTCATCAATCAAACAATCAATATATTCAATTCAATTTATTCAGTTCAATTTATTCAGTTAAATTTATTCAGTTAAATTTATTCAATTAAATTCAATCAATTAGATTCACTCAATTAATAATTCAATCAATTATTCAATTTCAATTAATTCATCAATATTCATCAATAAATCAAATTAATCATTTTGGATGACTCCTTGCATAAGCCCTTTCCCCAATGATGTCAGGACAGGTCCATCCATTGACCGTCACCTCTGGTTCGTACCTCATGTTAATTGATGAATCACCGTCCTGTCCTCGGGTCATATCTGACATATTTCCCCATTTTGCCTGGTCTCCACAAATTTTCTTTGCAACCACTAAAGGCAACTCATCCTTCATTCGTGAGACAGCCAAAATGGATGGCAGATATTAAAGTTCATTGGGAAAAATATCTCATCATTTTTCTTTTAATAGTACCCAAAATCTCTTGGCAATATAAATTTCGTAAAACTCCTGAAATGGGACTGTAAAATTCCTTCAATCATGCTAAATCTTGAAACTCCATCGCTTGTAATACCCAATTTATCCCATAGGGCTTGAAAGTTCTTTCCCAAGTTCATGCAGCATTCTGCATTTGAACCCTATGATATCATTCATAATAATCATCATGATTTTATAGTCATGGTCCTATCATAATCATCTATTTAAACGAACATTTCCTTTATCACCACAGCTATGTGGTATAATCAACAATAGAATAAAACTGTACATAGCAACAGGCTACCTCATGGCCACTTAGTATACCTATTGACAATAAGTCATAACAATATCGAATAATCATTGAACAATTCAAAAATCGCTTCCACTGCTCCAGCCGCAGCATCCGTGATATTTGTTTGCTCATTCACTATTCCTGATTCGTCATCAAGGATCTCCATCATCACACAGCGTACTTAATTCCGCATTTTAATGAGAATTCAACAGGAATTTACGACTCAAAGGAAAAAGAACGAGCAGACCTTTTGCAGGATGATCGTTACAAAAATCGTTACATATATTAAAGTATTTATAATGTCGACAAATCATATCTTAATTCTTACAAGATTTTTTGGTTCTTTGAATAAATCACAGCACCGGGAGAACCAGCTCCAAAAAATGGATCTTTGTGTTTATTCAGCACCCTAGTAATTGGTTCTTTGTGTACTAATTACACAGCACCCAGGCCCCGCTCATATGGATCTTTGTGCAGCGCTGCACAGCACCTGAGCAAAAGGGGTTTCATCTACATTTTCCCTATCCGGTGTACCATCCGTGATATTTGTTTGCTCATTCACTATTCCTGATTCGTCATCAAGGATCTCCATCATCACACAGCGTACTTAATTCCGCATTTTAATGAGAGTTCAACAGGAATTTACGACTCAAAGGAAAAAGAACGAGCAGACATTTTGCAGGACGATAACTGGAATTAGTCGTGAAAATATATCCAAATACACAAAAATACACACCCACACAAATAAACAACATTTATTCCGTTTAACAGAACAAACATTTCCTCTATCATGACATGCATGTCTTCAAAATTATATGACCAAGAGAAAAAGTAAAATTAATTAAAACTGCGAGCAGTGATAATCCGGGGACCATACCGCTCCATCCTGATTGGACGAGTGCATGCTAGAGTCGTTAACAGCGACAGTCCAGATCCGATTGTTCAAAATTTCAACTCAATCGATCGAAAAATGAACGCAGGGATGCATTTTAAAGGTGCAGTGGCACTAACTGAGTTGCCACGAATATGGCCACGAAATTGCCAATATGGCCATCACAAAATATTTTCCTTAATCAATTGGCTCATAGCATAACCAATCTGTAAGTATTTCATCCGAAGATGTATTTCTGAGGACTTTTAATTAAATAAGTCATTTATAAATCAACGAGTTAATTTATTAAATGATTAATCAATAAATCAATATTTTCCTTGACAGCCACATCACTTGGTCAGTGTCATGTCCAAATATCAGCTTCCTTACTCAAAAGGTGCCTGAGTAATGATTACTGTAATTACTGTAATTACCGGAACTGTAATTACTGTAATTTAATAAGAAATGTAATTAATTAAATAAGTACTTCATTAATCGCTCATAATTAAATAACTCGTGAATTCTTATCCGATTTATTTAATATTTGAGTGTCCCCAAAACGTTGGAGCAAAACGTTGCAACAACGAAAGTGAAACGTTGTAGCGACGTTGTGGAAACGTTAGCACAACCCAACATTTGAATGTTCCCAAAACGTTGGAGCAAAACTTTGCAACAACGAAAGTAAAACGTTGTAGCGACGTTGTGGAAACGTTAGCAAAACCCAACATTTAAATGTTCACAAAACGTTGGAGCAAAACGTTGCAACAACGATAGTGAAACGTTGTGGCGACGTTGTGGAAACGTCAGCAAAACCCAACATTTAAATGTTCACAAAACGTTGGAGCAAAACGTTGCAACAACGAAAGTGAAACGTTGTAGCGACGTTGTGGAAACGTTAGCAAAACCCAACATTTAAATGTTTACAAAACGTTGGAGCAAAACGTTGCAACAACGATAGTGAAACGTTGTGGCGACGTTGTGGAAACGTCAGCAAAACCCAACATTTAAATGTTTACAAAACGTTGGAGCAAAACGTTGCAACAACGATAGTGAAACGTTGTGGATTATCCCAATGGATAATCCCAATGAATCACAATGCAATCCCATTAAAATCCCATTAAAATCCCATTAAAATCCCATATCTTGTCACCCTTTGCATTGTTGAAAGCAATTAATTCCATAACTCAATATTACTTCTATTTATATATACTAGGGCGTGCCCGCACGTACGTGCTTGCCCGTACGTGCTTGCAAAAAAAAACATGCGTGCAAGCAACAACAAAAACTTTGAAACCACGTGGCAGTAACGACCACAGAACCCCCCCCCCCCTCTATTTACATGAAATGGTTTGGTCCATTCGCAAAGCCAAAGCGAACGACCACAGAACCCCCCCTTCTATTTACATGAAATGGTTTGGTCCATTCGCAAAGCCAAAACGAACGACCACAGAACCCCCCCTCTATTTACATGAAATGGTTTGGTCCATTCGCAGAGCCAAAGCGAACGGCTTGCGAGTACGGTGACCATACCTTGGGACCCACTTGTCCGATTAATTTCAAACCTTAACAAATTTTCCATTCCTTCCCTTCCTGATCTTTCGATGTAGGGATGGGTTCTTTTTAGGATCATGTTGCATCGAGCATTATTTTCCAAAACAGTGTGAACATTAACCCACACCAAAACCTCTGACATCCCACCATTAACACCTATTGTAAGCGTGCCGAATCAGTAAGCATCACCCCTTCTATGAGCCTCGACCAGAGGGTGGTTGTTACTCACAAACACTCGTCGCTAGCTGTTCCATTGTCTGCCGATTCCCACTCTGCTGTTTTTGTCTCATAATCACCAAACAAGAACAGCACACATTTCCTGTAATTATCTCTCATAATCAGGATAAATTTGGAACAGCCCTTAAACTAACACCAAGCAGATCAATTTTTATATTTAGGTTGAGGTTTCACACAAACTGGTTAACCAAATAATACAGAATTATTATTATTATTATTATTATTTTTCAAAAGCACTTGTTCACCAATTTCCCCAAATTTCAGCTTCCTATCTCAAAGGATGGCTAAGATATCGCCCAGACGAACAAACACACAACTAGAACGATGCTCAGTAGAGAGCATATTTCTGCTTTGGTGAACAGTTTATGTTTTGTATCCCACTGATAGGCCGGATCTGGATTCGGACCTGAACCAAAAATGGAATCGGCGTGTTTTTGTCACTTTTTTTTTTTTTTTTTTTAATATATGAATAATATTAAAATAATAACATTAATAAGTATATTATGTTAAATATCATGTATATCGCTTTTCACCCGATCTCTTTATGGTGAAGAATCACTTTAAACAATTCTCGTAGCCGGATTCGCACCTGGGTCTTCACCAAAATCCAATCATTTCGTCGTGTCCCCCATGCTATTTATCTGGCAAATTTCGTCAAAAAAAAACAACAGCACTGGTTTTATTTCCTGGAATCGTCCTGCAAAACGCTTTGCTTCTCGCAAAACGTCCGCCAATGGGAAGTAAAGGGAGGGAAAAGGAGCGGGAGGAAGAGACAGGGTGCCGGAATGGACATGAGGGACAATGAGGGACAGTGAGGGAGTGTTGGTATGCAATTTTTATCCAATCGCCATCTTTCACAGTAATTCTGGACCGGCATGAGGTGGGATTGTCTGTCATGAATTTATTTGTTGATCGAACGAGTTTTAATTTGTCTAAATCCGACCAGTCGTTCCAAAGATATAAGCCTTTTTGTCGCAATACCATAAATTGGAATGAGGTAAAAATATTTATATAAATATAATTCCCTTTCCCGGTTCCGTCGCTCGCCGAGCAAGTCGAGTGCTTTGAGCAAGTGCAAAAAAAAAGAAGTACTTTATACGTGTACGGGTGTGTAAACGAGTGTACCGGCCTTACACGTCCTGGAAGCAAATGGTCGCAAGGTGCACGCTTGCTCCGTTTGCTCCCAGGTCACAGTAAGACCCTTAATGACCAGCGCAAAAATACGTATTTACAGAAATCATTTAGAAAAAAAAAAAAACACGAATAAATTGCTACAGTCGTTTATCGAAGTACCATTCGTGATGGCTCACGCCACCTATCGCGGCATCGGTGCGCACGGAACCCCCAGAACCACCTCCTTCCCCATGTATGTACAAAACTATTTCCAAGTTCGTAATCATATTGGACAAAACAAGACACACTCACCTTTTTTTAAAGACTTGTTCGTACAATTGATCCCAGCGGTGCCTCCAAATTGTAGGGGAATTTGTAGTGGGGGACTCAAGACTCCAATGACCGGACACAGGTTTACAAAAGGTCTGGTTTATTAACTGGTTATTCACTTCATTCCATTTACCAAATAATACCGCATAATTCAATGGCTGAGATTAACTCTTTTCGCTGATCCTTCTCGTTCGGCTGATGTTCCTCCGCCACTCCCGTTGGTCAGAGCTCTTGGTAGCAAGTCCTGTCGACTCCACGTTTGCTCTCGTTTATATGGACAAACTGGACTTAATCCCCTCTCCGCTAATGCCCCGAGGTCATGCATGTACCAAGTCCTGGTATCAGCTCGCTCCCCTCCTGTTGTGAGTTCCGTTTACCAAACGATAGGGGGGTGCTTCAGCCAGGGGCTGTGACCAGGTGGACAAGAGATTATCATGTTCGGGCGCATTCCTGACACTCATTTACAAACTCGACTTTCACAGAGTTTGCATGTAAAATGTATCTGCTTCGTTACCAGTTTAATTAATAAGTTACCAGTGCCAATTAATAAGTTACACTGAGTTACACTTCCACACCGTAATTTCGTAAAGCCACCACTCCATGACAAACAGCATTGTTCGAGTCTGACGAGTCTTGGGGGAATTAAAGGGTCGTCAAAGGTCTGAGGGGTCTCAGCAGTCTTAACGCAATTAAGAGGGTTAAGTAAGAGGGTGGTCATTTTATTTGAAGAAGAAGAAGACGTTTTCGTCGCATATAAACATACATACATAGCGAACTACAGACTTGGCATTTAATATGGAATATTTTTTTTTTCTTGACTTGGGTTTACTTTCTTAACTCAGTATATCAATCTGGTGAGTTTCTTTTACACTTTGGTGATTTATTTGTTAAAGGAACCATGTCACTGATTGTCTGTCGCAGCAAGAAGTCAACAACAGGATTATATCACAAGTGGCGTGGCAAAATGTACGGACAGGTGCATTTGATGATTGGCTTCACAGTCGGGTACACAAGGGTTGTTGCGTTCGGTATTAGTGGAAAACAACTGCAGCACGTCTCCAAAAGTTATTGCCGCTTCCTCTGGAGATGGTCCGTCAACTCGACAATGCTGTTTGTCATGGAGTGGTGGCTTTACGAAATTACGGCATGAAACAGCGTCCTATTGCTCGGCAGTATGGCATCACTCAAGGTCAGGTGTCAAAGATCCTGAAACGAAATGCTCAGAGGGGTGTCCCTACTCCAATACCGAGGCCAGGACGTCCCCGCAGAACCACAAGGAGGGATGATCGCCAGCTGCACCGGTTAGGCCGCAATGGCCGTACCAAGTCAGCTAATCGGCTTAGGGCTGAGTGGCAGCAACTGACAAATGTGCCTGTATCCAGAAGGCTAGTCGACCAATGACTGGTTCAAGCAGGCTGTCGTGCCAGGCGTCCCCTGAGAAAGCCATGCCTGACCAGACAACACCACCAGCGCCAATTGTAGTGGGCCAGAGAGCACCGTCAATGGCAGCCAGGACACTGGAATCACGTGATCTTCAGTGACGAGTCTAGATTTATTTATTTATTTTTCTTTATTTTTATTTTTATTTTTATTTTTATTTTTGTTTTTGTATACAAGATCGAGGCTCGTGAAAGAGCGAACATTAATCACACAGAAAGACAAACAGACACACAAAACAAATAACATCGGGAGCAGTAGACAAGATGGGGAGAGAGGGGGAAGGACACAAACACAACATTTGAGAGCAGGGACCGAGAGACATGGAGACATCGAGAGAACTGTGGGAGGGAGAGGGCTTTGGGGGGAAGGCATGGGAAGGGGGGGGGGGGGGTGGGAGAGGTATAAAACGTATGGACACTGCCAAGACTTCCAGGAAAGAAGTTGGAATTTCAAACAAGGTGGATCTGGGGTGAATTAGTGGGGGTAGAAAAGATCAAGGTTTTGGATGGGGGAAGATAAGAGATGGTGGTGAACAGCTGTTTTGAAGACCTGGAGGAAGGAGTGTGATTGAAGTGAGTATGGGAGTTTGTTCCAGAGGCGGGAGAAAAGAGGAATGAAAGAGTGAAGGTGAGCAGAGAGCCGAGATTTCGGCAGTTTAACCATCAGAGGGTGGCTGGCAGATCTTGTGCGACCTGCAGGAATATTTGGGGGACAGAGCACAGAGAGAGCTGGGGGAGCAAGGCCGGAGAGGAGTCGGTAGAAGACAGAAAGACCACCTACCTGCCTGCGGTGAGTGAGTGAAAGGCCCTCAGAGATAGCTTCATCGCGGGAGATTCCAATGATTCTGAAAGCTTTGGATTCAACAGCGTGAAGCCGAGCCAGGTGTGAGGCAGGAGCACCAGCCCATAGGGGAGAACAGTATTCCATTGAGCTGCGGATGAAAGCCTTGTATGTGGTGAGGAGCTCAGGTGTGCCTAGGAAAGACTTCGCACGACGGAGGATGCCCAGTCGGCGACTGGCTTTGGAGGCCAGCTTGGAAATGTGGTTTTCCCAAGAAAGATCATGGCAGATGGTGAGACCCAAAAGCTTGAGTGACAGAACTTCTTGGAGAGGATTGTTGAGAAAGTAGATGGGAGGGTTGTCCAGTCGATCTTTTCGGAGAGACATAGTAAGAGTGTGAGATTTGTCAGGATTGAAAGACATGTTCCACATGTTTGACCAGTCTGTGATTTTGTCCAGGTCTTCAGAGAGTGAGGAGGCTGCAGACTGCCGATCTGAGGGAAGAGGAATGGAGTGGCAGAGAGTGGAGTCATCAGCAAAGAGATACAGAGGATTTTCCAGAGAGTCGGAGAGATCATTGATAAAGACCAGAAAAAGCACAGGGCCCAGCACACTGCCTTGGGGAACTCCAGCCTGAACGGGAAGGGGAGATGAGAGAAATCCATTCAGGGCCACACGTTGACTACGACCAGAGAGGAAGTCCGCAAGACATGCATGGAGATTTCCATGGATACCATAGGAGGAGAGTTTGGTGAGCGGAGCTGGGTGCCAGACCGTATCGAAGGCACGTGATATGTCAAGGGAGACAGCTCTGATTTCCTGTTTGGCATTGAGGACCTCCATCCATTGTTGAGACAGCAGAAGCAGCATGTCCAGAGTAGAGTGACCTGGTCTGAAACCAAATTGATGATCAGAGATCAAGCCATTGGAGAAGAGGAAAGATTTCATATCCGAAGCAATGATGGATTCCATGACTTTGCTGATAATTGGGAGCAGGCTGATTGGTCTGTAGTTGCAAGGATCTGTTTTTGCACCTTTTTTGTGTAAAGCGGTAATGTTTGCTTATTTCCAGGATGCTGGCAGATGACCTTGAGCAAAAGATAGGGTGAAAAGAACAGAGAGAGGGTGAGATAGAGCGGCAGAGCAGGATTTTAGGACCCGTGGGCTGATGCCATCTGGTCCAGTTGCAGAATCAGAGTCGAGGTTTGACAAAAACTCCTCCACCTTGTCAGGAGAGAAGGTCACAGAGTCCAGGAGCAGTTTGGTTCGACTGGGAAAGGTGGGAACAGAGAGAGATGGGTTTGGGACTAAGGATTTTGAGGCAAACACAGAGTTGAGGCATTCGGCTTTGTCACGTGCGATGTCAACTGTGTGGCCATTTGAGGTAAGGGAGGGGATGGAGGGGGAACAAACACCAGAAACGGATTTGCCAGACGCCACCAGGATTTGGAGGAAGGAGACAGGTTTGAGAGTTCATTCTTGAGTGAGGAGAGATAGTGCTTCCTGGCACTCCTGAGGGTAGACACACACTTGTTCCGAGCTTGGTGGAAGGAACTGAGATTTCCTTCAGTTGGATTAGCCTTCCAAGAGGCAAAGGTAAGTTGTTTCAGGGCAACTGACTCACCACAAGATTCAGTGTACCATGGACGGGAGGAAGGGTAAGACAACTGAAGGCGAGATGGGATAAATCTATGCATGAGAGAGATCAGTTTGCTTTGGAAGAATTCCCAGGAAGAATTGATGTCAGAGGCAGTGGAGATGGGAGACCAATCCAGACGATTGATGGCTGCTTGAAGACCGTCCCAGTCGGCCTGAGTGAAATGCCAGACTCGTCGACGCTGATTTCTGGTCTATCGTGAAGATGGCCACGTCCGAGTGCGCAGACAAGTGCATGAAGCCTACAACAAAGATTGTATAGTGCCAAGAGTCCAAGCTGGAGGTGGTGGGGTGACCGTTTGGGCTGCTTTTCATGCAGGGGGCAAAACTGACCTGGTTGTTCTGAATGGAAACCTGAACCAGTTCAAGTACAGGGCCATTCTGGAAGAAACATTGCTTCCATTTGCTCGTGCAGCCTTTCGAGGAAACTTTGTCTTCCAAGATGACAATGCACGGCCTCATCATGCTCGCATGATCCAACGCTTTCTTGCTGACCATGGTGTAGAGCATATGGAGTGGCCTGCCATGTCCCCGGATATGAATCCGATAGAGAACTTGTGGGCAGAATTAACGTGTCAAATCGACCACTTGGACCAGCAGCCGACCTCTGTGCGTGAATTGCAGCAGGCTATTGTCACTGCATGGCAAGCGATTCCTGTCCAAACCTTGGCAAATCTCGTGAACAGCATGCGCCAACGTGTACGTGCTCTCCAGAATGCTCGTGGGGGTTACACGAAGTACTGAACTGTAATTTTACTCTCCGTAATCCCAGTCGTAATTTAACTTTTGTTTTTGTTAAAAAAATGTTGGCTAATGTGCAAAATAAAGAGCTACTTCTGGAAAACGTACAGAAGTTTAACACAGTACTGTCCATGAATTGAGTTCGATATCAGTTTACATCACTTTCAAGGATCAATTTATTTGTTTTGAAATGTCAAATGTGGTTTTTGTTTCTTTCAAATGTCATATTAACAAAATCTAGAATAATTTCAACATAATTCCAATGAACTTTTGGTTCGAAGACATCTTGAAAAGTAAGTTCACCCCCACAAAAAAAATATTCCATATTAAATGCCAAGTCTGTATATACGTTTGCTCTATTATAATAAGATTATAATAAGATTACAACATTACAACAAGACAACAAAATGAAAGCATGTTTCTGTCGGTGCCATGTCCCATGCCATCTGTGTTCATGCATGCAGTGTTTGGACATCTGTGTTCGGCCAAGGGTGTTTTGCAAGCTCCGTGTTTGTTGCCCATGCCGTCATGATATGGATCCATGCGGGTGAACGGCGGACATCACATCTAAGCCAACCAGATCAGCCTGTTATGAACCTTAGCGATCAATGGCGGCCTAAAGCGAGTCGCAGCCAATTCCATACGCACTTCCATAAATAGATAATGTCCGGATCGGCTTAAATACCTATCACTTCAAGACATCTTACCATTCAGGGTACCCTTTCCGTGTTTAATGAACTTCTAATCATGTTATGACATTTGCTATAAAAGTTTCGAAAAGTTAATGTCATTTCCAAAAGGTTATATCCATTTTAATGTATAATCATTTCGTAAATACCCGATTTGCGAGTCACCAAGCTTGTCGACTACATTACGTGTCTCGCTATTGGCCAAATCAAGCCACGTGAGAAAACGTTTAAGTCGTTGGTGTTGATGTGAAGATGATATTGATCTTTCAACTTTCTGCAATGAATCTTTCAACCGATACATGATCCTGCAAAATAATCTTTAGGACGGCTTATATTATTGAATTGTTAATAAATAGTTATAATATGATTCTCTCTTTGTGAAAAAGGAGTTTTATAAAGGAATTACAATAAGCGATCGATGTTTGTAATTCTTCTTGATTGCTCTTCTCACGAATGATGTTAAACAGATTTGAGAGAGGAAAAACGATTTCTTGTGCGAATAAACGAAATTAAATAAATTTTATATGTTTGAGCAAACAGCGCATCATGACAATACACCGCCTTATATGTTATTTTGATAAATAACTATAATATGGTTCTCTCTTTGTAAAAAAAAAAAAGAAGAGTTTTATCATGGAATTACGATAAACGAGCGATGTTTGTAATTGTGCTTGATTGCTCTTTTCACGAATGATGTCAAACAGATTTGAGAGAGGAAATACGGGTTTGCAGTGTTACGATTATATTTACTATATTATTAGTATTAACGCTCTTATTATTATTATTATTATTATTACTAAAACAATACGACTGTATGAGTTTATTCCATGTTTAAAGTCAACAATGAAGAATAATAATAATAATAATAATTCATTTATTTTGTATAGCGCTTTTCCAGAAGCCCAAAGGCGCTTTGACAGAGTGGAAAACATAATGCATAACAATACATGAAAACAACAATTGCAAAAAGACAAGAATCAATAGGGAAATATTTAAAGCAAAAGGAGGGAGAAGGAGAAGAGATAGTCAGGGGTTAGATGCTGTGGGTTGAATGTTGAATGCAGTGTTGAACAGGTGGGTCTTTAGTGATGTTTTGAATGTGGTGAGTGAGGAGGAGTCTCTGATGGTGTGAGGTAGTGAGTTCCAGAGGGTGGGAGCAGCGATGGAGAAGGCCCTGTCCACCCAGGATCTGAATTTGGTCCGGATGGAGGGGGTCAGGAGGTTGGTACCAGCAGAGCGGAGATTGCGGGTGGGAGTGTGTCTGGAGAGGAGGTCAGCCAGGTAGGATGGGGCCAGGTTATGGAGGGCTTTGTATGTCAAGAGGAGGATTTTGTACTGGATTCTCTGGGGGATGGGGAGCCAGTGAAGCTTGTAAAGGACGGGGGTGATGTGGTCACGGGTCCGGGAATGGGTGAGTAGACGGGCAGCGGAGTTCTGAATGTTTTGGAGTTTATTGGTGATTTTTGAGGGTGAACCATAGAGGAGGCTATTGCAGTACTCCAGACGGGAGGTGATGAAGGCGTGGATGAGGGTTTCTGCAGCCGTGGAGGAGAGGGATGAGCGGAGACGGGCAATGTTTTTCAGGTGAAAGAAGTTTGAAGTTTCAGATGAACCAACCATACACCGCTTCCTTCGAGAAACTTTTGCAATAACAACAAAGGGTTTGCACTGTTACGATTATATTTACGATATTATTAGTATTATAATAGAGCAAACGTATATGGTTCGCTATGTATGTATGTATGTATGTATGTATGTTTATATGCGCTCTGCGTGCCTCACCACATGTCGTTTCAGAATCAGAGGGGTAGGCAACTTTGACCATTTCGGTGTCTTTTGGGTCTTCATGGTGTTTTGGGTCTTCAGGGCCATTTGGGTCTTCAGGGTCTTTTGGATCCGCTGGGCCTTTAAGGGTATTTTTGGTCTTTGAGGTGTTTTTGGGTATTCGGGGTGTTTTGGGTCTTCGGGGTGTTTTGGGTCTTTGGGGTGTTTTGGGTCTTCGGGATGTTTTGGGTCTTCGGGGTGTTTTGGGTCTTCGGGGTGTTTTGGGTCTTCGGGGTGTTTTGGGTCTTCGGGGTGTTTTGGGTCTTCGGGGAGTTTTGGGTCTTCGGGGAGTTTTGGGTCTTCGGGGTGTTTTAGGTCTTCGGGGTGTTTGGGTCTTCGGGGTGTTTTCGGTCTTCGGGGTGTTTTGGGTCTCCGGGGTGTTTTAGGTCTTCAGGGTGTTTTGTGTCTTCGAGTTGTTTTGGGTCTTTGGGGTGTTATGGGTCTTCGGGGTATTTTGGGTCTTCGGGGTGTTTTGGGTCTTCGGGGTGTTTTGAGTCTTCGGGGTGTTTTGGGTCTTCGGGGTGTTTTGGGTCTTCGGGGTGTTTTGGGTCTTCGGGGTGTTTTGGGTCTTTGGGGTCGTTTGTGTTTTTGGGGTCTTTTGGGTTTTTGGGTATTCAGGGTCTTTTTGAGCCTCAGGGCCTTGAAGGGTATTTTGGGTCTTTGGGGTGTTTTGGGGCTTCGGAGTGTTTAGGTCTTCGGGGTGTTTTGGGTCTTTGGGGTTTTTTGAGTTTTTGGGGTCTTTTGGGTCTTTTGGTTGGGCCCGAGGGGTAGGCGTGGTCGCGGGATATACACCGGGCGCGCAGCCCGGAACGCTCCAGTGTTACAGTGGAGCTCTTGAATAAAGACTCTTACAACTTACCGCATTGTCCGCTTCCTCCTTGCTAACAAGCAGCGCGCGTAACACCGCGCTTCATTGGTGACCTCCGACGTTCTGGTCAGCCTTCACTGACCACCCAAACCCGCCACAGCCATGGCAACCAACGCGGTAGCGATAAAGCTCCCTGAGTTCTGGGAAGCTCAGGCGGAGATCTGGTTCCTGCAGGCCGAAGCCCAGTTCAGGCTTCGAGGCATCACGGCGGACGAGACACCCTACTGCCACGTGGTCGCCTCCCTCGGGGCCGGCGCGGCCACCTGCGTCGTGTCGGTCCTGAGGAACCCACCGGCCGACGACAGGTACGAGGCGATCAAGCGTCTCCTCCTCGCTACGTTCGGCCTCACGGTGGACGCACGGGCCGATCGCCTCTTGGACCTCCCCGAGCTGGGTGACACGCGACCGTCGGTCCGAATGGACCATATGCTGTCGCTCCTGGGCGACGAAACCCCGAACGCTCTATTCCGGGCGTTATTTCGACGCCAGCTGCCGGCACGAGTACGCCTCGCGTTGGCCGGTTCCGCGACAACGACAACGTTGCTACAGGAATGTGGAATTTATTGATTTCATGCTTTAGCATTCACCGTATCTGCATCGCCTGTTTGCTTCTGGCCTCCCACCTGTGCGTAGCACAGGTATTTCTCTGGTATAACATGATGTCAAAAGAAGTTATGGACGAGTTATGAATAAACTTGGTGGACCTGTTGGTTCGGTGACAAGAACAATAGATTTTGGTTCATGTCCGAATCCAGATCCGGCCTATCAGTGGATACAAAACGTAAACTGTTCACCTGGTGGAGGTATGCCCTCCACCGAGTGCCTTGCTTTTCTCTGCAACCGTTGGTCTGATTGACAGGAAGTTTTCAGCACAGGTGCGCCCCTTTTTATAGAATTATGATGTGAAAGGGAAGAGATAATTATGTTGCGAATACAGTAAATTATGTTGTGGTTTTTACTTTAACAACGTTATTGTTGATGTACTGTACGATAGAGGCTTGCTTGATGACAATGCACCACGTGGTAACAACGAAGATGTGACGTCACAATAAACAGGTTTGGTTTAACAAAAATCTGGTAACCTAGCAATAATCCCACGTGATGTGTGACGTCACAATAATCGGCTTTAATGCAACAAACAGCTGGTTACGTTATTAGTTCTTTGAACTTTCGCAGGTATCGGACGGTCTTCCTAAAGCACCTGTTATTTTTCGATTACGAAAGAGAATGCAACGAAGGTAACGTGCCTTACACGGTTTTGTTTCTCAACATCAAGTGAATTTAATCTTTTAATGTCGAGTTTAACCATAACTCAGGTGGGAGAGGTGTAAAACACATGGACACTGCCAGAACTTCCAGGAAAGAAGTCGGTATTTCAAAAAAGTGGATCTGGGGTGAATTAACGGGGGTAGAAAAGATCACGGTTTTGGATGGGGGAAGATAAGGGATGGGGGTGAACAGGTGTTTTAAAGACCTGGAGGGAGGAGTGGGATTGAAGAGAGTGAGGGAGTTAGAACAAGTCAGACGAAACATGGTGGACAGGTTGGTGCTGTCAAGGACGAATTGATTATATTTTGGTTCAGGTCTGAATCCAGATCCGACCAATCAGTGGATAGAAACCATAAACTGTTCACCTGTGGAGGTATGCGCTCTACCGAGTGCCGCTCTTGTTTTATTTTACCTGGTTTTATGTGTCATTGTGGTGTCTGAAGGAAAGAAAAGATTTGTTGAAATGGAGAATGTGTTCATGTTTTCCGGTTTAGCACACCTGTATTAAGCTGTGGATGAAAGAAAACTGTTCTTTTTCAGGGAATCAAAGATGCTTCCATCATCATCAATCAAAGACGTTGATCTGAACTCACCTCCACACGATTCACCAAAGAAGGAGAAAACACCCCGTGGAAGCGTGTGAAGTAAATAATTTCATTCACCCCCATCTGCACTTTTGAAAACTTGATTTTGGATATATCTACCTCGGGGAATGTACAATAAATTGACTTT
Source organism: Myxine glutinosa (assembly GCF_964187855.1). Taxonomy (NCBI): domain Eukaryota; kingdom Metazoa; phylum Chordata; class Myxini; order Myxiniformes; family Myxinidae; genus Myxine; species Myxine glutinosa. The sequence continues at coordinate 78,516,436 of NC_136265.1, read as the reverse complement.
TCAATCTTTTTCAACTTAGACACATGTTCGGAAGAGACAACAACCAGGAGCGTTGTGCGGACGTTTCACATTCCATGTGAGTAAGAGAATCACCTTTCAGCACGTCATGACATTCATTGTGCTCGCAATAGAAATGGTATTTCTTTGAGGAAACTAATGTGAATCTTGTCGTGTTTCGATCACATTTTGATCCATAATTATTTTCTATATTATCGATTGGAGGTTTCACGGCTGTGGGATTTCTATGACGTGCCTCCATCGAGTTGTTTACCTGGGGTGGGAATCTTGATCCAGATATAAAGGTTCATGCGGGTGTTTTGTATGAAGAGCGAGTTTATCATATGTATAATATATATATACATCAGGAATACATCAGGAAGAAGATAATTGTTCTTTGGTCATTTATTGTTACATATCTTTTCTACCTGTCCCAGCTTGTATAATAATCATAAAAGTAGGACCGTGGGTCCTGAAGCTCACCTGGATCACGAGCTACAATCACTCAAACCCCCCACAGACCCTCTCAGACAATGATGTTTTTGATGTCGTGAACAAACCGTGAACAAACCGTGAGCCAGGAAACAATATCTCTCCGTTCTCAGGACCGAACTCTCTTGTCTGTCTCCCTCTTCCAAATCCTGGTGGCATCTGGTCAAATCTGTTTCTGGTGTTTGTTCCCCCTCCATCCCCTCCCTCACCTCAAATGGCCACACGGCTGACTCCGCACGTGAAAAAGCTGAATGCCTCAACTCTGTGTTTGCCTCTAAATCTTGTGTTCCAAACCCATCCCTCTCTGTACCCACCGTACCCAGTCGTACCCAGCTGCTCCTGGACTCTGTGTCCTTTCCTCCTGACAAGGTGGAAAAGTTTCTGTCAACCCTCGACTCTGATTCTGCAACTGGACCTGACGGCATCAGCCCACGGGTCCTAAAATCATGTTCTTCCGCTCTTTCACTCCCTCTCTCTGTTCTCTTCACCCTCTCTTTTGCTCAAGGTCATCTTCCATCTGCTTGGAAATCTGCCAACATCACCGCTTTGCACAAAAAAGGTGCAAAAACAGATCCCAGCAACTACAGACCAATCAGCCTTCTCTCAATTATCAGCAAAGTCATGGAATCCATCATTGCTTCAGATATGAAATCTTTCCTCTTATCCAATGGCTTGATCTCTGAACATCAATTTGGTTTCAGACCTGGACACTCCACTCTGGACATGCTGCTTCTGCTTTCTCAACAATGGATGGAGGTCCTCAATGCCAAACAGGAAATTAGAGCAGTCTCCCTTGACATATCACGTGCCTTCGATACGGTCTGGCACCCCGCTCTGCTCACCAAACTCTCCTCTTTTGGTATCCATGGAAATCTCCACGCATGGCTGGCAGACTTCCTCTCTAGTCATAGTCAACGTGTGGCCCTGAATGGGTTTCTCTCATCTCCTCTTCCTGTTCAGGCTGGAGTTCCCCAAGGCAGTGTTCTGGGCCCTGTGCTTTTTCTGGTCTTCATCAATGATCTCTCTGACGCTCTTGAAAATCCTCTCTATCTCTTTGCTGACGACTCTACTCTCTGTCGCTCCATTCTTCATCCCTCAGATCGGCAGTCTGCAGCCTCCTCACTCTCTGCAGACCTTGACAAAATCACAGACTGGGCAAACAAGTGGAACATGTCTTTCAATCCTGACAAATCTCACACTCTTACGATGTCTCTCCGAAAAGACCGACTGGACAACCCTCCCATCCACTTTCTGAATAATCCTCTCCAAGAAGTTCTGTCACTCAAGCTTTTGGGTCTCACTATCTGCCATGATCTTTCCTGGGAAAACCACATTTCAAATCTGGCCTCCAAAGCCAGTCGCCGACTGGGCATCCTCCGTCGTGCGAAGTCCTTCCTTGGCACACCTGAGCTCCTCACCACATACAAGGCTTTCATCCGCAGCTCATTGGAATACTGCTCTCCCCTCTGGGCTGGTGCTCCTGCCTCACACCTAGCTCGCCTTCACGCTGTTGAAACCAAAGCATTCAGAATCATCAGCTGGGTACGACTGGGTACGGTGGGTACAGAGAGGGATGGGTTTGGGACACAAGATTTAGAGGCAAACACAGAGTTGAGGCATTCAGCTTTTTCACGTGCGGAGTCAGCCGTGTGGCCATTTGAGGTGAGGGAGGGGATGGAGGGGGAACAAACACCAGAAACAGATTTGACCAGACGCCACCAGGATTTGGAAGAGGGAGACAGATAAGAGAGTTCGGTCCTGAGAATGGAGAGATATTGTTTCCTGGCTCACGGTTTGTTCACGGTTTGTTCACGACATCAAAAACATCATTGTCTGAGAGGGTCTGTGGGGGGTTTGAGTGATTGTAGCTCGTGATCCAGGTGAGCTTCAGGACCCATGGTCCTACTTTTATGATTATTATACAAGCTGGGACAGGTAGAAAAGATATGTAACAATAAATGACCAAAGAACAATTATCTTCTTCCTGATGTATTCCTGATGTATATATATATTGTTACGGACACGGCTAAAGATGTTGCTTGACCGAGCGGAATGGCCGCCATGTTCGTACAGTTCCCCCGATTCTTCCCCAACTCACCCGATTCCACTCGAACGTTGGCCAAATCGCGCGACGCTAAATCAATGATGGAAAGGACACAACGACTGGGATAGATGAAACGACGCAAGGGGTACAGTTCTCAAGACCTCCGGAGGAGGATATAATTAGTGGTGGAGAAAAGGGGTAGATTACAAGGTAGAGTGAGGTAAAAGACACAGAAGAGATGGGCACTTAGTTACAGTCTTATCTTATCCCCGACAGACCACAGACAAACGGAACAAGACTGACTTACACAGGGATTGATGGCAGGGAAGGACAGGTAGTTCGATAGCACAAGGTGCACCTTGGCTCAGGGGCAGGATCAAGCACGGTCCAAAAGATGCAGGGAGGCCTCACAGCGCTCGGAGGGTACGTCTTGCTTCTCCAAGCTCAGCGCGCATCTGACGTCACCTCCCTCTTCCTGCGCATGCTCAGCGGGGAGTCACACGCCCTCGGCTGGTTGGCTCCGCCCCAAATGGGACCGGTCCGCCGCTTCTATTGGGTGCGGGGGTTACCGGGCTCCGCCCTTGACGAGGAGCTGACAGCGAGCCCCTACGTGGTAACCCCGTCGAGCACATGTTCGATGGCGGCTCGTTGGAAAGGCCTGGTGCCCTCCCAACACCCCCTACCAACCAAGCCGGAGTGAGGACGCGCACTCCCCGCGCCGCCGCCGTTGTTGTTGTTGTTGTTGTTGTTGTTGAACCGTGAGGAAGAGCTGCGGGGAGGTATTGGGAGGTCCTAAACTTCCTAACGGTGCCATACAATCACATTCTGGTGCAACGAAGAGTCAGAATTAATGGAAACGAGTCCTTAACTGACATAGACTAAGAATAACTAGCAAGATGTCCTATAGTTGTCTTACATGAGATGCGGTGAACCTGGGTGCGACATTTAATGGGGGAAATAGGGGGAGGTCGGGTCTACAGAGTGTTGTTTACAGAAAATGGGACTAGGGAATGGGGGATTGGGGATAGTTGGGAAGTATTGAGGAAATAGGGGAATATTTACAAGCGGATATGGATGGATGCAAATCCCATATCCGCAACATTGCACCCTTCTCTACCTCGGGGCGTCCCGACCCGATAAATTTTTACCTACGTTAGTGTGGCACTCAGATGTAGTTCCCTCTACTATTAACTCAACCCTGAGTGCGACAGTTTTACAGATGTTCACAAATGAGTAAATATGTCCCCCTGCGACGTTGCACCCTTCTCCTAACAGAACCACACCCACAGGATAACCGAATCGCGGAAAGCATCCTCAAACTAAACATACAGCCGGTAGGGAGCATCATTTACACAAGACTACACTGATATTTACACTACGATCCAGGACCTGTTCTTTGAGGAACACATGCAGATGTTTTGCATAGAGAGAGAGCACGCATGCCAGCATCGATACACCAACCCACGAGTGCCCTGTGGCCCTACGGCCTTTAATACTGTGCAGAGCACCCCATCCAAGCACCAAAAGCACCACCCCATACGCACAGTCAGCACCATCCGGTGCACCAATAAAGTGTTCAGTAACAATGCACAATTAAGTGTCCATGGTCACCGGTGGTGTCGCAGCCGGCCGATGTTCTGCCGCTGGTCTTGCCTTCTTGGAGTGCATTTGGCCTTCTGGTTTCTTTAGAAATAAAGAAAGGCGCCAACCGCGTCCATTTCTAAATTGTGGCCGTCAGGGGGGCCAACTAAAAGTGGTTCACCTGTATGGCATAGGTGCCACGTTGACCCAGAGGTCCATCCACGGGTGGTGCTTGCCCGCAAAAGAACTGCGGTCCATGGTGGGCGGCCACAAAAATTGCGGTCCATATGGTGTATCGATCCAGGCAGCAAGCAGCGGAAGTACAGGCCCACAACTGCGGAGCCAGCACCTCTCTCTCCTCTCTCTCTGCCCCAAAGCCAGATCCTCGGAGGTGGGAGACAAAAGAAGACAAGTGAGTAAGGTGGTAAGGGCGCAAAAGTGCACGCAATACTAGGTAATGCACACTCGGGGCACATGGGAACCAGGTGAGACAGGTACGTTCCTACCGTACGCCCCCCCCCCCCCCACCAGGTAACCTACATTGCCCCTCCCTTACCCCTTACGGTATCCACAAAACACAACACTACCCATAAACATCTACTTTACACATCAACAACGTCCCTACTGTCTTCCCCGTTCCTCCCATAAACCAAATTCGTCTTCTCTCCCTCCTAACCAATCAAATTTGCCATTTCCAACTCTCATCAAAATTTGCCATCTCCAACTCAACATCAAAATTTGCCATCACCAATTCATCATCAGTCCCTCCTAAGGAGGGAGAGATGGAATCACCCCCATGTCTCATCCACGTCGTGATGCGTCACAAATCCACACAGCAATTCTCCTTTCCTGCAACACCGAACAAAGGAACACAGGTGTGGAGTCATCATCACCACCTCAGGTAAGTGGCTGCGTATGGTGCGACAGGTTCATCAATCCTAACTATTTCCTAAATGACTTTAACAACTTTACATTACCCCGGGTCTTTCCCTGCCAATCCATTGGCCAACTTACACTATGGGTTCTAAAAACCAATTCCCATTGACCAAACTGTGGTGCTTCTCAAGTTGGGGTCTCACTCCCCCGATTCATCACTCGGTGCCCCCGCACAATTTCGGTGGCTGGGTCGTGTGACGCTCCCAGCTGGTCCGCCTACCTGCACACCTCCACCACTGTTGTTGCCTTCTGAGCTCACCTGCTCCTCACCCTAACCTAACTAACTGGGGAAGGCCCTCTCGCACTCTCACCCCCTCGGTGCCCTCTCTGGCACGGGCTGCCCGATCCACACCCGGGATCCTCAGGCACCCACCAGACACTAACGGCTCCCAGAGCCCACCTGCGGCCTCACCTGGCCGACATCTAACAGTGGCGGAGTGCCCAACCATTCACACTCATACTAACAGGCCACACGACCAGCCAATTTCACCACACCAATGCACCCATCCACAATACCATTCTGCAACCGCACCACAAATGCCAATATCCAACCACAATTTACCTATACCTTCTAACTATTCTTTAAACTACCCTCCCTGGGTACTCGTGAAAAGGGGTCCACTCTTCCCCCATCCACACCTTCGCACCATGCACACCACTCCGTACCACTTACCCCAACTCTCTCCACACCACTCATTCCAATACTCCATGTATTCCACACACCTGTACTTGCACACCTGTGCTCTCACACCTGGTGCCACCTGCACCCTCCTTTCTTCCTGGACCATTTGGTCAACACAACACGCAATCACCACTACTCCCTCATACACTGCTCCATACACCTGTTCAGTTGCACACCTGTTCAATCCTCAAACACACGGCATCATCTCATCTAACTACTCCCCTCTGAAACTTGCGCTTCCCAGTCACCCCTTTAAACTATTGCGCTCCCACGTCATTATCATCCACACTACTCTACCTGCGTCCCCACTACAGGTATCAGTCACTATCTAAACCTTAACGTTACCTAATGTCATCTTCTAGGGCCCTACACACAATATCCTAACCCACCCGGGCTAGTTTCCACTGCCATACACCCCATAATCTAGAGCGCATTTGCCCCCATTCCCATGGGAAGGGTGGCAGGGATTCCACCCTTACCCACCGGGCCCATCGCTCATCAATCCCCCAGTCCTCTGGAACTAATAAGCCCCCCTTATTCAGTGGTACTGGGTCCCGCCTCCACGGAGGCAATCCACGGGGGCGCCTGCTCGCCGGTGTAAGGCCTTATCCGGTCGGCATGGACGATCCGAGGGAGGGCTCCTGGCCCCATTTTGATTTTTACTACCACGTCACAGACTTGCGACAGGACGACCCCCGGGCCTTGCCAGGGAGAGGTGAGTTTCGGGCACCTACCCTTCCTCTTCCGGGGATTGAAGAACCAAATCTTCATCCCCGGAGTGTACTGACTCCCCTGGCTCCGGTGGTCGTACCTGCGCTTCATCTTTTCCCCCGCCAGATGGAGTTGGCGGCGGGCGAAGGCATGGACTAGCTCCATGCCTTCCTCTAGGTGACGTGCGTACCCCTCCCTCGGCGGGTTAACCACTGTGTCTGGCACGGGACCGCATAGCAAGTCGGCGGGAGCCCGTAACTCCCGCCCATACATAAGCAACGCTGGACTGCATGCGGTGGCCCCGTGCTGGCTGGTTCGGTAGGCCATGAGCAAATAAAGGAGATGTTCGTCCCAGTCATCCTGACGGGTGGCGGTGAACAGTGCCAGTTGTTGGATTAAAGTTCGGTTGAATCTTTCCACCATCCCGTCAGATTGAGGTCTTAAAGGCGTTGTTCTTGTTTTCCGAATTGACAGGAGACTGCACACATCTTTTAGCAATTTGCTCTCAAAATTTCGTCCCTGGTCGGTGTGCAACTCCCATGGAATCCCATGCCGGCACACAAATCCTTCCACGAAGGCCTGCGCTACCACCCCTGCTTCTTGGTTGGGGAGGGCGTAGGCCTCCGGCCACTTGGTGAAGTAGTCCATCACAACGAGGATGTACTTATTACCTAGGCGGGTGCGGGGTAGTGGGCCTAGGATATCCATGGCCACCCGCTCTAGGGGGGCCCCCACCTGGTGTAATTGAAGGGGGGCCCTCATCCTCCGTGCTGGTCCCTTTTTTGCAGTACAGGCGTCGCATCTCCGACACCAGTCCTGTATGTCGCGCCCCATATTCACCCAATAAAACCTCCGGCGTACCTGCGATGTCATCTTTGTCCTGCCCAAATGGCCGCCGGGGCGGGTACCATGCACCTGTTGCAATATATCGGTCTTAAATTTATTTGGGACTACCACCAGCCAGGAAGTTTTATCAGAGGGAACCTCCACCCACTTGCGATACAAGATGTTATCCTTCAATTCCAGGGTTTTCCACTGAGCCCAATATGCCTTGGTCTGTGCCCCGAGGGGGGTGACCTCTTCCCCATTAGGTCTTTGCCCCAATCTCACCCATTCGTGCACCGGCCCCAGTACGGGGTCCTCCCGCTGGGCCGCGCTCCAAGCCAAAGTTCCGAATTCCTCATCTGCGGTTAGTGGCAAAATTGGCTCTCTCACCCGGGTTGCCCGGACGACGAGAATCGGGGCGGAATCGCCCAATTGCTCCCTCTCCTCGTGTCTCGCACAAAATTTACAGTTTTCCCCCAGACAAGGACGCCGAGAGAGTGCGTCCGCATTACCATGGGCCTTCCCGGCCCTATGGGCCACATCAAAATCGTACTGCTGCAACTTTTCCAACCACCTTGCAATTTGGCCCTCCGGTTCCTTGAACCGAAGGAGCCATTGCAAGGAGGAATGGTCAGTTCTAACCAAAAATTTCCGCCCGTACAGGTACGGGTGGAAATGGTTCATGGCAGCCAGCATAGCCAATAACTCTTTGCGAGTGACACAATAATTTCGCTCGGGCCTACTTAAGGCCCGACTATAGTAACCAATCACTCTCTCCAAGCCCTCCTGTGTCTGAGACAAAACTGCGCCCAATCCTTCCTGGCTCGCATCCGTGTCCAGGGTAAATGCCCCGTTGTAAGTGGGGTAAGCCAGAAGGGGTGCGGATGTTAGACACCCCTTCAATTTTTGGAAGGCCTCGTGGCACTCCCGTGTCCAATTAAATCGCGTCCCCTTCTCCGTAAGCCGGTGGAGGGGACGGGCCAACTCCGCAAATTTCGCCACAAAGCGCCGGTAGTAGGAGCAGAGTCCCAAAAATCCCCGCACCTCCTTGATGGTACGTGGTGCGGGCCACTCCTCTACCGCTTTAATTTTGTCTGGGTCCGTTTTTACCCCCTCGCGGCCGATCACGTGACCTAGATAGGCCACCTCTCTTGCAAACAAAGTGCACTTACTCGGGTTCAGCTTCAACCCTGCCTGTCTGAGGCACCCGAACACCTGGTCCAAATTAGCTACTGCCTGGGGGAACGTTTTGGCATGTACTAGGACGTCATCCAGGTACACCAGGCATGATTGCCATGGCATGCCGCCTAGTACATGTTCCATCAATCTTTCAAAGGTGGCGGGGGCGTTACACAAACCAAACGGCATCACAGTAAACTGATACAGTCCCTTACCTGTGGAAAATGCCGTTTTCTCCTTCCCTGCCCTATCCATCTCCACCTGCCAATACCCACTCTTGAGGTCCAAAGTTGAGAACCAATTTGAGCCCGCAACGGCATCGAGGGTGTCATCAATCCTTGGCAGGGGATATGAGTCCTTGAGTGTCACGTTGTTTAGCTGGCGATAGTCCACGCAGAACCGCGTGGTCCCATCCTTCTTTTTGACCAGCACAACAGGTGACATCCAAGGACTTCCCGAGGGCTCGATCACGCCTGCGTCGAGCATTTTTTCAACCTGCTCGTCAGCTTCCGCCCTCTTGCTCCAAGGGAGCCGTCGGGCGGCCTGACGAATAGGCCGGGCCTCACCGGTGTGGATCTGATGTTTCACCAGGCCTGTACGTCCAATATCCTCGGTGGACAGGGAGAAGAGGTCCAAATGGGACCCAACCAGTTTGTGTAAGGCCTCCCAACTCTACGCTACTACGATTTACCATCTCGCAAATGGGATCGGGCCAATTCCTACTTCTTATTGAAGGCTCCCCCCCGGGGCCGGCTCGGCTGGACGTGCTCGCCCCTCACTGTCGCGACTTCCTCAACTGGGGTGCAGCCAGCTACCCTCGTGCCCCTTACTATAGTGCATGGTTCTGTACTTATATTTATTACTCGGACGGCCACTACCGGTCCGTCCGTTTTTACAAGGGTGCGGCCCACGATTAAACCCGGTATGGACTGCGCTGCCACCGGTTCGACCAGGCCGCAGGACTCCTGCCATGTTGGGCGAGCTGCCCACCGGGCCGGCACTATCGCCTCGGCCCTTGGGGGAATGGTCACGGCCTCGGAAGCCTCCAGCTCCGCTCTCTCGGCCGTGCTCACTCCCCCTAACGGCAGCTCCTCTACTCCCACCTGCAGGATCCCCTGGCACAAGTCGATTTTACAACCGCTGGCAGTCAACAAATCCAACCCTATTAAACATGGGTCGCACACCTCCGCCACCCAAACATCTATCTCCCTCCTTACCGACCCTAACTTGAGGGTCACAGAACCACGCCCTATGATCGGGGCCGTTACCCCGGTAGCAAGTTGCAAACTATAATTTTGCAGGCGCTGGATCTTATCCCAGCCACCTGCGCTCGAATCAAGGACCACAGGGCTGATGATCGTGGCGCTAGCTCCTGTGTCCACTACGGCGTCTACCCCCACGCCGGCAATTTTGCATCTGATTGTCAGGCTACCGGTTCCAATCTGGCCACAATAAATGACCTGTCGCGTCAATGAGGGCTCTCCTCCATCCTCTTCTGCCGAACACCGCCCTACGTGCCCGACACCTTCTAGTTTCCCGGGGTCTGGCGGGGGGGTGTCTGGGGTCGGCTAACCCGCTCCCCCCTGGGTGGAGTTGAGGACCTCAACCGCCGGGGATCATCCCGGCGCGTGGCTCGACAGTGCCGCGCCAGGTGACCCAGACGGTTGCAAGTATAGCACCTCACCTGATAAGGTGCTTGTCTCCGGAATTCCAAATTTCCCCCCCTGAAGGTCCGAATTGGATTACCCGCTCGTGGTCCACCGCGGGCCACCTCCGGGGCCGCCTGCCATGGTCCAGGTCCCGCCAGGCACTGGTCCACCAGCCTCCGGACCATGCCCGCCAGGTCAGGACTCACGTCGGGGGCAGGCCCCCTAAGGGGTCCGCCCTCCATCGGGGGTCCCACCTGGCGGACCGCCATTGCGTGACGCTCACTCCCCCGGGCCAGGGGCCTCGCTGCTTCCCAACGGGCTGCAGCGTCAGCCGCCTGGCTCAGAGTCTGCGGGCGCCACATGGCGAGCTGTTGCCGGAGCTCAATATCCGGGAGGGCCTGGATAAAATGGTCCAGCGCCAGGCTTTCCCGGGAATCCGCTGCCATGTTAGCATGTGCGATCCCCACTGTGCGGCGAATGTCGTGGGCAAGTTCCCCGATGGCTTCCTGGGGCTTGCGTTTTCACAGCGCGAGCTGAGCTTCAACAAGCTCGCTCTGCTGTTCAATGCCGAATCGATTAATTAGGGCGTCGCGGAGGGCTGGCAGGGTGAGAGCACCCGGTGGTAATGCCGTCAGCACCTCCGCCGCCGCGCCGCGCAATGCGGCCACCAGGTGTACTCCACCTTCGTCCTCACCCCAACCGTTGCCCTTACACAAACAGTCAAACTGCGCCAGGTGCGCGCGTAGATCACTCTTGCCGTCATACGGCGCGAGTGGGACCTTGTGGGACCACCTCATATGCGAGTCGTTGCCCGCCTGCCAGACCCCGTGCGTCGCCCCTTGCGGGGTCAGCGCGGGGCCGAACCGGCTGGGCCCCCACAGTACATTACCCCCAAGGGGCTCTCGTGCCTCCCCTGTCCCTCTAAAAACTACCCCTGTTGGTGTCGATGCATGGGTCACACTTCCGCAACCCGCTACCCATTCCATACCACCACAACCTTGCTCACTCACACCTCGCACCTCTCCCATCACCGGACCCTCTCGCTCGCACCCTCGTTCCATACCCTCCGGACCAGCCATACACCTCACTCTTGGCCTCTCATGAACATCCGGGTCCATCTCGACCCCCAAGCTTATTAAATCACCTGGCACATCATACGCACGACCATATTGGTCACCACTTACACCGGGTCCTCTTTCTCTTCGCTTCTCCTCCATCACCTGCGAATCCCTCATCCGGTTAATGAGCACATCATCACGATCCGAACACAGACTTTGGACCAATTCTTTTACTTCCTCCTTTATCTCTTTCTTATACTCTCTCCGTCGCTTCTTAATTTCGCTCACTCCTTCTTCCACTTCTTCTAATTTCTGCTTCACCTCCTTCATCTCCTCGTGCGCCCACTTAAGTTCTTCCTCTAACTCCACCTTATTTTTTTCTATGTGCTCCCGCACCTCCCGCTCTTTAACCTCCATCACCTCTACCACCTTGTTCATTTTCCTCGTCAGGTCCTCATGTACCGTCTGACACTCTTTTTTAATTACCCCTACGTCCTTTTTCATCTCCTTCTGTGTCGATTTTAAACCCTCTATTACCGCTGTGTTCTTCTTTACCTGGTCCCCCAACTCCTTTTGTCCCACTGTCAGTTGTTCTACTCCCAGCGTCAACTCCTCTATACCACCTTGCAATTTTACAGTCCCCTTTCTCACCTCCTTCTCCATGCGCTCCTTACAGTGCCTCACCTCCTCGCGCACTCCTCCGACCTCCTCACTCACACCTCTTCTGATCTCCTCTCCCATCACTTGCATCTCCTGCCCAGATGCCACCCTCATCTGCTCCATTTCCTCCCTGTGAGCATCCAATTTAGTTTCTACCCCCATTCTGACCCCCTCTATCTGCTGCCCCATTTTTTTAACTTCCCTTTCCGCTTGGTCCCTCATGTCCCTCAATTTGCCTTCCATACTGTTTTCTAACCCCTCTAACCCCTTTTTCACTCCCTCTATCTGATTCTCCTGGGCAGCCATTCTGTTTTCTACCCCCGTTAACCCCTCCTGTATTTCCCCTAATCTATTGTCTAATCCCTCTATTCTACTCCCTAACCCTCCGATCTGGGCCCCCATCCTTTGTTCTAACCGTTGGCTATTGGCCCCCATGTCCTCCCTCAATTTCTCGCTGTTGGACCCCATGTCCTCCCTCAATTTCTCGTTATTGGACCCCATCCTTTGTTCTAACCGTTCGCTATTCTGGGCGATAAGGGCCTTCATTTGTATTAAAAAAAGGTTCAAATCCACCAGCGGCGCTGCTACGGTCGCGGGCGCGGTCGCCGTAGCCATCTGCGAGGCGCCATTTTGCGCGCCCGTAACCTCGTGCGTGAGGACGCCATTTTGCGAACCTGCCGCCCTCACTGCTTCGCTCTCCTCTTGTCCCTCATTTTGGTCCTGGATCGACCCTGCCTCACTCTCCTCTACCGGAACCCAGCCGTCTTGATCTGCCATAGCGTGACTTTCAAAATTCGGGTTTTTATTTTAAAACAAAACAAATTTCACAGTTAATAATTTCGAGCGCGTGAAGCGCGCTTCGGGTCCAATCTCACTTCCTGACACCAATTGTTACAGACACGGCTAAAGATGTTGCTTGACCGAGCGGAATGGCCGCCGTGTTCGTACAGTTCCCCCGATTCTTCCCCAACTCACCCGATTCCACTCGAATGTTGGCCAAATCACGCTACGCTAAATCATTGATGGAAAGGACACAACGACTGGGATAGATGAAACGACGCAAGGGGTACAGTTCTCAAGACCTCCGGAGGAGGATATAATTAGTGGTGGAGAAAAGGGGTAGATTACAAGGTAGAGTGAGGTAAAAGACACAGAAGAGATGGGCACTTAGTTACAGTCTTATCTTATCCCCGACAGACCACAGACAAACGGAACAAGACTGACTTACACAGGGATTGATGGCAGGGAAGGACAGGTAGTTCGATAGCACAAGGTGCACCTTGGCTCGGGGGCAGGATCAAGCACGGTCCAAAAGATGCAGGGAGGCCTCACAGCGCTCGGAGGGTACGTCTTGCTTCTCCAAGCTCAGCGCGCATCTGACGTCACCTCCCTCTTCCTGCGCATGCTCAGCGGGGAGTCACACGCCCTCGGCTGGTTGGCTCCGCCCCAGATGGGACCGGTCCGCCGCTTCTATTGGGTGCGGGGGTTACCGGGCTCCGCCCTTGACGAGGAGCTGACAGCGAGCCCCTATGTGGTAACCCCGTCGAGCACACGTTCTATGGCGGCTCGTTGGAAAGGCCTGGTGCCCTCCCAACACCCCCTACCAACCAAGCCGGAGTGAGGATGCGCACTCCCCGCGCCGCCGCCGTTGTTGTTGTTGTTGTTGTTGAACCGTGAGGAAGAGCTGCGGGGAGGTATTGGGAGGTCCTAAACTTCCTAACGGTGCCATACAATCACATTCTGGTGCAACGAAGAGTCAGAATTAATGGAAACGAGTCCTTAACTGACATAGACTAAGAATAACTAGCAAGATGTCCTATAGTTGTCTTACATGAGATGCGGTGAACCTGGGTGCGACATTTAATGGGGGAAATAGGGGGAGGTCGGGTCTACAGAGTGTTGTTTACAGAAAATGGGACTAGGGAATGGGGGATTGGGGATAGTTGGGAAGTATTGAGGAAATAGGGGAATATTTACAAGCGGATATGGATGGATGCAAATCCCATATCCGCAACAATATTATACATATGATAAACTCGCTCTTCATACAAAACACCCGCATGAACCTTTATATCTGGATCAAGATTCCCACCCCAGGTAAACAACTCGATGGAGGCACGTCATAGAAATCCCACAGCCATGAAACCTCCATTCGACAATATAGAAAATAATTATGGATCAAAATGTGATCGAAACACGACAAGATTCACATTAGTTTCCTCAAAGAAATACCATTTCTATTGCGAGCACAATGAATGTCATGACGTCCTGAAAGGTGATTCTCTTACTCACATGGAATGTGAAACGTCCGCACAACGCTCCTTGTTGTTGTCTCTTCCGAACATGTGTCTAAGTTGAAAAAGATTGAAAAGTCAATTTATTGTACATTCCCTGAGGTAGATATATCCAAAATCAAGTTTTCAAAAGTGCAGATGGGGGTGAATGAAATTATTTACTTCACACGCTTCCACGGGGTGTTTTTCTCCTTCTTTGGTGAATCGTGTGGAGGTGAGGAGTTCAGATCAACGTCTTTGATTGATGATGATGGAAGCATCTTTGATTCCCTGAAAAAGAACAGTTTTCTTTCATCCACAGCTTAATACAGGTGTGCTAAACCGGAAAACATGAACACATTCTCCATTTCAACAAATCTTTTCTTTCCTTCAGACACCATAATGACACATAAAACCAGGTAAAATAAAACTAGAGCGGCACTCGGTAGAGCGCATACCTCCACAGGTGAACAGTTTATGGTTTCTATCCACTGATTGGTCGGATCTGGATTCGGACCTGAACCAAAATATAATCAATTCGTCCTTGACAGCACCAACTTGTCCACCATGTTTCGTCTGACTTGTTCTAACTCCCTCACTCTCTTCAATCCCACTCCTCCCTCCAGGTCTTTAAAACACCTGTTCACCCCCATCTCTTATCTTCCCCCATCCAAAACCTTGATCTTTTCTACCCCCATTAATTCACCCCAGATACACTTTTTTGAAATACCGACTTCTTTCCTGGAAGTTCTGGCAGTGTCCATGTGTTTTACACCTCTCCCACCTGAGTTATGGTTAAACTCGACATTAAAAGATTAAATTCACTTGATGTTGAGAAACAAAACCGTGTAAGGCACGTTAACTTCGTTGCATTCTCTTTCGTAATCGAAAAATAACAGGTGCTTCAGGAATACCGTCCGATACCTGCGAAAGTTCAAAGAACTAATAACGTAACCAGCTGTTTGTTGCATTAAAGCCGATTATTGTGACGTCACACATCACGTGGGATTATTGCTAGTGTTGTGGAAGTGTAGCGTGAGACTCAAGACGCCAATGGTCGGAAACAGGTTTTACAAAAGGTCACAACTTTATTAACTGGTTGTTCACTTCATTCCAATACCAAATAATACCGTTTAACTCAATGGACCAGGTAACTCTATCCGCATAGTCCCTCTTTCGTGGCTGCAGCGCTGTACTTGTGGTACGCGTTCATTCCGTCGGGCAGGGCTTCTCGTGGCAAGTGCTCCTTGACTCCAAGTCTCTTCTGCTTATATCGGCAAACTTCAGTTAATCCTCTGTCCGCTGAAATCGTAATCCCTTCTCCGCTGCTTCTAATCCGTTCTCCGCAAACGTTACTGGTCGCCTCACTGGCACCAGCTCGCTCTCCTCCCTGCTGGGAATTTGCTTCATCCACTTTGCATCCCGATGAAAGACAATAGTACGGGCTTGGGAATGTGTGTTAGCCCGGGGTCATGCTAAAGCTACACAACAGGACTCCCAGCTTCGACAGGGCGAGATGCATTCCTGACATTCTTACGACCACCTGCTCGTACCTTGGTTCGTTACCAGTTCCAACCAATAAGTTACACTGAGTTACATTTCCACAATTCCCTCATCTTTTTGTTTTTGTTTATATTAACCATTAATCTAAACATCAATATAAGTAAACAATCAATCACTACAAGTAAACATCAATACAAGTATAAGTAAATAATCAATCACTGCAAGTAAACATCATTACAAGTATAAGTAAATAATCATAACTTTGGTAATCAAATTCCCTTAGGCATACACCGTCATCCTGCAAGAATCACAAAACATTTCGTTGGTCATTGACTCCTTCCATATTGTTCAATCTATTGCATTTGCATCACAAATATCTTTTCAAAACAACACTTCACCATCACCAAGATACAACAATTTCACTTCATTTTCAAGTTTTGTAAAGCATCTGCACCATCTGGCAAAAACGTTTGCCTCCACACAAATGTTGACTTTGTTTGAAAGGAAGGGCTGATCACTTGTGTTTGAATCCAGGTATGAAACATTTTCTCCTAATGTCTTCATAGCTCCTGCACTACTTCGTGTAGGATTTCGCTGTTGTGGTAACATTGCGGAGTCATAGACTGACCCTGCTCTCCATGTAGCATTCTTGCCACTTTTTGCTGTGAACCATAATGATTCCTTGAACAAGGCCTTCGCCCAGTTGTAGTCGACTTGCCTCCTCCCTCATTATGAGTGGGCAGCAAGTATTGGTGTGACGTTGATTGGCCAGCAAGATGTGGAACAGGGATGCCGGATGCATCCACAATGATGTTGGGACCATGGTGTTCAGGTCATCCATGGTCCATACCAGGAGTGGCCCGCAGAATCGTGCACAGCTGTTGTGAAAAGGCACAGCCATTGGTTTGCAGCTCCATGCTGGCTCCCCGGAAGTTGGTGAAGTAATAACATATGTCCCCGCATTTCACAGAGGTTGCAGGTAAAATGTCGTTGTCCTGCAACTTCTGATGTGATGAATGTTCGAAGCCTTCGAACAAGAGTAAGTGATCGCCTTTCTTTCATATGTTGCAGTGTGATCCAGGCAAATGGTCACATAAATTTCCTTGGTGAAGGTAAGCATTCATCTCCAAGTTACACGGGAGAATGTCTTCATCATTCTTTGAGAAAGAGGGTGTATGCCACGATTAACTTCATTTTTTTAGCCACAAATTTTCTTTCTCGAACTTCTTCCCAATTCCGTTAGCACCCCCTTCAAATGTGATCTCGTCTTATCCTTATGCTCAGTCACATCTGAATCTGCTTTCCACACACACTGAATCAGATAGGGTACTTCTTACCATGAAATCAGCATAATCATGTATATCTTCCGACAGTTTCACATTCAACAATTTGTTGTTTTTCCTTAACACAAAAAAGTTATATTCATTTATATGCGTCACACAAATAATATTCAACCAGGTATGTATTTCACTACTAAACTAAGAATAGCATCCACAATTGCTTTCAGGTTAATATAGTTCAAAAATTAACTCATGCAGGTATTTTAGCACTACTCTAAGAAAATAAATTGTATATGATTACAATCACAAATGGGAATATCTAATTCCCAACAACAATTTTCCCAAACCAACAAATTAAGCATAATGTATTATTACCATAATTCCTCTCCACTTTTTATTTTCCCTTCCCTTTTTTTTTTTTTTTTTTCCTAACAGTGTGTCATTCGTGGTGATATGAGTTCACTGATATTGTAATTGACACAATCATAACATTGTCGTTATGCCATTATCTTAATTCTACTGTATTCATTTGCAACTTCACTTGATTTAATCTTTTAATCTCAGTATTTATGTTGCCATAAAAGTCTTCCTTTTCTGGTTCCACATTTCTTTCCTCATTTGTCACTTCATGCGTTATCATCGTGTTGTTGGTTACCTTATTCAAACACACCGTCACTAAGGCTTTCAAGCAAGCCACCACTAAAACAATTGCCAATATAACTACTAAACCAACAAACAAGTCTGCTAGTCCTTGTATATATTCATACCTATGACATAATTATATGTCAATGACATTCAACATTGTATACCAAACTAACAAGCTTCCTAAAAGGTAAATAAAGACAATCCCTTAATATGTAACATAAATCAGATTATTTGTCTTACCCTGATCCCCCTATCTCCCGGGGTCGAACTAAATCCCCTAATCATGAGTGTAGTTGTGATACATTATCCCTCATGTTGCGCTAATATCAGTAGATAATGGTATGTCATGTAGGCAAATAAATGTCACTATCCCAAGTAGGAATATCACATGTTGAAAATGTAATGTTTATCAATGCAAGGGGTGTTAAAATGTAATTCAAATGAATGTATATCACGACTATCATTTATCCGCCACTGAATGTTCTGCTGGGCTGCTAGGTGCAGCCTCATTTTCTGTGGGATCGTCCACCTTAGCCCCATGTGCTTGCTTGCAATGAGAGGCATGAATCCAACTTTCTATTTTGGGTCCATATTTGTTTCTATTCTTATCAATCTCCTATGGTTTATCAATTCGTTCCAAGATACCGCAACCAAAGGTTTTAACCAAAGCTCTACCAAACTATTTCCAATGTGAACAAAATGCCAGTGAAACAATGATTCGAGGAATTAACTTCAAGGGGTCAATAAATTTATTCTATAACCAGATCTAATTTTCCCATCCAATAGTTTGCCTTGCCACATGTCATATTATAACACTTTAATAAACCTTCGAAAAATGTTTCCCATCTCAACAAATTTCCTTTTTTACAAATAGCCATGTGTAACTTACGTATTTAACTACAATTTCCTCTCAATTTGTTTGGCCTAACTGGCCGCAAAAGTGGCTGCCAGCAAGCAGTACCGTTTTTTCTCTACCAAGGAAGTGCTCGTCCACACAAGACCTCTACCAAAATGTTGTTTGTAAAAACAAATCTGGGATTTCTGATTGCATGGATGCACACTCTCAGGACATTTTCCGGCTGCTGTTAACAATCCACTACGATAAATTAATTCCTTTACCCACAATCAAATAATTAGTACAAATTGAGGATATTATCCCTATCACATTCTTTTATAGATTCATTATGTTGGATCTAATTTTTTTTTTCCCATAATTTTCCACTGCTGTAAGGAAGAACAATAGCTCTCATAAGTCTTAGTAATATCGTACTTAATTTACCCAGCATCGAATAATTTATTTACTATCCTTTCTTATCTGTTAACCAGTGACTTTGTTTGAACTCCAGAACTGAAAACTCACAATAGTTCAAACCAGCAAAATTTTCTTTACTATTTTCCCATATCATCTATGCCTAAAACACATCCATACATACAGCACAATTTATATGCTGATAAAATTCAAGTTTATATATATAAAAATCCATGAGCAGAGTACTCTGGGACGTCAGTGTAAGACCTCTCCAAAATTTGGCTAATTTTGTACTCCCACATTTTTATGAAGCTCATATCCATAAATAGCTTTGATTCTCATATAAATTCGATCACAATGGAATCCCAAGATTACTTCCAATTTTTTACTATTAATGAATGGCTGCTCATAACTCAGCAAATCAAATCTTTATTCTCCATCTCCCTTGACAAAAGTGATAATTTTCATAATCAAATTATATTTCTATTTTTTTTTTTTTTTTTATGAATTCTCTCGATATGCGATCCCATCCCCATGGAACTATCTATTTTTCAGACAAGGCACACTGTCGGTGTCAACAATCTTGTAGGATTGATACACAAAAACAAAAACACTGACACACAAAATACCCACACACACATGCATTATGCGTATTTGTTTGCGTTGGAACCCTTATTTACAGATCCGGATGGGTGTCAACTTTATTTCAATTTCTCAAAATTTGTCCTTCAATTTTATAAGCGCTAATACACAAATGGACCAAAAAGTTTATTCTTAGAAAACCCCTATGACGTCACATTGACATTACCCTTTCAGTTCCCACAATAATTTATCCAAATTTGACTACCCACCCATTTGTATGTCAGTCGACCACTGACCTATCAATCGTGTGGAACAATAGTCCGAAATTCCCACCTGATCATGATGTGACTCTTGTCACTTGGTTTGCCAAAAAAATTGCAAAGCAATTGTTCCAAACTTTGTAAATTTAAAATTTTGTGCCCAACATAAAAGATCCAATTTCGGCATTTGATCAATTAATTAACAATTTGCTTACAAGCAAAAGAAAAATGAATAATTCTTGCTCCGAAAACTTTTCAGACCCAAGAATCATCGACAGTTATTCATGTTTGTCCAGTAATCTAATTTGTTGAGGCCAATCATCATTTGGGATTTGTCGCAATGAAGGCCTAATCATTGTCTGAGGTATCGGTCAGCCCTGGTACCCTTGATCTTGGTTTACCCTATGAACTTGTCTTCCTTTTGGTATACGGACATCCTCTTTTCCAATGTCGCATCCGTCCACACTTGAAACACCGGTTTCTGTCGTTGCCTGGTCTGTGCACCTGTGCACTTGTATTGCTGGGCTGCATCTCTACATCCCTGAGTTGCCACTGCAATCTCTTGTTATCTCCTGAAACACGAAAAAATTCTCTGTAACGTCCTTTTTGGGGAGACAACTGGAAATCAGATGGGACAACTGTCACTTTCATTCCTAATTTCGAGGGCAGTTGTGCATTTGTCTCCTCCACTGTATCCTGTATCCTTTTTATTTTAAGTTCTAGATCCGTTATCCGTTCTTGCTGTTCCCGTTGTCTGGATTCACCATCCCAAAGATGGAATGCAAGCCAGTCTACCGTTAGATTCTGTCTCTTCCTGGCTTTCAATCTTTGTTCCAATCTTTCCAATCGACTTCGCTCAAATGTACCCTCTCTTGGAAACTCCTCATCATGTCCCTTTGTCCACAAATACCAATTCTCGACCTGCCTTATAGCTTTGGCACCATAACGGTCTTACATATGATGTGTACAAGTACCTTTTTGTGGAATCTCTGGTTGTCCTTGTGTATTCTTGCAGGCTCCATTTCCCATTTTGCCTTTTATCAAAGTAGCGTTGGATGTGTTGTAGTTTGTTCCTCTAAAGCTTCTCTCGTACCTCCAGGAAGGATCTCTCCACCTGTTCAAACGGTGATTTCCAGAGAATCTCTCTCACCTGTGGCTTTTGCACAATCCAATCTCACAGATCAGTATTTGCAGATGAGCCAGAGGGTCAGTATGAAATGGGTGAATCCTCAGGTGTCCGCTCTGTTGAAGGGGAAATCATACAATGGTAACCGCACATATATATCTATATATAAACTCACCACCTTGCTCAATTTTCCAAGGTTGTCTTCACATTGATAATATCTCACAAAGATATTAAAGCTTCTTTCTTGAGACCGCATTTTCATCAATCAAACGATCAATATATTCAATTTAATTTATTCAATTCAATTTATCCAGTTAAATTTATTCAATTAAATTCAATCAATTAGATTCAATCAATCAACAATTCAATCAATTATTCAATTTCAATTAATTCATCAATATTCATCAATAAATCAAATTAATCATTTTGGATGACTCCTTGAATAAGCCCTTTCCCCAATGATGTCAGGACAGGTCCATCCATTGACTGAGATCGAATCTCATCGGTCGTCACCTCTGGTTCATACCTCATGTCAATTGATGAATCACCGTCCTGTCCTAGGGTCATATCTGACATATTTCCCCATTTTGCCTGGTCTCCACAAATTTTCTTTGCAACCACTAAAGGCAACTCATCCTTCATTCGTGAGACAGCCAAAATGGATGGCAGATATTAAAGTTCATTGGGAAAAATATCTCATCATTTTTCTTTTAATAGTACCCAAAATCTCTTGGCAATATAAATTTCGTAAAACTCCTGAAATAAGACTGTAAAATTCCTTCAATCATGCTAAATTTTGAAACTCCATCGCTTGTAACACCCAATTTATCCCATAGGGCTTGAAAGTTCTTTCCCAAGTTCATGCAATCATTCTGCATTTGAACCCTATGATATCATTCATAATAATCATCATGATTTTATAGTCATGGTCCTATCATAATCATCTATTTAAAACGAACATTTCCTTTATCACCACAGCTATGTGGTATAATCAACAATAGAATAAAACTGTACATAGCAACAGGCTACCTCATGGCCACTTAGTATACCTATTGACAATAAGTCATAACAATATCGAATAATCATTGAACAATTCAAAAAATCGCTTCCACTGCTCCAGCCGCAGCATTCGTCATTTTGTCTGCTCATCCGCGTGACCAAAACGAAATAAAGGGAGCTCAACCATTACACAGCGCTTTTAATGGTGCATGCCATAGGAACTCAACGCAATTTCGACTCGGCCAGAAAAACGAGCAAATTTTGCAGGATGTTAACTGGAATTAGCTGTGAAAATATATACAAAATACACAAAAATACACACCCACAAAAATAAACAACAAAACCCAAACAAACCCAAGGTCGACCCTCTTACACAGTAAATTACATCATTTCAGCATCGTATTGATTGCTGAAATATTCCAGTGTTTATACACACCTTAAAAGAGGTATGTGTGGTGTACTCATTACATCGTTTCAATTAAAAACATCGCTTCTACTGCTCCAGCCGCAGCATTCGTCACTTTGTCTGCTCATCCGCATGACCAAAACGAAATAAAGGGAGCTCAACCATTACACAGCGCTTTTAATGGCGCATGCCATAGGAACTCAACGCAATTTCGACTCGGCCAGCAAACGAGCAAATTTTGCAGGATGTTAACTGGAATTAGTCGTGAAAATATATCCAAAATACACAAAAAATACACACCCACACAAATAAACAACATTTATTCCGTTCAACAGAACAAACATTTCCTATATCATGACATGCATGTCTTCAAAATTATATGACCAAGAGAAAAAGTAAAACTAATTAAAACTGCGGGCAGTGATAATCCGGGGACCATACCGCTCCATCCTGATTGGACGGGTGCATGCTAGAGTCGTTAATAACGACAGTCCAGATCCGATTGTTCAAAATTTCAACTCAATCGATCGAAAAATGAACGCAGGGATGCATTTTAAAGGTGCAGTGGCACTAACTGAGTTGCCACGAATATGGCCACGAAATTGCCAATATGGCCATGACAAAATATTTTCCTTAATCAATTGGCTCATAGCATAACCAATCTGCAAGTATCTCATCCGAAGATGTATCTCTGAGGAATTTTAATTAAATAAGTCATTTATAAATCAACGAGTTAATTTATTAAATGATTAATCAATAAATCAAAATTTTCCTTGACAGCCACATCACTTGGTCAGTGTCATGTCCAAATATCAGCTTCCTTACTCAAAAGGTGCCTGAGTTAATGTAATGTGATTACTGTAATAAGATTACTGCAATTACTGTAATGATTACTGTAATTACTGTAATTACCGGAACTGTAATTACTGTAATTACCTCAGGTAATTACTGTAATGTAATTACTGTAATGTAATAAGAAATGTAATTAATTAAATAACTACTTCATTAATCGCTAATAATTAAATAACTCGTGAATTCTTATCCGATTTACTTAACATTTGAGTGTCCCCAAAACGTTGGAGCAAAATGTTGCAACAACGAAAGTGAAACGTTGTAGCGACGTTGTGGACACGTCAGCAAAACCCAACATTTGAATGTTCCCAAAACGTTGGAGCAAAATGTTGCAACAACGAAAGTGAAACGTTGTGGCGACGTTGTGGAAACGTTAGCAAAACCCAACATTTGAATGTTCCCAAAACGTTGGAGCAAAACGTTGCAACAACGAAAGTGAAACGTTGTGGCGACGTTGTGGAAACGTTAGCAAAACCCAACATTTGAGTGTTCCCAAAACGTTGAAGCAAAACGTTGCAACAACGAAAGTGAAACGTTGTAGCGATGTTGTGGAAACGTTTTACAACAACATTATTTCAATGTTGCAAACTTTACTTTACAACTTTACAACAACTTTTGTTGAAACTTTACAAAGTTACAACTTTACAAAGTTACAAAGAAACGTTACCACAATTTTTACAATTCGAATGGGATTTATATATCCGTCAACTAATTCAATCAACAACTATTTTATTCAACATAGCCCAAAAGTCAACAACAATTTCAAAAATCCTTAATTTTCATCCGATTCACTTGACTTTTGAATGGGATTTATATATCAGTCAACTAATTCAACCCACAACTATTTTATTCAACATAGGCCAAAGTCAACAACAATTTCAAAAAATCCTTAATTTTCATCCGATTCACTTGACTTTTGAATGGGATTTATATATCAGTCAATTAGTTCAACCCGCAACTATTTTATTCAACATAGGCCAAAAGTCAACAACAATTTCAAAAATCCTTCATTTTCATCCAATTCACTTGACTTTTGAATGGGATTTATATATCAGCCAATTAGTTCAACCCACAACTATTTTATTCAACATAGGCCAAAAGTCAACAACAATTTCAAAACATCCTTAATTTTCATCCGATTCACTTGACTTTTGAATGGGATTTATATATCAGTCAATTAGTTCAACCCGCAACTATTTTATTCAACATAGGCCAAAAGTCAACAACAATTTCAAAAAAACCTTAATTTTCATCCGATTCACTTGACTTTTGAATGGGATTTATATATCAGCCAATTAGTTCAACCCGCAACTATTTTATTCAACATAGGCCAAAAGTCAACAACAATTTCAAAAAATCCTTAATTTTCATCCGATTCACTTGACTTTTGAATGGGATTTATATATCAGTCAATTAGTTCAACCCGCAACTATTTTATTCAACATAGGCCAAAAGTCAACAACAATTTCAAAAATCCTTAATTTTCATCCAATTCACTTGACTTTTGAATGGGATTTATATATCAGCCAATTAGTTCAACCCGCAACTATTTTATTCAACATAGGCCAAAAGTCAACAACAATTTCAAAACATCCTTAATTTTCATCCGATTCACTTGACTTTTGAATGGGATTTATATATCAGTCAATTAGTTCAACCCGCAACTATTTTATTCAACATAGGCCAAAAGTCAACAACAATTTCAAAAAATCCTAATTTTCATCCGATTCACTTGACTTTTGAATGGGATTTATATATCAGCCAATTAGTTCAACCCGCAACTATTTTATTCAACATAGGCCAAAAGTCAACAACAATTTCAAAAATCCTTAATTTTCATCCAATTCACTTGACTTTTGAATGGGATTTATATATCAGCCAATTAGTTCAACCCGCAACTATTTTATTCAACATAGGCCAAAAGTCAACAACAATTTCAAAACATCCTTAATTTTCATCCGATTCACTTGACTTTTGAATGGGATTTATATATCAGTCAATTAGTTCAACCCGCAACTATTTTATTCAACATAGGCCAAAAGTCAACAACAATTTCAAAAAATCCTTAATTTTCATCCGATTCACTTGACTTTTGAATGGGATTTATATATCAGCCAATTAGTTCAACCCGCAACTATTTTATTCAACATAGGCCAAAAGTCAACAACAATTTCAAAAAATCCTTAATTTTCATCCGATTCACTTGACTTTTGAATGGGATTTATATATCAGCCAATTAGTTCAACCCGCAACTATTTTATTCAACATAGGCCAAAAGTCAACAACAATTTCAAAAAATCCTTAATTTTCATCCGATTCACTTGACTTTTGAATGGGATTTATATATCAGTCAATTAGTTCAACCCGCAACTATTTTATTCAACATAGGCCAAAAGTCAACAACAATTTCAAAAATCCTTAATTTTCATCCAATTCACTTGACTTTTGAATGGGATTTATATATCAGCCAATTAATTCAACCCGCAACTATTTTTTTCAACATAGGCCAAAAGTCAACAACAATTTCAAAAAATCCTTAATTTTCATCTGATTCACTTGACTTTTGAATGGGATTTATATATCAGCCAATTAGTTCAACCCGCAACTATTTTATTCAACATAGGCCAAAAGTCAACAACAATTTCAAAAATCCTTAATTTTCATCCAATTCACTTGACTTTTGAATGGGATTTATATATCAAGCACAGGGAGCAGAGGAAAAACACGAAAAAACAACAGCCCTGGCTTTGCTTCCTGGAAGCTTCCTGGAAGCTTCCTGCAAAACGCTTTGCTTCTCGCAAAACGTCCGCCAATGGGAACTAGAGGGAGGGGAGGGAGAAGGAGCGGGAACAAGAGACAGGTAGCCGAAATGGAAATGAGGGACAATGAGGGACAGTGAGGGAGTGTCGGTATGCAATTTTCATCCAATCGCCATCTTTCACAATAATTCTGGACCGGCATGAGATGGCGTTGTCTGTCATTAATTTATATTGTAATCAAACGAGTTTTAGACATGGCGGGAAAACTGAAAAAAATTAATTATTTATTTATTTAAAACGGGTGTACACGATTGTACACGTGTACGGACCTTACCGAACCTTACCGAACCGGCAAACAAATCGCCTCATGGTGCACTTCATGAGCCGATTTGCCTGCAGACCAGAGCAAGGCTCTTCACACCCAGCGTATAACGTACATATCCTCGCAAGCACACGAATAATAGAATCATTTAAAACGTTCCATCCATCACTTTTACCTCGGACGGTCATGACAAAAAATACGTTTACACTCCTTGGATTACCTATGGAATGCAAGCCCCACACACACATCCCACCATGTTCAGAATTCATATTTCATAATGGACCATCCCCAAGACGCCATGCTTACCTTGGCGACGTCCACTCGAAATTCCAGCGGTGCCTCCAGATTGTCGTGGAAGTGTAGGGTGAGACTCAAGACGCCAATGGTCGGAAACAGGTTTTACAAAAGGTCACAACTTTATTAACTGGTTGTTCACTTCATTCCAATACCAAATAATACCGTTTAACTCAATGGACCAGGTAACTCTATCCGCATAGTCCCTCTTTCGTGGCTGCAGCGCTGTACTTGTGGTACGCGTTCATTCCGTCGGGCAGGGCTTCTCGTGGCAAGTGCTCCTTGACTCCAAGTCTCTTCTGCTTATATCGGCAAACTTCAGTTAATCCTCTGTCCGCTGAAATCGTAATCCCTTCTCCGCTGCTTCTAATCCGTTCTCAGCAAACGTTACTGGTCGCCTCACTGGCACCAGCTCGCTCTCCTCCCTGCTGGGAATTTGCTTCATCCACTTTGCATCCCGATGAAAGACAATAGTACGGGCTTGGGAATGTGTGTTAGCCCGGGGTCATGCTAAAGCGACACAACAGGACTCCCAGCTTCGACAGGGCGAGATGCATTCCTGACATTCTTACGACCACCTGCTCGTACCTTGGTTCGTTACCAGTTCCAACCAATAAGTTACATTGAGTTACACTTCCACACTAGGTTACCAGATTTTTGTTGAACCAAACCTGATTATTGTGACGTCACATCTCCGTTGTTACCACGTGGTGCATTGTCGTCAAGCAAGCCTCTATCGTACAGTCCATCAACAATAACGTTGTTAAAGTAAAAACCACAACATAATTTACTGTATTCGCAACATAATTGTCTCTTCCCTTTCACATCATAATTCTATAAAAAGGGGCGCACCTGTGCTGAAAACTTCCTGTCAATCAGACCAACGGTTGCAGAGAAAACCAAGGCACTCGGTGGAGGGCATATCTCCACCAGGTGAACAGTTTACGTTTTGTATCCACTGATAGGCCGGATCTGGATTCGGACATGAACCAAAATCTATTGTTCTTGTCACCAAACCAACAGGTCCACCAAGTTTATTCATAACTCGTCCATAACTTCTTTTGACATCATGTTATACCAGAGAAATACCTGTGCTACGCACAGGTGGGAGGCCAGAAGCAAACAGGCGATGCAGATACGGTGAATGCTAAAGCATGAATGTAATAAATTCCACATTCCTGTAGCAACGTTGTCGTTGTCGCGGAACCGGCCAACGCGAGGCGTACTCGTGCCGGCAGCTGGCGTCGAAATAACGCCCGGAATAGAGCGTTCGGGGTTTCGTCGCCCATGAGCGACAGCATATGGTCCATTCGGACCGACGGTCGCGTGTCACCGAGCTCGGGGAGGTCCAAGAGGCGATCGGCCCGTGCGTCCACAGTGAGGCCGAACGTCGCAAGGAGGAGACGCTTCATCACCTCGTACCTGTCGTCGGCCGGTGGGTTCCTCAGGACCGACACGACGCGGGCGGCCGCGCCGGCCCCAAGGGAGGCGACCACGTGGCAGTAGCGTGTCTCGTCCGCCGTGATGCCTCGAAGCCTGAACTGGGCTTCGGCCTGCAGGAACCAGATCTCCGCCTGAGCTTCCCAGAACTCGGGGAGCTTTATCGCTACCGCGTTGGTTGCCATGGCTGTGGCGGGTTCGGGTGGTCAGTGACGGCTGACCAGAACGTCGGAGGTCACCAATGAAGCGCGGTGTTACGCGCGCTGCTTGTAAGCAAGGAGGAAGCGGACAACGCGGTAAGTTGTAAGAGTCTTTATTCAAGAGCTCCACTGTAACACTGGAGCGTTCCGGGCTGCGCACCCGGTGTATATCCCGCGACCACGCCTACCCCTCGGGCGTGGCCGCCGCCCACTTGGTGCGCAGAATGATGCCCTCGCGCCAGTGAGCTTTCGTGTCCGCCACATTATAATAGAACAAACGTATATGGTTCGCTGTGTATGTATGTATGTATGTATGTATGTATGTATGTATGTATGTATGTATGTATGTGTGTTTACATGCGACGAAAACGTCTTCTTCTTCAAATAAAATACCCAGCCGCTTAATTAACCCTCTTAATGGAGTTAAGACTGCTGTGACCCCTCAGACCTTTGACGACCCTTTAATTCCCCCAAGACCCTTCAGACCACCAAGACCCCCAAAGACCCATCATACCCTGAAGATGCCCAAAGACCCGAAAGACCCAAAACACCCCAAAGACCCAAAATACCCTTCAGGGCCCTGAGGCTCAACAAGACCCTGAATACCCAAAAACCCAAAAGCCCCCAAAAACTCACAAAACCCCAAAGACCCAAAACACCCCGAAGACCTAAACACTCCGAAGCCCCAAAACACCCCAAAGACCCAAAATACCCTTCAAGGCCCTGAGGCTCAAAAAGACCCTGAATACCCAAAAACCCAAAATACCCCAAAAACACAAAAGACCCCAAAGACCCAAAACACCCCGAATACCCAAAACACCCCGAAGACCCAAAACACCCCGAAGACCCAAAACACCCCGAAGACCCAAAATACCCTGAAGACCTAAAACACCCCGGAGACCCAAAACACCCCGAAGACCGAAAACACCCCGAACACCCAAACACCCCGAAGACCCAAAACACCCCGAAGACCCAAAACACCCCGAAGACCCAAAACACCCCGAAGACCCAAAACACCCCGAAGACCCAAAACACCCCGAAGACCCAAAACACCCCGAAGACCCAAAACACCCCGAAGACCCAAAACATCCCGAAGACCCAAAACACCCCAAAGACCCAAAACACCCCGAAGACCCAAAACACCCTGAATACACAAAAACACCTCAAAGACCAAAAATACCCTTAAAGGCCCAGCGGATCCAAAAGACCCTGAAGACCCAAATGGCCCTGAAGACCCAAAACACCATGAAGACCCAAAAGACACCGAAATGGTCAAAGTTGCCTACCCCTCTGATTCTGAAACGACATGTGGTGAGGCACGCAGAGCGCATATAAACATACATACATACATACATACATAGCGAACCATATACGTTTGCTCTATTATAATACTAATAATATCGTAAATATAATCGTAACAGTGCAAACCCTTTGTTGTTATTGCAAAAGTTTCTCGAAGGAAGCGGTGTATGGTTGGTTCATTGTTGACTTTAAACATGGAATAAACTCATACAGTCGTATTGTTTTAGTAATAATAATAATAATAATAATAATAAGAGCGTTAATACTAATAATATAGTAAATATACCCGTATTTCCTCTCTCAAATCAGTTTGACATCATTCGTGAAAAGAGCAATCAAGCACAATTACAAACATCGCTCGTTTATCGTAATTCCATTATAAAACTCTTCTTTTTTTTTTTTACAAAGAGAGAACCATATTATAGTTATTTATCAAACATAACATATAGGGCGGTGTATTGTCACGATGCGCTGTTTGCTCAAACATATAAAATTTATTTAATTTCGTTTATTCGCACAAGAAATCGTTTTTCCTCTCTCAAATCTGTTTAACATCATTCGTGAGAAGAGCAATCAAGAAGAATTACAAACATCGATCGCTTATTGTAATTCCTTTATAAAACTCCTTTTTCACAAAGAGAGAATCATATTATAACTATTTATTAACAATTCAATAATATAAGCCGTCCTAAAGATTATTTTGCAGGATCATGCATCGGATGAAAGATTCATTGCAGAAAGTTGAAAGATCAATATCATCTTCACATCAACACCAACGACTTAAACGTTTTCTCACGTGGCTTGATTTGGCCAATAGCGAGACACGTAATGTAGTCGACAAGCTTGGTGACTCGCAAATCGGGTATTTACGAAATGATTACACATTAAAATGGATATAACCTTTTGGAAATGACATTAACTTTTCGAAACTTTTATAGCAAATGTCATAACATGATTAGAAGTTCATTAAACACGGAATGGGTACCCTGAATGGTAAGATGTCTTGAAGTGATTGGTATTTAAGCCGATCCGGACATTATCTATTTATGGAAGTGCGTATGGAATTGGCTGCGACTCGCTTTAGGCCGCCATTTGATCGCTAAGGTTTATAACAGGCTGATCTGGTTGGCTTACATGTGATGTCCGCCGTTCACCCGCATGGATCCATATCATGACGGCATGGGCAACTAAACACGGAGCTTGCAAAACACCCTTGGCCGAACACAGATGTCCAAACACTGCATGCAGATGGCAGATGGCATGGGACATGGCACCAACATGCTTTCATTTTGTTGTCTTGTCATGGCACGCCTCCATTAAAGCTCGATTCCATCTGTGGTGACGCTCAGTGTTAACTGAGCAAACCACAGGACAATATGAAAATATGCATCAGCTCGGGATGATTGAGGGTTTTCCGGAACTGTATGCAACCACAAGTTTAGACGAGCAGGTTTGGTTGGTCGTGGTTGGTACAAATACAAATACAAATACAAATATTGTAATATTATTATAATCTTATTATAATAGAGCAAACGTATATACAGACTTGGCATTTAATATGGAATATTTTTTTTGTGGGGGTGAACTTACTTTTCAAGATGTCTTCGAACCAAAAGTTCATTGGAATTATGTTGAAATTATTCTAGATTTTGTTAATATGACATTTGAAAGAAACAAAAACCACATTTGACATTTTGAAACAAATAAATTGATCCTTGAAAGTGATGTAAACTGATATCGAACTCAATTCATGGACAGTACTGTGTTAAACTTCTGTACGTTTTCCAGAAGTAGCTCTTTATTTTGCACATTAGCCAACATTTTTTTAACAAAAACAAAAATTAAATTACGACTGGGATTACGGAGAGTAAAATTACAGTTCAGTACTTCGTGTAACCCCCACGAGCATTCTGGAGAGCACGTACACGTTGGCGCATGCTGTTCACGAGATTTGCCAAGGTTTGGACAGGAATCGCTTGCCATGCAGTGACAATAGCCTGCTGCAATTCACGCACAGAGGTCGGCTGCTGGTCCAAGTGGTCGATTTGACACGTTAATTCTGCCCACAAGTTCTCTATCGGATTCATATCCGGGGACATGGCAGGCCACTCCATATGCTCTACACCATGGTCAGCAAGAAAGCGTTGGATCATGCGAGCATGATGAGGCCATGCATTGCCATCTTGGAAGACAAAGTTTCCTCGAAAGGCTGCACGAGCAAATGGAAGCAATGTTTCTTCCAGAATGGCCCTGTACTTGAACTGGTTCAGGTTTCCATTCAGAACAACCAGGTCAGTTTTGCCCCCTGCATGAAAAGCAGCCCAAACGGTCACCCCACCACCTCCAGCTTGGACTCTTGGCACTATACAATCTTTGTTGTAGGCTTCATGCACTTGTCTGCGCACTCAGACGTGGCCATCTTGACGATAGACCAGAAATCTAGACTCGTCACTGAAGATAACGTGATTCCAGTGTCCTGACTGCCATTGACGGTGCTCTCTGGCCCACTACAATTGGCGCTGGCGGTGTTGTCTGGTCAGGCATGGCTTTCTCAGGGGACGCCTGGCACGACAGCCTGCTTGAACCAGTCATTGGTCGACTAGCCTTCTGGATACAGGCACATTTGTCAGTTGCTGCCACTCAGCCCTAAGCCGATTAGCTGACTTGGTACGGCCATTGCGGACTAACCGGTGCAGCTGGCGATCATCCCTCCTTGTGGTTCTGCGGGGACGTCCTGGCCTCGGTATTGGAGTAGGGACACCCCTCTGAGCATTTCGTTTCAGGATCTTTGACACCTGACCTTGAGTGATGTCATACTGCCGAGCAATAGCACGCTGTTTCATGCCGTAATTTCGTAAAGCCACCACTCCATGACAAACAGCATTGTCGAGTTGACGGACCATCTCCAGAGGAAGCGGCAATAACTTTTGGAGACGTGCTGCAGTTGTTTTCCACTAATACAGAACGCAACAACCCTTGTATACCCGACTGTGAAGCCAATCATCAAATGCACCTGTCCGTACATTTTGCCACGCCACTTGTGATATAATCCTGTTGTTGACTTCTTGCTGCGACAGACAATCAGTGACATGGTTCCTTTAACAAATAAATCACCAAAGTGTAAAAGAAACTCACCAGATTGATATACTGAGTTAAGAAAGTAAACCCAAGTCAAGAAAAAAAAAAATATTCCATATTAAATGCCAAGTCTGTAGTTCGCTATGTATGTATGTTTATATGCGACGAAAACGTCTTCTTCTTCTTCAAATAAAATGACCACCCTCTTAATTAACCCTCTTAATTGCGTTAAGACTGCTGAGACCCCTCAGACCTTTGATGACCCTTTAATTCCCCCAAGACCCATCAGACCACCAAGACCCCCAAAGACCCAACATACCCTGAAGACCCCCAAAGACCAGAAAGACCCAAAACACCCCAAAGACCCAAAATACCCTTCAAGGCCCTGATCCTTCAAGGAACCTTTTGTTCATATGTGTGTTGTACCGTCCACCAAACAGTGATGACTCCATCTACATCTCGCTGTCTGATAATATGGACCAACTTCTATCTACCCATCCCAACTCTCTCTTCCTCATATGTGGTGATTTCAACTGTCACCATGCCAGTTGACTGGGGGTGGGTACCTCTCTCACCAGCCATGGCTCTTCAGCAAAGGACTTCTGTGACTCACTGGGACTGACACAATCTGTCAATTTCCCAACCCGGATCTCAGTCAACGGAGCATCTTCTCTTCTGGACTTGGTTATGACTAACTTCCCTGAAAATGTCTGCTGCTCTTCTTCTGCTCCAATCGGCTCTTCTGATCATGTGCTTGTTAAAGTGGACATCTCTCTGACCATTCTCAGAGAGCCTCCTCAGCATCAACGAGTCTGGCATTTCACTCAGGCCAACTGGCACGGTCTTCAAGCAGCCATCAATCATCTGGACTGGTCTCCCATCTCTACTGCCTCTGACATCAACTCATCCTGGGAATTCTTCCAAAGTAAATTGCTCTCTCTCTCATGCACAGATTTATCCCATCTCGTCTCCAGTTGTCATAGCCTTCCTCCCGTCCATGGTACACGGAATCTTGTGGTGAGGCTATTGCCCAGAAACAACTTGCTTTCGTCTCCTGAAAAGCAAATCCAACGGAAGGAAATCTCATTTCCTTTCACAAAGCCGGAAACAAGTGTGTGTCCACCCTCAGGAGAGCCAGCAAACAATATCTCTCCGTTCTCAGGAACGAACTCTCTTATCTGTCTCCCTCTTCGAAATCCTGGTGGCGTCTGGTCAAATCTGTTTCTGGTGTTTGTTCCCCCTCCATCCCCTCCCTCACCTCAAATGGCCACACGGCTGACTCCGCACGTGAAAAAGCTGAATGCCTCAACTCTGTGTTTGCCTCTAAATCTTGTGTCCCAAACCCATCCCTCTCTGTACCCACCGTACCCAGTCGTACCCAGCTGATGATTCTGAATGCTTTGGTTTCAACAGCGTGACGGCGAGCTAGGTGTGAGGCAGGAGCACCAGCCCAGAGGGGAGAGCAGTATTCCATTGAGCTGCGGATGAAAGCCTTGTATGTGGTGAGGAGCTCAGGTGTGCCAAGGAAGGACTTCGCACGACGGAGGATGCCCAGTCGGCGACTGGCTTTGGAGGCCAGATTTGAAATGTGGTTTTCCCAGGAAAGATCATGGCAGATAGTGAGACCCAAAAGCTTGAGTGACAGAACTTCTTGGAGAGGATTATTCAGAAAGTGGATGGGAGGGTTGTCCTGTCGGTCTTTTCGGAGAGACATCGTAAGAGTGTGAGATTTGTCAGGATTGAAAGACATGTTCCACTTGTTTGCCCAGTCTGGGATTTTGTCAAGGTCTGCAGAGAGTGAGGAGGCTGCAGACTGCCGATCTGAGGGATGAAGAATGGAGCGACAGAGAGTAGAGTCGTCAGCAAAGAGATAGAGAGGATTTTCAAGAGAGTCAGAGAGATCATTGATGAAGATCAGAAAAAGCACAGGGCCCAGAACACTGCCTTGGGGAACTCCAGCCTGAACAGGAAGAGGAGATGAGAGAAACCCATTCAGGGCCACACGTTGACTATGACTAGAGAGGAAGTCCGCCAGCCATGCGTGGAGATTTCCATGGATACCAAAAGAGGAGAGTTTGGTGAGCAGAGCGGGGTGCCAGACCGTATCGAAGACACGTGATATGTCAAGGGAGACTGCTCTAATTTCCTGTTTGGCATTGAGGACCTCCATCCATTGTTGACAAAGCAGAAGCAGCATGTCCAGAGTGGAGTGTCCAGGTCTGAAACCAAATTGATGATCAGAGATCAAGCCATTGGAGAAGAGGAAAGATTTCATATCTGAAGCAATGATGGATTCCATGACTTTGCTGATAATTGGGAGAAGGCTGATTGGTCTGTAGTTGCTGGGATCTGTTTTTGCACCTTTTTTGTGCAAAGCGGTGATGTTGGCAGATTTCCAAGCAGATGGAAGATGACCTTGAGCAAAAGAGAGGGTGAAGAGAACAGAGAGAGGGAGTGAAAGAGCGGAAGAACATGATTTTAGGACCCGTGGGCTGATGCCGTCAGGTCCAGTTGCAGAATCAGAGTCGAGGGTTGACAGAAACTTTTCCACCTTGTCAGGAGGAAAGGACACAGAGTCCAGGAGCAGCTGGGTATGACTGGGTACGGTGGGTACAGAGAGGGATGGGTTTGGGACACAAGATTTAGAGGCAAACACAGAGTTGAGGCATTCAGCTTTTTCACGTGCGGAGTCAGCCGTGTGGCCATTTGAGGTGAGGTAGGGGATGGAGGGGGAACAAACACCAGAAACAGATTTGACCAGACGCCACCAGGATTTGGAAGAGGGAGACAGATAAGAGAGTTCGGTCCTGAGAACGGAGAGAGATTGTTTCCTGGCTCTCCTGAGGGTGGACACACACTTGTTTCGGGCTTTGTGAAAGGAAATGAGATTTCCTTCCGTTGGATTTGCTTTCCAGGAGACGAAAGCAAGTTGTTTCTGGGCAATAGCCTCACCACAAGATTCCGTGTACCATGGACGGGAGGAAGGGTATGACAACTGGAGACGAGATGGGATAAATCTGTGCATGAGAGAGAGAGCAATTTACTTTGGAAGAATTCCCAGGATGAGTTGATGTCAGAGGCAGTAGAGATGGGAGACCAGTCCAGATGATTGATGGCTGCTTGAAGACCGTGCCAGTTGGCCTGAGTGAAATGCCAGACTCGTCGACGCTGAGGAGGCTCTCTGAGAATGGTCAGAGAGATGTCCACTTTAACAAGCACATGATCAGAAGAGCCGATTGGAGCAGAAGAAGAGCAGCAGACATTTTCAGGGAAGTTAGTCATAACCAAGTCCAGAAGAGAAGATGCTCCGTTGACTGAGATCCGGGTTGGGAAATTGACAGATTGTGTCAATCCCAGTGAGTCACAGAAGTCCTTTGCTGAAGAGCCATGGCTGGTGAGAGAGGTACCCACCCCCAGCCAACTGGCATGGTGACAGTTGAAATCACCACATATGAGGAAGAGAGAGTTGGGATGGGTAGATAGAAGTTGGTCCATATTATCAGACAGCGAGATGTAGATGGAGTCATCACTGTTTGGTGGACGGTACAACACGCATATGAACAAAAGGTGGGAGCGAAGGGGAAGCCGTAGCCAAAGGTATTCCTGGGGGTGAGGTGGAGAGAGGGCAGTGCAGGGCGAGTGAGGAAGAGAGTTTTTTATAAAGATAGCAACCCCACCTCCAGAACGAGGCTCAGGTCTATCATACCGGAGGAGGGAGTAACCTGGGAGAGATACCAAGGAATCAGAGACATCATGAAGGAAGAAGGTTTCTGTTAAGCAGATCACGTCTGGTTTGTCAGAAGCAACCTGTATGGAGAGATCAGTTAAGTTTGAGCGAAGGCCCCGGATGTTTGAGGTCCATACTGTTAAGGAAGAGGAAGGGGGAGCATCGGATACAGAACAGGGGGGGGAGCGGTAGGGCAGGATGTGGAAGAGGAGGAAGAGGTAGGGAGAGCTGTTGCAGGTGTGTCAGAGATTACAGAATAACTTGGAGAAAGGGAAGAATGGGGCGGACAAAAGGTTTGATGGTGTTTGGGTGAGGCGCAGTGAGGTGTTATTTGAGGAGGGGGAAGAGTGAGGCAGAAGGTTGAGGAAGATGAAGGTGAAAGTTGGAAGGGGGAAGAAGCGGGGAGGACGCTTTGAGGAGGAGGGGTGAGAGGGGAGTCTAGGAGGGGAGGAGTGAGGGAGAGTCTCGGAGGGGAGGGGTGTGGGGGGAGTTTAGGAGGGAAGGGGCAGGGGGGGGAGATTTGAAAGGGATGGGTGTTTGGGAAGATTTGGGGGGGGAGGGGCAAGGGGGAAGATTTGACAGAGATGGGTGATGGGGAAGATTTGGAGGGGAGGGGTGAGATTGGATTTTGAAAAGTGTACGATTTATGGGAAACGAACATTTATTGCAAAATGAGTTTCTTGAGACATTCGAGTCAAAAATACGTTTGAGGACGCTGAAGGATGGGTGGAGTTCTGGAGAGTTTAGGGAATGAATGAAAGATGCACTGTAAGAGATGGAATTTTTTTTTGAATGAATAGAATTGGTGAGCAAGTCGAAAGCATCCTTTTATAGAAGAAGTAGAAAAAAGTGTTATAGAATATGACATAATAATAAAGTTCTTCAGGGGACAGATGAAACATGTATTAACAACTTGATCATGTGATCTCGAACAACGTGGTCGAAGAACGAACGAACAAATAACGAAGAACGAAAGAGCAAAAGAACGAAGAACGAAAGAACAAATAAGAACGTACAAGCGGATAAGAACAGGGAAGGAAAAAAAATTTTTTTTTTTTTTTTT
This sequence comes from Myxine glutinosa, assembly GCF_964187855.1. Classification (NCBI taxonomy): domain Eukaryota; kingdom Metazoa; phylum Chordata; class Myxini; order Myxiniformes; family Myxinidae; genus Myxine; species Myxine glutinosa. The sequence goes on along the minus strand of NC_136265.1, from coordinate 78,479,262 downwards.
GAGATTTTAAAACAAGGGAGTATGGGTGAAAAGACCGTGAAAAACAGAGACCGACAGTAGTTGCAGCGCGATCGAAGAACCGCTGAGACAAAAAACAAAAGCCTCAAGCCAAGGTCTGAGGACACGGTAGCCTACTAATACTAGCACTACACTAGGCCTCAGAATACACGATACGAAAAAAACCGACGATTCTGTACACAGGTATGAAAAACCAACACCGAGAAACCTATTAAAGTCACTCCAATAGGTACATGCACCGAAAGAAAGATAAAGATACGCCAAAAACATAAATGTGAAAGATCACTTAGCTTCGAAAGCGTGAGCGCATGGAACAGCTTCGAAAAGACGTGACCTCGCCGTGATCTCGCGAGAGAGTCCCTCAAACCTCTGAGCATTTCGTTTCAGGATCTTTGACACCTGACCTTGAGTGATGCCATACTGCCGAGCAATAGGACGCTGTTTCATGCCGTAATTTCGTAAAGCCACCACTCCATGACAAAACAGCATTGTTCGAGTCTGACGAGTCTTGGGGGAATTAAAGGGTCGTCAAAGGTCTGAGGGGTCTCAGCAGTCTTAACGCAATTAAGAGGGTTAAGTAAGAGGGTGGTCATTTTATTTGAAGAAGAAGAAGACGTTTTCGTCGCATATAAACATACATACATAGCGAACTACAGACTTGGCATTTAATATGGAATATATTTTTTTTCTTGACTTGGGTTTACTTTCTTAACTCAGTATATCAATCTGGTGAGTTTCTTTTACACTTTGGTGATTTATTTGTTAAAGGAACCATGTCACTGATTGTCTGTCGCAGCAAGAAGTCAACAACAGGATTATATCACAAGTGGCGTGGCAAAATGTACGGACAGGTGCATTTGATGATTGGCTTCACAGTCGGGTATACAAGGGTTGTTGCGTTCTGTATTAGTGGAAAACAACTGCAGCACGTCTCCAAAAGTTATTGCCGCTTCCTCTGGAGATGGTCCGTCAACTCGACAATGCTGTTTGTCATGGAGTGGTGGCTTTACGAAATTACGGCATGAAACAGCGTCCTATTGCTCGGCAGTATGGCATCACTCAAGGTCAGGTGTCAAAGATCCTGAAACGAAATGCTCAGAGGGGTGTCCCTACTCCAATACCGAGGCCAGGACGTCCCCGCAGAACCACAAGGAGGGATGATCGCCAGCTGCACCGGTTAGGCCGCAATGGCCGTACCAAGTCAGCTAATCGGCTTAGGGCTGAGTGGCAGCAACTGACAAATGTGCCTGTATCCAGAAGGCTAGTCGACCAATGACTGGTTCAAGCAGGCTGTCGTGCCAGGCGTCCCCTGAGAAAGCCATGCCTGACCAGACAACACCACCAGCGCCAATTGTAGTGGGCCAGAGAGCACCGTCAATGGCAGCCAGGACACTGGAATCACGTGATCTTCAGTGACGAGTCGAGATTTATTTATTTATTTTTCTTTATTTTTATTTTTATTTTTATTTTTATTTTTGTTTTTGTATACAAGATCGAGGCTCGTGAAAGAGCGAACATTAATCACACAGAAAGACAAACAGACACACAAAACAAATAACATCGGGAGCAGTAGACAAGATGGGGAGAGAGGGGGAAGGACACAAACACAACATTTGAGAGCAGGGACCGAGAGACATGGAGACATCGAGAGAACTGTGGGAGGGAGAGGGCTTTGGGGGGAAGGCATGGGAAGGGGGGGGGGTGGGAGAGGTATAAAACGTATGGACACTGCCAAGACTTCCAGGAAAGAAGTTGGAATTTCAAACAAGGTGGATCTGGGGTGAATTAGTGGGGGTAGAAAAGATCAAGGTTTTGGATGGGGGAAGATAAGAGATGGTGGTGAACAGCTGTTTTGAAGACCTGGAGGGAGGAGTGTGATTGAAGTGAGTATGGGAGTTTGTTCCAGAGGCGGGAGAAAAGAGGAATGAAAGAGTGAAGGTGAGCAGAGAGCCGAGATTTCGGCAGTTTAACCATCAGAGGGTGGCTGGCAGATCTTGTGTGACCTGTAGGAATATTTGGGGGACAGAGCACAGAGAGAGCTGGGGGAGCAAGGCCGGAGAGGAGTCGGTAGAAGACAGAAAGACCACCTACCTGCCTGCGGTGAGTGAGTGAAAGGCCCTCAGAGATAGCTTCATCGCGGGAGATTCCAATGATTCTGAAAGCTTTGGATTCAACAGCGTGAAGCCGAGCCAGGTGTGAGGCAGGAGCACCAGCCCATAGGGGAGAACAGTATTCCATTGAGCTGCGGATGAAAGCCTTGTATGTGGTGAGGAGCTCAGGTGTGCCTAGGAAGGACTTCGCACGACGGAGGATGCCCAGTCGGCGACTGGCTTTGGAGGCCAGCTTGGAAATGTGGTTTTCCCAAGAAAGATCATGGCAGATGGTGAGACCCAAAAGCTTGAGTGACAGAACTTCTTGGAGAGGATTGTTGAGAAAGTAGATGGGAGGGTTGTCCAGTCGATCTTTTCGGAGAGACATAGTAAGAGTGTGAGATTTGTCAGGATTGAAAGACATGTTCCACATGTTTGACCAGTCTGTGATTTTGTCCAGGTCTTCAGAGAGTGAGGAGGCTGCAGACTGCCGATCTGAGGGAAGAGGAATGGAGTGGCAGAGAGTGGAGTCATCAGCAAAGAGATACAGAGGATTTTCCAGAGAGTCGGAGAGATCATTGATAAAGACCAGAAAAAGCACAGGGCCCAGCACACTGCCTTGGGGAACTCCAGCCTGAACGGGAAGGGGAGATGAGAGAAATCCATTCAGGGCCACACGTTGACTACGACCAGAGAGGAAGTCCGCAAGCCATGCATGGAGATTTCCATGGATACCATAGGAGGAGAGTTTGGTGAGCAGAGCTGGGTGCCAGACCGTATCGAAGGCACGTGATATGTCAAGGGAGACAGCTCTGATTTCCTGTTTGGCATTGAGGACCTCCATCCATTGTTGAGACAGCAGAAGCAGCATGTCCAGAGTAGAGTGACCTGGTCTGAAACCAAATTGATGATCAGAGATCAAGCCATTGGAGAAGAGGAAAGATTTCATATCCGAAGCAATGATGGATTCCATGACTTTGCTGATAATTGGGAGCAGGCTGATTGGTCTGTAGTTGCAAGGATCTGTTTTTGCACCTTTTTTGTGTAAAGCGGTAATGTTTGCTGATTTTCAGGATGCTGGCAGATGACCTTGAGCAAAAGATAGGGTGAAAAGAACAGAGAGAGGGTGAGATAGAGCGGCAGAGCAGGATTTTAGGACCCGTGGGCTGATGCCATCTGGTCCAGTTGCAGAATCAGAGTCGAGGTTTGACAAAAACTCCTCCACCTTGTCAGGAGAGAAGGTCACAGAGTCCAGGAGCAGTTTGGTTCGACTGGGAAAGGTGGGAACAGAGAGAGATGGGTTTGGGACTAAGGATTTTGAGGCAAACACAGAGTTGAGGCATTCGGCTTTGTCACGTGCGATGTCAACTGTGTGGCCATTTGAGGTAAGGGAGGGGATGGAGGGGGAACAAACACCAGAAACGGATTTGACCAGACGCCACCAGGATTTGGAGGAAGGAGACAGGTTTGAGAGTTCATTCTTGAGTGAGGAGAGATAGTGCTTCCTGGCACTCCTGAGGGTAGACACACACTTGTTCCGAGCTTGGTGGAAGGAACTGAGATTTCCTTCAGTTGGATTAGCCTTCCAAGAGGCAAAGGCAAGTTGTTTCAGGGCAACTGACTCACCACAAGATTCAGTGTACCATGGACGGGAGGAAGGGTAAGACAACTGAAGGCGAGATGGGATAAATCTATGCATGAGAGAGATCAGTTTGCTTTGGAAGAATTCCCAGGAAGAATTGATGTCAGAGGCAGTGGAGATGGGAGACCAATCCAGACGATTGATGGCTGCTTGAAGACCGTCCCAGTCGGCCTGAGTGAAATGCCAGACTCGTCGACGCTGATTTCTGGTCTATCGTGAAGATGGCCACGTCCGAGTGCGCAGACAAGTGCATGAAGCCTACAACAAAGATTGTATAGTGCCAAGAGTCCAAGCTGGAGGTGGTGGGGTGACCGTTTGGGCTGCTTTTCATGCAGGGGGCAAAACTGACCTGGTTGTTCTGAATGGAAACCTGAACCAGTTCAAGTACAGGGCCATTCTGGAAGAAACATTGCTTCCATTTGCTCGTGCAGCCTTTCGAGGAAACTTTGTCTTCCAAGATGACAATGCACGGCCTCATCATGCTCGCATGATCCAACGCTTTCTTGCTGACCATGGTGTAGAGCATATGGAGTGGCCTGCCATGTCCCCGGATATGAATCCGATAGAGAACTTGTGGGCAGAATTAACGTGTCAAATCGACCACTTGGACCAGCAGCCGACCTCTGTGCGTGAATTGCAGCAGGCTATTGTCACTGCATGGCAAGCGATTCCTGTCCAAACCTTGGCAAATCTCGTGAACAGCATGCGCCAACGTGAACGTGCTCTCCAGAATGCTCGTGGGGTTTACACGAAGTACTGAACTGTAATTTTACTCTCCGTAATCCCAGTCGTAATTTAACTTTTGTTTTTGTTAAAAAAATGTTGGCTAATGTGCAAAATAAAGAGCTACTTCTGGAAAACGTACAGAAGTTTAACACAGTACTGTCCATGAATTGAGTTCGATATCAGTTTACATCACTTTCAAAGATCAATTTATTTGTTTTGAAATGTCAAATGTGGTTTTTGTTTCTTTCAAATGTCATATTAACAAAATCTAGAATAATTTCAACATAATTCCAATGAACTTTTGGTTCGAAGACATCTTGAAAAGTAAGTTCACCCCCACAAAAAAAATATTCCATATTAAATGCCAAGTCTGTATATACGTTTGCTCTATTATAATAAGATTATAATAAGATTACAATATTACAACAAGACAACAAAATGAAAGCATGTTTCTGGGGGCTGTCGGTGCCATGTCCCATGCCATCTGTGTTCATGCATGCAGTGTTTGACATCTGTGTTCGGCCAAGGGTGTTTTGCCCATGCCGTCATGATATGGATCCATGCGGGTGAACGGCGGACATCACATCTAAGCCAACCAGATCAGCCTGTTATAAACCTTAGCGATCAATGGCGGCCTAAAGCGAGTCGCAGCCAATTCCATACGCACTTCCATAAATAGATAATGTCCGGATCGGCTTAAATACCTATCACTTCAAGACATCTTACCATTCAGGGTACCCTTTCCGTGTTTAATGAACTTCTAATCATGTTATGACATTTGCTATAAAAGTTTCGAAAAGTTAATGTCATTTCCAAAAGGTTATATCCATTTTAATGTATAATCATTTCGTAAATACCCGATTTGCGAGTCACCAAGCTTGTCGACTACATTACGTGTCTCGCTATTGGCCAAATCAAGCCACGTGAGAAAACGTTTAAGTCGTTGGTGTTGATGTGAAGATGATATTGATCTTTCAACTTTCTGCAATGAATCTTTCAACCGATACATGATCCTGCAAAATAATCTTTAGGACGGCTTATATTATTGAATTGTTAATAAATCGTTATAAAATGATTCTCTCTTTGTGAAAAAGGAGTTTTATAAAGGAATTACAATAAGCGATCGATGTTTGTAATTCTTCTTGATTGCTCTTCTCACGAATGATGTTAAACAGATTTGAGAGAGGAAAAACGATTTCTTGTGCGAATAAACGAAATTAAATAAATTTTATATGTTTGAGCAAACAGCGCATCGTGACAATACACCGCCCTATATGTTATGTTTGATAAATAACTATAATATGGTTCTCTCTTTGTAAAAAAAAAAAAAGAAGAGTTTTATCATGGAATTACGATAAACGAGCGATGTTTGTAATTGTGCTTGATTGCTCTTCTCACGAATGATGTCAAACAGATTTGAGAGAGGAAATACGGGTTTGCAGTGTTACGATTATATTTACTATATTATCAGTATTAACGCTCTTATTATTATTATTATTATTATTACTAAAACAATACGACTGTATGAGTTTATTCCATGTTTAAAGTCAACAATGAACCAACCATACACCGCTTCCTTCGGGAAACTTTTGCAATAACAACAAAGGCTTTGCACTGTTTTTTTTTTTTTTTTTTTTTTTTTTTTTTTTTTTTTTTGTATACAAGGTCGAGGCTCGTGAAAGAGCGAACATTAATCACACAGAAAGACAAAACGACACAAAAAACATATAACATAGGGAGCGGTAGACAAGATGGGGAGAGAGGGGGAAGGACACAAACACAACATTTGAGAGCAGGGACCGAGAGACATGGAGACATCGAGAGATCTGAGAGAGGGCGAGGGCTTTGGGGGGGGGGGGGGGCGTGGGAAGGGGGCGGTGGGAGAGGTATAAAACATATGGACACTGCCAGGACTTCCAGGAAAGAAGTTGGAATTTCAAACAAGGTGGATCTGGGGTGAATTAGCGGGGGTAGAAAAGATCAAGGTTTTGGATGGGGGAAGATAAGAGATGGTGGTGAACAGCTGTTTTAAAGACCTGGAGGGAGGAGTGGGATTGAAGGGAGTGAGGGAGTTTGTTCCAGAGGCGGGAGAAAAGAGGAATGAAAGAGTGAAGGTGAGCAGAGAGCCGAGATTTCGGCAGTTTAACCATCAGAGGGTTGCTGGCAGATCTTGTGCGACCTGTAGGAATATTTGGGGGACAGAGCACAGAGAGAGCTGGGGGTGCAAGGCCGGAGAGGAGTCGGTAGAAGACAGAAAGACCACCTACCTGCCTGCGGTGAGTGAGTGAAAGGCCCTCAGAGATAGCTTCATCGCGGGAGATTCCAATAATTCTGAAAGCTTTGGTTTCAACAGCGTGAAGCCGAGCTAGGTGTGAGGCAGGAGCACCGGCCCATAGGGGAGAACAGTATTCCATTGAGCTGCGGATGAAAGCCTTGTATGTGGTGAGGAGCTCAGGTGTGCCGAGGAAGGACTTCGCACGACGGAGGATGCCCAGTCGGCGACTGGCTTTGGAGGCCAGCTTGGAAATGTGGTTTTCCCAAGAAAGATCATGGCAGATAGTGAGACCCAAAATCTTGAGCGACAGAACTTCTTGGAGAGGATTGTTGAGAAAGTAGATGGGAGGGTTGTCCAGTCGATCTTTTCGGAGAGACATAGTAAGAGTGTGAGATTTGTCAGGATTGAAAGACATGTTCCACTTGTTTGACCAGTCTGTGATTTTGTCCAGGTCTTCAGAGAGTGAGGAGGCAGCAGACTGCCGATCTGAGGGAAGAGGAATGGAGCGGCAGAGAGTGGAGTCATCAGCAAAGAGATAGAGAGGATTTTCGAGAGAGTCAGAGAGATCATTGATGAAGACCAGAAAAAGCACGGGGCCCAGAACACTGCCTTGGGGAACTCCAGCCTGAACAGGAAGAGGAGATGAGAGAAACCCATTCAGGGCCACACGTTGACGACGACTAGAGAGGAAGTCCGCCAGCCATGCATGGAGATTTCCATGGATACCAAAGGAGGAGAGTTTGGTGAGCAGAGCGGGGTGCCAGACCGTGTCGAAGGCACGTGATATGTCGAGGGAGACAGCTCTAATTTCCTGTTTGGCATTGAGGACCTCCATCCATTGTTGAGACAGCAGAAGCAGCATGTCCAGAGTAGAGTGACCTGGTCTGAAACCAAATTGATGATCAGAGATCAAGCCATTGGAGAAGAGGAAAGATTTCATATCCGAAGCAATGATGGATTCCATGACTTTGCTGATAATTGGGAGAAGGCTGATTGGTCTGTAGTTGCTAGGATCTGTTTTTGCACCTTTTTTGTGCAAAGCGGTGATGTTGGCTGATTTCCAAGCAGATGGCAGTTGACCTTGAGCAAAAGAGAGGGTGAAGAGAACAGAGAGAGGGTGAGATAGAGCAGCAGAGCAGGATTTTAGGACCCGTGGGCTGATGCCGTCGGGTCCAGTTGCAGAATCAGAGTCGAGGGTTGACAGAAACTTTTCCACCTTGTCAGGAGGAAAGGACACGGAGTCCAGGAGCAGCAGGGTACGACTGGGTATGGTGGGTACAGAGAGGGATGGGTTTGGGACACAAGATTTAGAGGCAAACACAGAGTTGAGGCATTCAGCTTTTTCACGTGCGGAGTCAGCTGTGTAGCCGTTTGAGGTAAGGGAGGGGATGGAGGGGGAACAAACACCAGAAACGGATTTGACCAGACGCCACCAGGATTTGGAAGAGGGAGACAGATAAGAGAGTTCGGTCTTGAGAACGGAGAGATATTGTTTCCTGGCTCTCCTGAGGGTGGACACACACTTGTTTCGGGCTTTGTGAAAGGAAATGAGATTTCCTTCCGTTGGATTTGCTTTCCAGGAGACGAAGGCAAGTTGTTTCTGGGCAACAGCCTCACCACAAGATTCCGTGTACCATGGACGGGAGGAAGGGTATGACAACTGAAGACGAGATGGGATAAATCTGTGCATGAGAGAGAGCAATTTACTTTGGAAGAATTCCCAGGATGAGTTGATGTCAGAGGTGGTAGAGATGGGAGACCAGTCCAGATGATTGATGGCTGCTTGAAGACCGTGCCAGTTGGCCTGAGTGAAATGCCAGACTCGTCGACGCTGAGCAGGCTCCCTGAGGATGGTCAGAGAGATGTCCACTTTAACAAGGACATGATCAGATGATCCGATCGGAGCAGAAGAAGAGCAGCAGACATTTTCAGGGAAGTTAGTCATAACCAAGTCCAGAAGAGAAGATGTTCCGTTGACTGAGATCCGGGTCGGGAAATTGACAGATTGTGTCAGTCCCAGTGAGTCGCAGAAGTCCTTTGCTGAGGAGCCATGGCTGGTGAGAGAGGTACCCACACCCAGCCAACTGGCATGATGACAGTTGAAATCACCACATATGAGGAAGAGAGAGTTGGGATGAGTAGATAGAAGTTGGTCCATATCATCAGACAGCGAGATGTAGATGGAGTCATCACTGTTTGGTGGACGGTACAACACACATATGAACAAGAGGTGGGAGCGAAGGGGAAGCCGTAGCCAGAGGTATTCCTGGGGGTGAGGTGGAGAGAGTGCAGTGCAGGGCGAGTGAGGAAGAGAGTTTTTGATAAAGATAGCAACCCCGCCTCCAGGACGAGGCTCAGGTCTATCATACCGGAGGAGGGAGTAGCCCGGGAGAGATACTATGGAATCAGAGACATCATAAAGGAGGAAAGTTTCTGTTAAGCAGATCACGTCTGGTTTGACAGAAGCAACCTGTATGGAGAGATCAGTTAAGTTTGAACGAAGGCCCCGGATGTTTGAGGTCCATACCGTTAATGAAGAGGAAGGGGGAGCATCAGATACAGAACAGGGGGGAGGAGGGGTAGGGTAAGATGTGGAAGAGGTGGAAGAGGTAGGGAGAGCTGTTGAAGGTGTGTCAGAGATTTCAGAATAGCTCGGAGAAAGGGAAGGATGGGGCGGACAAAAGGTTTGATGGTGATTGGGTGAGCCACAATGAGGTGTTATTTGAGGAGGGGGAAGAGCGAGGCAGAAGGTTGGGGGAGATGGAGGTGAGAGTTTGAAGGGGGAAGAAGCGGGGAGGACGCTTTGAGGAGGGGGAGTGAGAGGGGGGAAATTGAGAAGCAATGAGGGTGGGGAGATTTGAAGGGGAGGGGTGAGGGGGAAGTTTGGGAGGGAAGGGGCAAGGGGAGGGATTTGAAAGGGATGGGATATGGGGGAGATTTGGAGGGGAGGGGTGAGGCAGGAGTCTAGGAGGGGAGGGGCGAGGGGGCGTCTTGGCGGGGAGGGGTGAGGGGGTCGTTTAGGAGGGAGGGGGCAAGGGGGGAGATTTGAAAGGGATGGGTGATGGGGAAGATTTGGAGGGGAGGGGTGATGGGGAAGATTTGGAGGGGAGGGGTTATGGGGAAGATTTGGAGGGGAGGGGTGAGATTGGATTTTTGAAAGTGTACGATTTATGGGAAACGAACATTTATTGCAAAATGAGTTGCTTGTGACCTTCGAGTTAAAAATACGTTTAAGGACGCTGGATGGAGGATGGAGTGCAGGAGAGTTTAGGGAATGTAGAAAAAAGGCACTATAGGAGATGGATATTTTTTTTGGGATGAATTGATTTGGTGAGCAAGTCGAAAGCAGCCTTTTAAAGAAGAAGAAGAAAAAGGTGTTATAAAATATGACGGAATACATAACTTGAGGGGAAAGTGTAAACATTGAAGGTTAATGAGTGAAAACTATCTGGGGAAATGGGGGAGAAACACGTGGTCAAAGAACGAACGAACGAATAAGAATGAATAAACGAATGATAACAGAGAAGGGGAATTTTTTTTTTTTTTTTTTTTTTTTTTTTTGAGTTGAGATTTACACAAGGAAGTAGGCTATGGGTGAAAAGCCTGGGAATACAGAGAACGAAAGTTATTGGATCACAAAAGACGGACCGCTGAGAGAAAAACAAAGCCTCAAGGTTGTACAGTGCACACTGTACAAGGCCTCAAGACACGACACGGCAAACAGACGATCAATTTATGAAAGATAAACACCGAGAAACAACCAAAGTTGCACACAATAACTTCACACACCGAAAGATAAATACAGTTTCGACAAAATACAATTGTGAACAGACTTAACTTCGAAAAACGTGGAGACCGTGTGGAGCTTCGAAAATCCCTGCCGCCGTCTCCGCTGTTACGATTATATTTACGATATTATTAGTATTATAATAGAGCAAACGTATATGGTTCGCTATGTATGTATGTATGTATGTATGTATGTTTATATGCGCTCTGCATGCCTCACCACATGTCGTTTCAGAATCAGAGGGGTAGGCAACTTTGACCATTTCGGTGTCTTTTGGGTCTTCATGGTGTTTTGGGTCTTCAGGGCCATTTGGGTCTTCAGGGTCTTTTGGATCCGCTGGGCCTTTAAGGGTATTTTTGGTCTTTGAGGTGTTTTTGGGTATTCAGGGTGTTTTGGGTCTTCGGGGTGTTTTGGGTCTTTGGGGTGTTTTGGGTCTTCGGGATGTTTTGGGTCTTCGGGGTGTTTTGGGTCTTCGGGGTGTTTTGGGTCTTCGGGGTGTTTTGGGTCTTCGGGGTGTTTTGGGTCTTCGGGGAGTTTTGGGTCTTCGGGGTGTTTTGGGTCTTCGGGGTGTTTGGGTCTTCGGGGTGTTTTCGGTCTTCGGGGTGTTTTGGGTCTCCAGGGTGTTTTAGGTCTTCAGGGTGTTTTGTGTCTTCGAGTTGTTTTGGGTCTTTGGGGTGTTATGGGTCTTCGGGGTATTTTGGGTCTTCGGGGTGTTTTGGGTCTTCGGGGTGTTTTGGGTCTTCGGGGTGTTTTGGGTCTTCGGGGCGTTTTGGGTCTTCGGGGTGTTTTGGGTCTTTGGGGTCGTTTGTGTTTTTGGGGTCTTTTGGGTTTTTGGGTATTCAGGGTCTTTTTGAGCCTCAGGGCCTTGAAGGGTATTTTGGGTCTTTGGGGTGTTTTGGGGCTTCGGAGTGTTTAGGTCTTCGGGGTGTTTTGGGTCTTTGGGGTTTTTTGAGTTTTTGGGGTCTTTTGGGTCTTTTGGTTGGGCCCGAGGGGTAGGCGTGGTCGCGGGATATACACCGGGCGCGCAGCCCGGAACGCTCCAGTGTTACAGTGGAGCTCTTGAATAAAGACTCTTACAACTTACCGCGTTGTCCGCTTCCTCCTTGCTTACAAGCAGCGCGTGTAACACCGCGCTTCATTGGTGACCTCCGACGTTCTGGTCAGCCGTCACTGACCACCCGAACCCGCCACAGCCATGGCAACCAACGCGGTAGCGATAAAGCTCCCCGAGTTCTGGGAAGCTCAGGCGGAGATCTGGTTCCTGCAGGCCGAAGCCCAGTTCAGGCTTCGAGGCATCACGGCGGACGAGACACGCTACTACCACGAGGTCGCCTCCCTCGGGGCCGGCGCGGCCGCCCGCGTCGTGTCGGTCCTGAGGAACCCACCGGCCGACGACAGGTACGAGGTGCTCAAGCGTCTCCTCCTCGCTACGTTCGGCCTCACGGTGGACGCACGGGCCGATCGCCTCTTGGACCTCCCCGAGCTGGGTGACACGCGACCGTCGGTCCGAATTATGCTGTCGCTCATGGGCGACGAAACCCCGAACGCTCTATTCCGGGCGTTATTTCGACGCCAGCTGCCGGCACGAGTACGCCTCGCGTTGGCCGGTTCCGCGACAACGACAACGTTGCTACAGGAATGTGGAATTTATTGATTTCATGCTTTAGCATTCACCGTATCTGCATCGCCTGTTTGCTTCTGGCCTCCCACCTGTGCGTAGCACAGGTATTTCTCTGGTATAACATGATGTCAAAAGAAGTTATGGACGAGTTATGAATAAACTTGGTGGACCTGTTGGTTCGGTGACAAGAACAATAGATTTTGGTTCATGTCCGAATCCAGATCCGGCCTATCAGTGGATACAAAACGTAAACTGTTCACCTGGTGGAGGTATGCCCTCCACCGAGTGCCTTGCTTTTCTCTGCAACCGTTGGTCTGATTGACAGGAAGTTTTCAGCACAGGTGCGCCCCTTTTTATAGAATTATGATGTGAAAGGGAAGAGACAATTATGTTGCGAATACAGTAAATTATGTTGTGGTTTTTACTTTAACAACGTTATTGTTGATGTACTGTACGATGGAGGCTTGCTTGACGACAATGCACCACGTGGTAACAACGGAGATGTGACGTCACAATAATCAGGTTTGGTTCAACAAAAATCTGGTAACCTAGCAATAATCCCACGTGATGTGTGACGTCACAATAATCGGCTTTAATGCAACAAACAGCTGGTTACGTTATTAGTTCTTTGAACTTTCGCAGGTATCGGACGGTTTTCCTGAAGCACCTGTTATTTTTCGATTATGAAAGAGAATGCAACGAAGGTAACGTGCCTTACACGGTTTTGTTTCTCAACATCAAGTGAATTTAATCTTTTAATGTCGAGTTTAACCATAACTCAGGTGGGAGAGGTGTAAAACATATGGACACTGCCAGAACTTCCAGGAAAGAAGTCGGTATTTCAAAAAAGTGGATCTGGGGTGAATTAACGGGGGTAGAAAAGATCACGGTTTTGGATGGGGGAAGATAAGAGATGGGGGTGAACAGGTGTTTTAAAGACCTGGACGGAGGAGTGGGATTGAAGAGAGTGAGGGAGTTAGAACAAGTCAGACGAAACATGGTGGACAGGTTGGTGCTGTCAAGGACGAATTGATTATATTTTGGTTCAGGTCCGAATCCAGATCCGACCAATCAGTGGATAGAAACCATAAACTGTTCACCTGTGGAGGTATGCGCTCTACCGAGTGCCGCTCTAGTTTTATTTTACCTGGTTTTATGTGTCATTGTGGTGTCTGAAGGAAAGAAAAGATTTGTTGAAATGGAGAATGTGTTCATGTTTTCCGGTTTAGCACACCTGTATTAAGCTGTGGATGAAAGAAAACTGTTCTTTTTCAGGGAATCAAAGATGCTTCCATCATCATCAATCAAAGACGTTGATCTGAACTCCTCACCTCCACACGATTCACCAAAGAAGGAGAAAAACACCCCGTGGAAGCGTGTGAAGTAAATAATTTCATTCACCCCCATCTGCACTTTTGAAAACTTGATTTTGGATATATCTACCTCAGGGAATGTACAATAAATTGACTTTTCAATCTTTTTCAACTTAGACACATGTTCGGAAGAGACAACAACAAGGAGCGTTGTGCGGACGTTTCACATTCCATGTGAGTAAGAGAATCACCTTTCAGGACGTCATGACATTCATTGTGCTCGCAATAGAAATGGTATTTCTTTGAGGAAACGAATGTGAATCTTGTCGTGTTTCGATCACATTTTGATCCATAATTATTTTCTATATTATCGATTTTTTTTTTTATTTTTTTTATTTTTTTTTTGTATACAAGATCGAGGCTCGTGAAAGAGCTAACATTAATCACACAGAAAGACAAACCGACACATAAAACATATAACATGGGGAGCGGTAGACAAGATGGGGAGAGAGGGGGAGGAACACAAACACAACATCTGAGAGCAGGGCCATCGAGAGATCAGTGGGAGGGAGAGGGCTTTGGGGGGGTGGGGGGGGGGGGGGTTGCAGGTTTCACGGCTGTGGGATTTCTATGACGTGCCTCCATCGAGTTGTTTACCTGGGGTGGGAATCTTGATCCAGATATAAAGGGTCATGCGGGTGTTTTGTATGAAGAGCGAGTTTATCATACTAGGGCATGCCCGTACTATATCTATATCTAAAATTATATCCCCCCCCTCTATTTACATGAAATGGTTTGGTCCAAAGCGAACGGCTTGCGAGTGGTGACAATCCCCCCCCTCTATTTACATGCAATGGTTTGGTCCAAAGCGAACGGCTTCCGGAGTTTGGTAAAGAAATCGCCATCGCGTGCACAAACGCGCAGGAAAGCGAATGAATCGCAAATTCGTTTTTATTAGTTGTAAAACATAGTTTAACGCCAACATAGTTTGCAAACGTGAAATAAATGAATACGCTCTCAAATGTGCCATCCGAGGCAGAGTGTGCCCGCCACGTTCGGCACACGCGATCGTTCGCTGCTCTCTGATTGGTTGAATCGTTTTTTGGACATAGCTCGGTAAGTAATTGTCCGATTAATATGAAACCTTGAAAAGGCACATCCTCGGGTCCCCAGCAATATACCTGGCAAGTTAAAAGTATATCGGACCCGTGGTTGTCGAGAAACAGCGGTCACAGACAAACGTACAGACGTACAGACAGACAGACAGAGATTACTGGAATTATAGATAGATGTATAATATATATATACATCAGGAATACATCAGGAATACATCAGGAAGAAGCTAATTGTTCTTTGGTCATTTTTTGTTACATATCTTTTCTACCTGTCCCAGCTTGTATAATAATCATAAAAGTAGGACCGTGGGTCCTGAAGCTCACCTGGATCACGAGCTACAATCACTCAAACCCCCACAGACCCTCTCAGACAATGATGTTTTTAATGTCGTGAACAAACCGTGAACAAACCGTGAGCCAGGAAACAATATCTCTCCGTTCTCAGGACCGAACTCTCTTATCTGTCTCCCTCTTACAAATCCTGGTGGCGTCTGCTCAAATCTGTTTCTGGTGTTTGTTCCCCCTCCATCCCCTCCCTCACCTCAAATAGCCACACGGCTGACTCCGCACGTGAAAAAGCTGAATGCCTCAACTCTGTGTTTGCCTCTAAATCTTGTGTCCCAAACCCATCCCTCTCTGTACCCACCGTACCCAGTAGCCCGGGACGCGGAGCGGCTGGCCGTAGATGAGCTCGGCGGCGGACGCCCGGAGGTCCTCCTTGGGGGCCGTGCGGAGGCCCAAAAGGACCCACGGCAGCCGGTCGGTCCAACCGTCGTCCTGAAGGCCGGCCATGAGTGCGGCCTTCATGGAGTGGTGAAACCGCTCGCACAACCTGTTGGCTAGGGGGTGGTAGGCCATGGTGCGGTGCAGCATGACCCCCAACGAGCGGGCGACCGCGCCCCAAAGTTCGGACGTGAACTGTGGGCCGCGGTCGGACGAGATGTCCGCCGGTGCGCCGAAGCGCGCGACCCAGGTGGCGATGAACGCCTGCGCCACGTCGGCGGTGGTGGTGGAGGTGAGGGGCACGGCCTCCGGCCACCTGGTGGTCCTGTCCACCATGGTGAGCAGGTGGGTGAACCCCCGCGATGGGGGCAGGGGACCCACCAGGTCCACGTGGACGTGGTCGAAACGCCGTGCAGGCACGGTGAAAGGTGCCAGCGGGGCCTGGGTGTGGCGGTGGACCTTGGCCCGATGGCAGGCCGTACAGGCATTGGCCCAGTCACGGACGTTCCGTCGAAGGCCGTGCCAGACGAGACGCGCCGACACCAGCTTCTGAGAAGCTTTCCGGCCCGGGTGAGAAAGGCTGTGGATGGAGGCGAAGATGCGGCGCTGCCAGGAAACGGGCACGATGGGGCGAGGCTGGCCCTGGGAGACGTCGCAGAGCAGGACGGTGCCTGCGAAGGGGATGTCGGCCAGGCGGAGGCCCGTGTCCGCCGCCTGGAGGGCCTGCACCGAGGTGTCGGTGGTCTGGTCGGCCGCCATGAGCGCGAAGTCCACGCCGAGGTGGACCGCGTTCGCGCTGGCCCGAGAAAGACAGTCGGCCACAGCGTTGTCTTTGCCGGCGACGTGCCTGATGTCCGTGGTGAATTCCGACATGGCGGAGAGGTGGCGCTGCTGGCGGGCCGACCACGGCTCCGTGACTTTGGCCATTGCGTAGACCAACGGCTTGTGGTCGACGAAAGCCGTGGACGGGCGGCCCTCCAGGAGGTGTCGGAAATGGCGAACGGCCAGGAATAGACCGAGCAGCTCGCGGTCGAACGTGCTGTATTTTAACTCGTTCGGCCAGAGCTGCCGGCTGAAAAAAGCGAGTGGCTGCCAAAGCCCGTCCACCCATTGTTCATGGACGGCGCCCACCGCGTAGATGGAGGCGTCCGTAGTGAGGGCGATGGGCGCGTTGAGCACCGGGTGAGCCAGCAGCGTTGCATCGGCGAGGGCCCGTTTTGCGCTCGCGAAGGCCGTGTTCATGGCCGCGGACCAAACGATGTCATGCTTGGCCGGCTTGCCCCGGAGGGCCTCGTAAAGGGGCCGCATGAGCTGAGCAGCGCGGGGCACGAATCGGTGATAAAAATTCACCATGCCGAGGAACTCTTGTAGGGCCTTGATGGAACGGGGACGCAGGAACGTGGTGATGGCCTCGACCTTGGTCGGCAGTGGCACGGCCCCGGTCTTGGTGATGCGGTGGCCCAAAAAGTCAACGGTCATCGTGCCGAAGTGGCATTTGGCCGGGTTGACAATTAAGCCATGCTCGCTGAGGCGACCGAACAGTGTTCGGAGGTGGAGGAGGTGCTCGGCGCGGGATGTGCTGGCGACGAGGATGTCGTCCAGATAGACGAAAAGAAATGGCAGGTCGCGCAGCACGCCATCCATTAAGCGCTGGAACGCCTGGGCCGCGTTCTTGAGGCCAAACGGCATCATCAAAAATTCGAACAGGCCGAACGGCGTGATGACGGCCGTCTTCGGGACGTCGGCCGCCCGGACAGGTACCTGGTGGTATCCCCGTATCAGGTCAATTTTGGAAAATATGACCCGTCCCGCCAAACGGGCGGAAAAGTCCTGGATGTGCGGGATCCGGTACCTGTCGGGGGTGGTAGCGTCGTTGAGGCGGCGGTAGTCACCACACGGGCGCCATCCGCCCCCCGGCTTTGGCACGATGTGCAGTGGTGAGGCCCACGCGCTATTGGAGCGCCGCACGATGCCGAGGTGCTCCAACGCGTCGAACTCGGCCTTTGCCACGGCGAGCTTGGCCGGGTCGAGGCGGCGGGCCCTGTCGTAGACCGGCGGGCCCGTAGTGGGTATGTGGTGCTCGATCCCATGCCGCACTGCGACGGCCGAAAACGTCGGCCGTGTGAGGGCCGGGAATTCCGCGAGCAGGCGAGCGAACTCGTTCGCCATCGGGAGGGCGCACGCCAGTTCGGTCGGCGCGGAGCTGCTCATCGTGCATGCCAGGGAGCTGAAGGTCTCGGCGTTGACAAGGCGACGACGTTTGACGTCGACCAGCAGCCCGTGCGTGCAGAGGAAGTCGGCGCCCAGCAAAGCCATGGGGACGCAGGCGGTCACAAAGGTCCACTGAAAGCGCTGGCTGCCGAAGCAGAGGGTGACGTTGCGCGGGCCGAAAGTGCGTATGGCCGAGCCATTAGCAGTGACCAAAGAGGGGCCGCAAACGGCGTCCCACCTGTCCTGCTCGGAGGCGGGTATGACGCTCAGTTGGGCGCCGGTGTCACAAAGGAAACGCCGCCCGGACGCTTTGTCCCGAATAAAAAGCAAGTTGCCCGAGTGGCTGGCGCTCATGGCTGGGAATGAACGCCGGCCCGGCCGTTTCCCGACTTGCCGAAAGTGCACGGGGGTCGGCACGTCCGAGCCTTGTGTCCGAACCTGGCGTGGTAATAACACCACGCCTGGTCAGGTGGAGGCCCCGGCCGTCATGTCGGAAGCGGTCGGTGCGGTGTGGCGGCCGCCAGTTTCACCGGCAGTTCGGCCTCCAACCGCGCAGGGCGCTCGGGCATCGTGGGCGTCGCCTCGGACGGCGGCAGGCTCCAGGTAGCCGTGCCGATGTGTTGGCCCGCCGAGGAGATCTTATCGGCTTCCCTGGCGAGGGCGCGGGGATCAGTGATCGACGTGCCAGCCAGGGCGAGGCGTACCGGGTGAGGCAGCTGGCAAAGGAACAACTCGCGGAACAGAAAATCCGGAGAGTGCTCACCGAGCAACGAGAGCATATAGTCCATGCGCTCGGACGGGCGCGTGTCGCCGAGCTCGGGCAGGTCGAGCAGGCGCCGTGCGCGTGCCGCCGGTGAGAGGGCGAAAGCGTCGAGGAGGAGCGTCTTCAGCGCGTCATACTTGACGGCAGCTGGCGGGTGCTCGAGGAGGCTCAGGGCGCGGGCCGCGGTGGCGGAACTGAGCGCTGCCACGACGTGGTGGAAGCGGGTGTCGTCCGCGGTGATGCCTCGCTGGGCGAACCAAACAGCTGCGTGAGCCTCCCAGAAGGTAGGCAGTTTAAGAGTCACTGCCGTGTCCATGTCGGTAGGTCACCAGTGAAGGAGCTGCGCTCCAACGCGAGTCGAAAGAAGTGACGCGACCAAAGACGGAATTCGTCCGAGTTGCTTTATTGAAACAAAACAGCTCAGGTATTCTGACAAAAGCCCGTTTATCGGGCAGCAATGTATATACACATTTATGTCGGGAAGTTTGCCCGGCAAAAGCTATACCGGGCATGCCCGGGTGTCAAGGGCGAGCCTTGGAAAGGCGAGTCTGGACCTGCCCGGGCGTGTTTGGCTGCGGCCTGGCAAGTCGAGGCTGGGCGTGCCCGGGCGCTCTGGACGAGCACTGGAAAGGCGAGAGCGGGCATGCCCGGATGCTCTGGGCGAGCCCTGGAAAGGCGATAGCGGGCATGCCCGGACGCTCTGGGCGAGCCCTGGAAAGGCGATAGCGGGCATGCCCGGACGCTCTGGGCGAGCCCTGGAAAGGCGATAGCGGGCATGCCCGGACGCTCTGGGCGAGCCCTGAAAAGGCGATAGCGGGCATGCCCGGACGCTCTGGGCGAGCCCTGGAAAGGCGAGACTGGGCGTGCCCGGGAGGTTCGGGCGTGCCCGGGAACAGTGAGTCCGGGCATGCCCGGGTGTCAAGGGCGAGTCCTGGAAAGGCGAGCCTGGACATGCCCGGGCGTCCTGGACACGGCCTGGCAAGTCGAGGCTGGGCGTGCCCGAGCGCTCTGGGCGAGCCCTGGAAAGGCGAGAGCAGGCATGCCCGGACGCTCTGGGCGAGCCCTGGAAAGGCGAGTCTGGACATGCCCGGGCGTCCTGGATGCTGCCTGGCAAGTCGAGGCTGGGCATGCCCGGGCGCTCTGGGCGAGCCCTGGAAAGGCGAGAGCGGGCATGCCCGGGTGGTTCGGGCGTGTCCGGGAACAGCGAGTCCGGGCATGCCCAGGAGAGGCGCGTCTGGGCCCGTCCGTACGAGCCCGGCATGGCGATCGCGCCCTGGCCATGTCCTGGCAGGTGCAAGGCGATTGTGTACCTTCAGCGGGAACCGCTACAGTATAATATATATATACATCAGGAATACATCAGGAAGAAGATAATTGTTCTTTGGTCATATATTGTTACATATCTTTTCTACCTGTCCCAGCTTGTATAATAATCATAAAAGTAGGACCGTGGGTCCTGAAGCTCACCTGGATCACGAGCTACATCACTCAAACCCCCCACAGACCCTCTCAGACAATGATGTTTTTAATGTCGTGAACAAACCGTGAACAAACCGTGAGCCAGCAAACAAAATCTCTCCATTCTCAGGACCGAACTCTCTTATCTGTCTCCCTCTTCGAAATCCTGGTGGCGTCTGGTGAAATCTGTTTCTGGTGTTTGTTCCCCCTCCATCCCCTCCCTCACCTCAAATGGCCACACGGCTGACTCCGCACGTGAAAAAGCTGAATGCCTCAACTCTGTGTTTGCCTCTAAATCTTGTGTCCCAAACCCATCCCTCTCTGTACCCACCGTACCCAGTCGTACCCAGCTGATGATTCTGAATGCTTTGGTTTCAACAGCGTGACGGCGAGCTAGGTGTGAGGCAGGAGCACCAGCCCAGAGGGGAGAGCAGTATTCCATTGAGCTGCGGATGAAAGCCTTGTATGTGGTGAGGAGCTCAGGTGTGCCAAGGAAGGACTTCGCACGACGGAGGATGCCCAGTCGGCGACTGGCTTTGGAGGCCAGATTTGAAATGTGGTTTTCCCAGGAAAGATCATGGCAGATAGTGAGACCCAAAAGCTTGAGTGACAGAACTTCTTGGAGAGGATTATTCAGAAAGTGGATGGGAGGGTTGTCCTGTCGGTCTTTTCGGAGAGACATCGTAAGAGTGTGAGATTTGTCAGGATTGAAAGACATGTTCCACTTGTTTGCCCAGTCTGTGATTTTGTCAAGGTCTGCAGAGAGTGAGGAGGCTGCAGACTGCCGATCTGAGGGATGAAGAATGGAGCGACAGAGAGTAGAGTCGTCAGCAAAGAGATAGAGAGGATTTTCAAGAGAGTCAGAGAGATCATTGATGAAGATCAGAAAAAGCACAGGGCCCAGAACACTGCCTTGGGGAACTCCAGCCTGAACAGGAAGAGGAGATGAGAGAAACCCATTCAGGGCCACACGTTGACTATGACTAGAGAGGAAGTCCGCCAGCCATGCGTGGAGATTTCCATGGATACCAAAAGAGGAGAGTTTGGTGAGCAGAGCGGGGTGCCAGACCGTATCGAAGACACGTGATATGTCAAGGGAGACTGCTCTAATTTCCTGTTTGGCATTGAGGACCTCCATCCATTGTTGAGAAAGCAGAAGCAGCATGTCCAGAGTGGAGTGTCCAGGTCTGAAACCAAATTGATGATCAGAGATCAAGCCATTGGAGAAGAGGAAAGATTTCATATCTGAAGCAATGATGGATTCCATGACTTTGCTGATAATTGGGAGAAGGCTGATTGGTCTGTAGTTGCTGGGATCTGTTTTTGCACCTTTTTTGTGCAAAGCGGTGATGTTGGCAGATTTCCAAGCAGATGGAAGATGACCTTGAGCAAAAGAGAGGGTGAAGAGAACAGAGAGAGGGAGTGAAAGAGCGGAAGAACATGATTTTAGGACCCGTGGGCTGATGCCGTCAGGTCCAGTTGCAGAATCAGAGTCGAGGGTTGACAGAAACTTTTCCACCTTGTCAGGAGGAAAGGACACAGAGTCCAGGAGCAGCTGGGTATGACTGGGTACGGTGGGTACAGAGAGGGATGGGTTTGGGACACAAGATTTAGAGGCAAACACAGAGTTGAGGCATTCAGCTTTTTCACGTGCGGAGTCAGCCGTGTGGCCATTTGAGGTGAGGTAGGGGATGGAGGGGGAACAAACACCAGAAACAGATTTGACCAGACGCCACCAGGATTTGGAAGAGGGAGACAGATAAGAGAGTTCGGTCCTGAGAACGGAGAGAGATTGTTTCCTGGCTCTCCTGAGGGTGGACACACACTTGTTTCGGGCTTTGTGAAAGGAAATGAGATTTCCTTCCGTTGGATTTGCTTTCCAGGAGACGAAAGCAAGTTGTTTCTGGGCAATAGCCTCACCACAAGATTCCGTGTACCATGGACGGGAGGAAGGGTATGACAACTGGAGACGAGATGGGATAAATCTGTGCCTGAGAGAGAGAGCAATTTACTTTGGAAGAATTCCCAGGATGAGTTGATGTCAGAGGCAGTAGAGATGGGAGACCAGTCCAGATGATTGATGGCTGCTTGAAGACCGTGCCAGTTGGCCTGAGTGAAATGCCAGACTCGTCGACGCTGAGGAGGCTCTCTGAGAATGGTCAGAGAGATGTCCACTTTAACAAGCACATGATCAGAAGAGCCGATTGGAGCAGAAGAAGAGCAGCAGACATTTTCAGGGAAGTTAGTCATAACCAAGTCCAGAAGAGAAGATGCTCCGTTGACTGAGATCCGGGTTGGGAAATTGACAGATTGTGTCAGTCCCAGTGAGTCACAGAAGTCCTTTGCTGAAGAGCCATGGCTGGTGAGAGAGGTACCCACCCCCAGCCAACTGGCATGGTGACAGTTGAAATCACCACATATGAGGAAGAGAGAGTTGGGATGGGTAGATAGAAGTTGGTCCATATTATCAGACAGCGAGATGTAGATGGAGTCATCACTGTTTGGTGGACGGTACAACACGCATATGAACAAAAGGTGGGAGCGAAGGGGAAGCCGTAGCCAAAGGTATTCCTGGGGGTTAGGTGGAGAGAGGGCAGTGCAGGGCGAGTGAGGAAGAGAGTTTTTTATAAAGATAGCAACCCCACCTCCAGAACGAGGCTCAGGTCTATCATACCGGAGGAGGGAGTAACCTGGGAGAGATACCAAGGAATCAGAGACATCATGAAGGAAGAAGGTTTCTGTTAAGCAGATCACGTCTGGTTTGTCAGAAGCAACCTGTATGGAGAGATCAGTTAAGTTTGAGCGAAGGCCCCGGATGTTTGAGGTCCATACTGTTAAGGAAGAGGAAGGGGGAGCATCGGATACAGAACAGGGGGGGGAGCGGTAGGGCAGGATGTGGAAGAGGAGGAAGAGGTAGGGAGAGCTGTTGCAGGTGTGTCAGAGATTACAGAATAACTTGGAGAAAGGGAAGAATGGGGCGGACAAAAGGTTTGATGGTGTTTGGGTGAGGCGCAGTGAGGTGTTATTTGAGGAGGGGGAAGAGTGAGGCAGAAGGTTGAGGAAGATGAAGGTGAAAGTTGGAAGGGGGAAGAAGCGGGGAGGACGCTTTGAGGAGGAGGGGTGAGAGGGGAGTCTAGGAGGGGAGGAGTGAGGGAGAGTCTCGGAGGGGAGGGGTGTGGGGGGAGTTTAGGAGGGAAGGGGCAGGGGGGGAGATTTGAAAGGGATGGGTGTTTGGGAAGATTTGGGGGGGAGGGGCAAGGGGGAAGATTTGACAGAGATGGGTGATGGGGAAGATTTGGAGGGGAGGGGTGAGATTGGATTTTGAAAAGTGTACGATTTATGGGAAACGAACATTTATTGCAAAATGAGTTTCTTGAGACATTCGAGTCAAAAATACGTTTGAGGACGCTGAAGGATGGGTGGAGTTCTGGAGAGTTTAGGGAATGAATGAAAGATGCACTGTAAGAGATGGAAATTTTTTTTTGAATGAATAGAATTGGTGAGCAAGTCGAAAGCATCCTTTTATAGAAGAAGTAGAAAAAAGTGTTATAGAATATGACATAATAATAAAGTTCTTCAGGGGACAGATGAAACATGTATTAACAACTTGATCATGTGAGCTCGAACAACGTGGTCGAAGAACGAACGAACAAATAACGAAGAACGAAAGAGCAAAAGAACGAAGAACGAAAGAACAAATAAGAACGGACAAGCGGATAAGAACAGGGAAGGAAAAAAAATTTTTTTTTTTTTTTGAGATTTTAAAACAAGGGAGTATGGGTGAAAAGACCATGAAAAACAGAGACCGACAGTAGTTGCAGCGCGATCGAAGAACCGCTGAGACAAAAAACAAAAGCCTCAAGCCAAGGTCTGAGGACACGGTAGCCTACTAATACTAGCACTACACTAGGCCTCAGAATACACGATACGAAAAAAACCGACGATTCTGTACACAGGTATGAAAAACCAACACCGAGAAACCTATTAAAGTCACTCCAATAGGTACATGCACCGAAAGAAAGATAAAGATACGCCAAAAACATAAATGTGAAAGATCACTTAGCTTCGAAAGCGTGAGCGCATGGAACAGCTTCGAAAAGACGTGACCTCGCCGTGATCTCGCGAGAGAGTCCCTCAAACCTCTGAGCATTTCGTTTCAGGATCTTTGACACCTGACCTTGAGTGATGCCATACTGCCGAGCAATAGGACGCTGTTTCATGCCGTAATTTCGTAAAGCCACCACTCCATGACAAACAGCATTGTTCGAGTCTGACGAGTCTTGGGGGAATTAAAGGGTCGTCAAAGGTCTGAGGGGTCTCAGCAGTCTTAACGCAATGAAGAGGGTTAAGTAAGAGGGTGGTCATTTTATTTGAAGAAGAAGAAGACGTTTTCGTCGCATATAAACATACATACATAGCGAACTACAGACTTGGCATTTAATATGGAATATTTTTTTTTTCTTGACTTGGGTTTACTTTCTTAACTCAGTATATCAATCTGGTGAGTTTCTTTTACACTTTGGTGATTTATTTGTTAAAGGAACCATGTCACTGATTGTCTGTCGCAGCAAGAAGTCAACAACAGGATTATATCACAAGTGGCGTGGCAAAATGTACGGACAGGTGCATTTGATGATTGGCTTCACAGTCGGGTATACAAGGGTTGTTGCGTTCTGTATTAGTGGAAAACAACTGCAGCACGTCTCCAAAAGTTATTGCCGCTTCCTCTGGAGATGGTCCGTCAACTCGACAATGCTGTTTGTCATGGAGTGGTGGCTTTACGAAATTACGGCATGAAACAGCGTCCTATTGCTCGGCAGTATGGCATCACTCAAGGTCAGGTGTCAAAGATCCTGAAACGAAATGCTCAGAGGGGTGTCCCTACTCCAATACCGAGGCCAGGACGTCCCCACAGAACCACAAGGAGGGATGATCGCCAGCTGCACCGGTTAGGCCGCAATGGCCGTACCAAGTCAGCTAATCGGCTTAGGGCTGAGTGGCAGCAACTGACAAATGTGCCTGTATCCAGAAGGCTAGTCGACCAATGACTGGTTCAAGCAGGCTGTCGTGCCAGGCGTCCCCTGAGAAAGCCATGCCTGACCAGACAACACCACCAGCGCCAATTGTAGTGGGCCAGAGAGCACCGTCAATGGCAGCCAGGACACTGGAATCACGTGATCTTCAGTGACGAGTCTAGATTTATTTATTTATTTTTCTTTATTTTTATTTTTATTTTTATTTTTATTTTTGTTTTTGTATACAAGATCGAGGCTCGTGAAAGAGCGAACATTAATCACACAGAAAGACAAACAGACACACAAAACAAATAACATCGGGAGCAGTAGACAAGATGGGGAGAGAGGGGGAAGGACACAAACACAACATTTGAGAGCAGGGACCGAGAGACATGGAGACATCGAGAGAACTGTGGGAGGGAGAGGGCTTTGGGGGGAAGGCATGGGAAGGGGGGGGGGGGGTGGGAGAGGTATAAAACGTATGGACACTGCCAAGACTTCCAGGAAAGAAGTTGGAATTTCAAACAAGGTGGATCTGGGGTGAATTAGTGGGGGTAGAAAAGATCAAGGTTTTGGATGGGGGAAGATAAGAGATGGTGGTGAACAGCTGTTTTGAAGACCTGGAGGGAGGAGTGTGATTGAAGTGAGTATGGGAGTTTGTTCCAGAGGCGGGAGAAAAGAGGAATGAAAGAGTGAAGGTGAGCAGAGAGCCGAGATTTCGGCAGTTTAACCATCAGAGGGTGGCTGGCAGATCTTGTGCGACCTGTAGGAATATTTGGGGGACAGAGCACAGAGAGAGCTGGGGGAGCAAGGCCGGAGAGGAGTCGGTAGAAGACAGAAAGACCACCTACCTGCCTGTGGTGAGTGAGTGAAAGGCCCTCAGAGATAGCTTCATCGCGGGAGATTCCAATGATTCTGAAAGCTTTGGATTCAACAGCGTGAAGCCGAGCCAGGTGTGAGGCAGGAGCACCAGCCCATAGGGGAGAACAGTATTCCATTGAGCTGCGGATGAAAGCCTTGTATGTGGTGAGGAGCTCAGGTGTGCCTAGGAAGGACTTCGCACGACGGAGGATGCCCAGTCGGCGACTGGCTTTGGAGGCCAGCTTGGAAATGTGGTTTTCCCAAGAAAGATCATGGCAGATGGTGAGACCCAAAAGCTTGAGTGACAGAACTTCTTGGAGAGGATTGTTGAGAAAGTAGATGGGAGGGTTGTCCAGTCGATCTTTTCGGAGAGACATAGTAAGAGTGTGAGATTTGTCAGGATTGAAAGACATGTTCCACATGTTTGACCAGTCTGTGATTTTGTCCAGGTCTTCAGAGAGTGAGGAGGCTGCAGACTGCCGATCTGAGGGAAGAGGAATGGAGTGGCAGAGAGTGGAGTCATCAGCAAAGAGATACAGAGGATTTTCCAGAGAGTCGGAGAGATCATTGATAAAGACCAGAAAAAGCACAGGGCCCAGCACACTGCCTTGGGGAACTCCAGCCTGAACGGGAAGGGGAGATGAGAGAAATCCATTCAGGGCCACACGTTGACTATGACCAGAGAGGAAGTCCGCAAGCCATGCATGGAGATTTCCATGGATACCATAGGAGGAGAGTTTGGTGAGCAGAGCTGGGTGCCAGACCGTATCGAAGGCACGTGATATGTCAAGGGAGACAGCTCTGATTTCCTGTTTGGCATTGAGGACCTCCATCCATTGTTGAGACAGCAGAAGCAGCATGTCCAGAGTAGAGTGACCTGGTCTGAAACCAAATTGATGATCAGAGATCAAGCCATTGGAGAAGAGGAAAGATTTCATATCCGAAGCAATGATGGATTCCATGACTTTGCTGATAATTGGGAGCAGGCTGATTGGTCTGTAGTTGCAAGGATCTGTTTTTGCACCTTTTTTGTGTAAAGCGGTAATGTTTGCTGATTTCCAGGATGCTGGCAGATGACCTTGAGCAAAAGATAGGGTGAAAAGAACAGAGAGAGGGTGAGATAGAGCGGCAGAGCAGGATTTTAGGACCCGTGGGCTGATGCCATCTGGTCCAGTTGCAGAATCAGAGTCGAGGTTTGACAAAAACTCCTCCACCTTGTCAGGAGAGAAGGTCACAGAGTCCAGGAGCAGTTTGGTTCGACTGGGAAAGGTGGGAACAGAGAGAGATGGGTTTGGGACTAAGGATTTTGAGGCAAACACAGAGTTGAGGCATTCGGCTTTGTCACGTGCGATGTCAACTGTGTGGCCATTTGAGGTAAGGGAGGGGATGGAGTGGGAACAAACACCAGAAACGGATTTGACCAGACGCCACCAGGATTTGGAGGAAGGAGACAGGTTTGAGAGTTCATTCTTGAGTGAGGAGAGATAGTGCTTCCTGGCACTCCTGAGGGTAGACACACACTTGTTCCGAGCTTGGTGGAAGGAACTGAGATTTCCTTCAGTTGGATTAGCCTTCCAAGAGGCAAAGGCAAGTTGTTTCAGGGCAACTGACTCACCACAAGATTCAGTGTACCATGGACGGGAGGAAGGGTAAGACAACTGAAGGCGAGATGGGATAAATCTATGCATGAGAGAGATCAGTTTGCTTTGGAAGAATTCCCAGGAAGAATTGATGTCAGAGGCAGTGGAGATGGGAGACCAATCCAGACGATTGATGGCTGCTTGAAGACCGTCCCAGTCGGCCTGAGTGAAATGCCAGACTCGTCGACGCTGATTTCTGGTCTATCGTGAAGATGGCCACGTCCGAGTGCGCAGACAAGTGCATGAAGCCTACAACAAAGATTGTATAGTGCCAAGAGTCCAAGCTGGAGGTGGTGGGGTGACCGTTTGGGCTGCTTTTCATGCAGGGGGCAAAACTGACCTGGTTGTTCTGAATGGAAACCTGAACCAGTTCAAGTACAGGGCCATTCTGGAAGAAACATTGCTTCCATTTGCTCGTGCAGCCTTTCGAGGAAACTTTGTCTTCCAAGATGACAATGCACGGCCTCATCATGCTCGCATGATCCAACGCTTTCTTGCTGACCATGGTGTAGAGCATATGGAGTGGCCTGCCATGTCCCCGGATATGAATCCGATAGAGAACTTGTGGGCAGAATTAACGTGTCAAATCGACCACTTGGACCAGCAGCCGACCTCTGTGCGTGAATTGCAGCAGGCTATTGTCACTGCATGGCAAGCGATTCCTGTCCAAACCTTGGCAAATCTCGTGAACAGCATGCGCCAACGTGTACGTGCTCTCCAGAATGCTCGTGGGGGTTACACGAAGTACTGAACTGTAATTTTACTCTCCGTAATCCCAGTCGTAATTTAACTTTTGTTTTTGTTAAAAAAATGTTGGCTAATGTGCAAAATAAAGAGCTACTTCTGGAAAACGTACAGAAGTTTAACACAGTACTGTCCATGAATTGAGTTCGATATCAGTTTACATCACTTTCAAGGATCAATTTATTTGTTTTGAAATGTCAAATGTGGTTTTTGTTTCTTTCAAATGTCATATTAACAAAATCTAGAATAATTTCAACATAATTCCAATGAACTTTTGGTTCGAAGACATCTTGAAAAGTAAGTTCACCCCCACAAAAAAAATATTCCATATTAAATGCCAAGTCTGTATATACGTTTGCTCTATTATAATAAGATTATAATAAGATTACAATATTACAACAACAAGACAACAAAATGAAAGCATGTTTCTGGGGGCTGTCGGTGCCATGTCCCATGCCATCTGTGTGTCATGCATGCAGTGTTTGGACATCTGTGTTCGGCCAAGGGTGTTTTGCAAGCTCCGTGTTTGTTGCCCATGCCGTCATGATATGGATCCATGCGGGTGAACGGCGGACGTCACATCTAAGCCAACCAGATCAGCCTGTTATAAACCTTAGCGATCAATGGCGGCCTAAAGCGAGTCGCAGCCAATTCCATACGCACTTCCATAAATAGATAATGTCCGGATCGGCTTAAATACCTATCACTTCAAGACATCTTACCATTCAGGGTACCCTTTCCGTGTTTAATGAACTTCTAAACATGTTATGACATTTGCTATAAAAGTTTCGAAAAGTTAATGTCATTTCCAAAAGGTTATATCCATTTTAATGTATAATCATTTCGTAAATACCCGATTTGCGAGTCACCAAGCTTGTCGACTACATTACGTGTCTCGCTATTGGCCAAATCAAGCCACGTGAGAAAACGTTTAAGTCGTTGGTGTTGATGTGAAGATGATATTGATCTTTCAACTTTCTGCAATGAATCTTTCATCCGATGCATGATCCTGCAAAATAATCTTTAGGACGGCTTATATTATTGAATTGTTAATAAATAGTTATAATATGATTCTCTCTTTGTGAAAAAGGAGTTTTATAAAGGAATTACAATAAGCGATCGATGTTTGTAATTCTTCTTGATTGCTCTTCTCACGAATGATGTTAAACAGATTTGAGAGAGGAAAAACGATTTCTTGTGCGAATAAACGAAATTAAATTAATTTTATATGTTTGAGCAAACAGCGCATCGTGACAATACACCGCCCTATATGTTATGTTTGATAAATAACTATAATATGGTTCTCTCTTTGTAAAAAAAAAAAAGAAGAGTTTTATCATGGAATTACGATAAACGAGCGATGTTTGTAATTGTGCTTGATTGCTCTTTTCACGAATGATGTCAAACAGATTTGAGAGAGGAAATACGGGTTTGCAGTGTTACGATTATATTTACTATATTATTAGTATTAACGCTCTTATTATTATTATTATTATTATTACTAAAACAATACGACTGTATGAGTTTATTCCTTGTTTAAAGTCAACAATGAAGAATAATAATAATAATAATAATTCATTTATTTTGTATAGCGCTTTTCCAGAAGCCCAAAGGCGCTTTGACAGAGTGGAAAACATAATGCATAACAATACATGAAAACAACAATTGCAAAAAGACAAGAATCAATAGGGAAATATTTAAAGCAAAAGGAGGGAGAAGGAGAAGAGATAGTCAGGGGTTAGATGCTGTGGGTTGAATGTTGAATGCAGTGTTGAACAGGTGGGACTTTAGTGATGTTTTGAATGTGGTTAGTGAGGAGGAGTCTCTGATGGTGTGAGGTAGTGAGTTCCAGAGGGTGGGAGCAGCGATGGAGAAGGCCCTGTCCCCCCAGGATCTGAATTTGGTCCGGATGGAGGGGGTCAGGAGGTTGGTACCAGCAGAGCGGAGATTGCGGGTGGGAGTGTGTCTGGAGAGGAGGTCAGCCAGGTAGGATGGGGCCAGGTTATGGAGGGCTTTGTATGTCAAGAGGAGGATTTTGTACTGGATTCTCTGGGGGATGGGGAGCCAGTGAAGCTTGTAAAGGACGGGGGTGATGTGGTCACGGGTCCGGGAATGGGTGAGTAGACGGGCAGCGGAGTTCTGAATGTTTTGGAGTTTATTGGTGATTTTTGAGGGTGAACCATAGAGGAGGCTATTGCAGTACTCCAGACGGGAGGTGATGAAGGCGTGGATGAGGGTTTCTGCAGCCGTGGAGGAGAGGGATGAGCGGAGACGGGCAATGTTTTTCAGGTGAAAGAAGTTTGAAGTTTCAGATGAACCAACCATACACCGCTTCCTTCGAGAAACTTTTGCAATAACAACAAAGGGTTTGCACTGTTACGATTATATTTACGATATTATTAGTATTATAATAGAGCAAACGTATATGGTTCGCTATGTATGTATGTATGTATGTATGTATGTTTATATGCGCTCTGCGTGCCTCACCACATGTCGTTTCAGAATCAGAGGGGTAGGCAACTTTGACCATTTCGGTGTCTTTTGGGTCTTCATGGTGTTTTGGGTCTTCAGGGCCATTTGGGTCTTCAGGGTCTTTTGGATCCGCTGGGCCTTTAAGGGTATTTTTGGTCTTTGAGGTGTTTTTGGGTATTCGGGGTGTTTTGGGTCTTCGGGGTGTTTTGGGTCTTTGGGGTGTTTTGGGTCTTCGGGATATTTTGGGTCTTCGGGGTGTTTTGGGTCTTCGGGGTGTTTTGGGTCTTCGGGGTGTTTTGGGTCTCCGGGGTGTTTTAGGTCTTCAGGGTGTTTTGTGTCTTCGAGTTGTTTTGGGTCTTTGGGGTGTTATGGGTCTTCGGGGTATTTTGGGTCTTCGGGGTGTTTTGGGTCTTCGGGGTGTTTTGAGTCTTCGGGGTGTTTTGGGTCTTCGGGGTGTTTTGGGTCTTCGGGGTGTTTTGGGTCTTCGGGGTGTTTTGGGTCTTCGGGGTGTTTTGGGTCTTTGGGGTCGTTTGTGTTTTTGGGGTCTTTTGGGTTTTTGGGTATTCAGGGTCTTTTTGAGCCTCAGGGCCTTGAAGGGTATTTTGGGTCTTTGGGGTGTTTTGGGGCTTCGGAGTGTTTAGGTCTTCGGGGTGTTTTGGGTCTTTGGGGTTTTTTGAGTTTTTGGGGTCTTTTGGGTCTTTTGGTTGGGCCCGAGGGGTAGGCGTGGTCGCGGGATATACACCGGGCGCGCAGCCCGGAACGCTCCAGTGTTACAGTGGAGCTCTTGAATAAAGACTCTTACAACTTACCGCATTGTCCGCTTCCTCCTTGCTTACAAGCAGCGCGCATAACACCGCGCTTCATTGGTGACCTCCGACGTTCTGGTCAGCCTTCACTGACCACCCAAACCCGCCACAGCCATGGCAACCAACGCGGTAGTGATAAAGCTCCCTGAGTTCTGGGAAGCTCAGGCGGAGATCTGGTTCCTGCAGGCCGAAGCCCAGTTCAGGCTTCGA
This sequence comes from Myxine glutinosa, assembly GCF_964187855.1. NCBI lineage: Eukaryota > Metazoa > Chordata > Myxini > Myxiniformes > Myxinidae > Myxine > Myxine glutinosa. The sequence continues at coordinate 78,447,772 of NC_136265.1, read as the reverse complement.
GGCATCATGGCGGACGAGACACACTACTGCCACGTGGTCGCCTCCCTCGGGGCCGGCGCGGCCACCTGCGTCGTGTCGGTCCTGAGGAACCCACCGGCCGACGACAGGTACGAGGCGATCAAGCGTCTCCTCCTCGCTACGTTCGGCCTCACGGTGGACGCACGGGCCGATCGCCTCTTGGACCTCCCCGAGCTGGGTGACACGCGACCGTCGGTCCGAATGGACCATATGCTGTCGCTCATGGGCGACGAAACCCCGAACGCTCTATTCCGGGCGTTATTTCGACGCCAGCTGCCGGCATGAGTACGCCTCGCGTTGGCCGGTTCCGCGACAACGACAACGTTGCTACAGGAATGTGGAATTTATTGATTTCATGCTTTAGCATTCACCGTATCTGCATCGCCTGTTTGCTTCTGGCCTCCCACCTGTGCGTAGCACAGGTATTTCTCTGGTATAACATGATGTCAAAAGAAGTTATGGACGAGTTATGAATAAACTTGGTGGACCTGTTGGTTCGGTGACAAGAACAATAGATTTTGGTTCATGTCCGAATCCAGATCCGGCCTATCAGTGGATACAAAACGTAAACTGTTCACCTGGTGGAGGTATGCCCTCCACCGAGTGCCTTGCTTTTCTCTGCAACCGTTGGTCTGATTGACAGGAAGTTTTCAGCACAGGTGCGCCCCTTTTTATAGAATTATGATGTGAAAGGGAAGAGACAATTATGTTGCGAATACAGTAAATTATGTTGTGGTTTTTACTTTAACAACGTTATTGTTGATGTACTGTACGATGGAGGCTTGCTTGATGACAATGCACCACGTGGTAACAACGAAGATGTGACGTCACAATAAACAGGTTTGGTTTAACAAAAATCTGGTAACCTAGCAATAATCCCACGTGATGTGTGACGTCACAATAATCGGCTTTAATGCAACAAACAGCTGGTTACGTTATTAGTTCTTTGAACTTTCGCAGGTATCGGACGGTCTTCCTAAAGCACCTGTTATTTTTCGATTACGAAAGAGAATGCAACGAAGGTAACGTGCCTTACACGGTTTTGTTTCTCAACATCAAGTGAATTTCATCTTTTAATGTCGAGTTTAACCATAACTCAGGTGGGAGAGGTGTAAAACACATGGACACTGCCAGAACTTCCAGGAAAGAAGTCGGTATTTCAAAAAAGTGGATCTGGGGTGAATTAACGGGGGTAGAAAAGATCACGGTTTTGGATGGGGGAAGATAAGGGATGGGGGTGAACAGGTGTTTTAAAGACCTGGAGGGAGGAGTGGGATTGAAGAGAGTGAGGGAGTTAGAACACGTCAGACGAAACATGGTGGACAGGTTGGTGCTGTCAAGGACGAATTGATTATATTTTGGTTCAGGTCTGAATCCAGATCCGACCAATCAGTGGATAGAAACCATAAACTGTTCACCTGTGGAGGTATGCGCTCTACCGAGTGCCGCTCTAGTTTTATTTTACCTGGTTTTATGTGTCATTGTGGTGTCTGAAGGAAAGAAAAGATTTGTTGAAATGGAGAATGTGTTCATGTTTTCCGGTTTAGCACACCTGTATTAAGCTGTGGATGAAAGAAAACTGTTCTTTTTCAGGGAATCAAAGATGCTTCCATCATCATCAATCAAAGACGTTGATCTGAACTCCTCACCTCCACACGATTCACCAAAGAAGGAGAAAAACACCCTGTGGAAGCGTGTGAAGTAAATAATTTCATTCACCCCCATCTGCACTTTTGAAAACTTGATTTTGGATATATCTACCTCAGGGAATGTACAATAAATTGACTTTTCAATCTTTTTCAACTTAGACACATGTTCGGAAGAGACAACAACCAGGAGCGTTGAGCGGACGTTTCACATTCCATGTGAGTAAGAGAATCACCTTTCAGGACGTCATGACATTCATTGTGCTCGCAATAGAAATGGTATTTCTTTGAGGAAACTAATGTGAATCTTGTCGTGTTTCGATCACATTTTGATCCATAATTATTTTCTATATTATCGATTGGAGGTTTCACGGCTGTGGGATTTCTATGACGTGCCTCCATCGAGTTGTTTACCTGGGGTGGGAATCTTGATCCAGATATAAAGGTTCATGCGGGTGTTTTGTATGAAGAGCGAGTTTATCATATGTATAATATATATATACATCAGGAATACATCAGGAAGAAGATAATTGTTCTTTGGTCATTTATTGTTACATATCTTTTCTACCTGTCCCAGCTTGTATAATAATCATAAAAGTAGGACCGTGGGTCCTGAAGCTCACCTGGATCACGAGCTACAATCACTCAAACCCCCCACAGACCCTCTCAGACAATGATGTTTTTGATGTCGTGAACAAACCGTGAACAAACCGTGAGCCAGGAAACAATATCTCTCCGTTCTCAGGACCGAACTCTCTTGTCTGTCTCCCTCTTCCAAATCCTGGTGGCATCTGGTCAAATCTGTTTCTGGTGTTTGTTCCCCCTCCATCCCCTCCCTCACCTCAAATGGCCACACGGCTGACTCCGCACGTGAAAAAGCTGAATGCCTCAACTCTGTGTTTGCCTCTAAATCTTGTGTTCCAAACCCATCCCTCTCTGTACCCACCGTACCCAGTCGTACCCAGCTGCTCCTGGACTCTGTGTCCTTTCCTCCTGACAAGGTGGAAAAGTTTCTGTCAACCCTCGACTCTGATTCTGCAACTGGACCTGACGGCATCAGCCCACGGGTCCTAAAATCATGTTCTTCCGCTCTTTCACTCCCTCTCTCTGTTCTCTTCACCCTCTCTTTTGCTCAAGGTCATCTTCCATCTGCTTGGAAATCTGCCAACATCACCGCTTTGCACAAAAAAGGTGCAAAAACAGATCCCAGCAACTACAGACCAATCAGCCTTCTCTCAATTATCAGCAAAGTCATGGAATCCATCATTGCTTCAGATATGAAATCTTTCCTCTTATCCAATGGCTTGATCTCTGAACATCAATTTGGTTTCAGACCTGGACACTCCACTCTGGACATGCTGCTTCTGCTTTCTCAACAATGGATGGAGGTCCTCAATGCCAAACAGGAAATTAGAGCAGTCTCCCTTGACATATCACGTGCCATCGATACGGTCTGGCACCCCGCTCTGCTCACCAAACTCTCCTCTTTTGGTATCCATGGAAATCTCCACGCATGGCTGGTAGACTTCCTCTCTAGTCATAGTCAACGTGTGGCCCTGAATGGGTTTCTCTCATCTCCTCTTCCTGTTCAGGCTGGAGTTCCCCAAGGCAGTGTTCTGGGCCCTGTGCTTTTTCTGGTCTTCATCAATGATCTCTCTGACTCTCTTGAAAATCCTCTCTATCTCTTTGCTGACGACTCTACTCTCTGTCGCTCCATTCTTCATCCCTCAGATCGGCAGTCTGCAGCCTCCTCACTCTCTGCAGACCTTGACAAAATCACAGACTGGGCAAACAAGTGGAACATGTCTTTCAATCCTGACAAATCTCACACTCTTACGATGTCTCTCCGAAAAGACCGACTGGACAACCCTCCCATCCACTTTCTGAATAATCCTCTCCAAGAAGTTCTGTCACTCAAGCTTTTGGGTCTCACTATCTGCCATGATCTTTCCTGGGAAAACCACATTTCAAATCTGGCCTCCAAAGCCAGTCGCCGACTGGGCATCCTCCGTCGTGCGAAGTCCTTCCTTGGCACACCTGAGCTCCTCACCACATACAAGGCTTTCATCCGCAGCTCATTGGAATACTGCTCTCCCCTCTGGGCTGGTGCTCCTGCCTCACACCTAGCTCGCCTTCACGCTGTTGAAACGAAAGCATTCAGAATCATCAGCTGGGTACGACTGGGTACGGTGGGTACAGAGAGGGATGGGTTTGGGACACAAGATTTAGAGGCAAACACAGAGTTGAGGCATTCAGCTTTTTCACGTGCGGAGTCAGCCGTGTGGCCATTTGAGGTGAGGGAGGGGATGGAGGGGGAACAAACACCAGAAACAGATTTGACCAGACGCCACCAGGATTTGGAAGAGGGAGACAGATAAGAGAGTTCGGTCCTGAGAATGGAGAGATATTGTTTCCTGGCTCACGGTTTGTTCACGGTTTGTTCACGACATCAAAAACATCATTGTCTGAGAGGGTCTGTGGGGGGTTTGAGTGATTGTAGCTCGTGATCCAGGTGAGCTTCAGGACCCACGCTCCTACTTTTATGATTATTATACAAGCTGGGACAGGTAGAAAAGATATGTAACAATAAATGACCAAAGAACAATTATCTTCTTCCTGATGTATTCCTGATGTATATATATATTGTTACGGACACGGCTAAAGATGTTGCTTGACCGAGCGGAATGGCCGCCGTGTTCGTACAGTTCCCCCGATTCTTCCCCAACTCACCCGATTCCACTCGAACGTTGGCCAAATCGCGCGACGCTAAATCAATGATGGAAAGGACACAACGACTGGGATAGATGAAACGACGCAAGGGGTACAGTTCTCAAGACCTCTGGAGGAGGATATAATTAGTGGTGGAGAAAAGGGGTAGATTACAAGGTAGAGTGAGGTAAAAGACACAGAAGAGATCGGCACTTAGTTACAGTCTTATCTTATCCCCGACAGACCACAGACAAACGGAACAAGACTGACTTACACAGGGATTGATGGCAGGGAAGGACAGGTAGTTCGATAGCACAAGGTGCACCTTGGCTCGGGGGCAGGATCAAGCACGGTCCAAAAGATGCAGGGAGGCCTCACAGCGCTCGGAGGGTACGTCTTGCTTCTCCAAGCTCAGCGCGCATCTGACGTCACCTCCCTCTTCCTGCGCATGCTCAGCGGGGAGTCACACGCCCTCGGCTGGTTGGCTCCGCCCCAAATGGGACCGGTCCGCCGCTTCTATTGGGTGCGGGGGTTACCGGGCTCCGCCCTTGACGAGGAGCTGACAGCGAGCCCCTACGTGGTAACCCCGTCGAGCACATGTTCGATGGCGGCTCGTTGGAAAGGCCTGGTGCCCTCCTAACACCCCCTACCAACCAAGCCGGAGTGAGGACGCGCACTCCCCGCACCGCCGCCGTTGTTGTTGTTGTTGTTGTTGTTGAACCGTGAGGAAGAGCTGCGGGGAGGTATTGGGAGGTCCTAAACTTCCTAACGGTGCCATACAATCACATTCTGGTGCAACGAAGAGTCAGAATTAATGGAAACGAGTCCTTAACTGACATAGACTAAGAATAACTAGCAAGATGTCCTATAGTTGTCTTACATGAGATGCGGTGAACCTGGGTGCGACATTTAATGGGGGAAATAGGGGGAGGTCGGGTCTACAGAGTGTTGTTTACAGAAAATGGGACTAGGGAATGGGGGATTGGGGATAGTTGGGAAGTATTGAGGAAATAGGGGAATATTTACAAGCGGATATGGATGGATGCAAATCCCATATCCGCAACATTGCACCCTTCTCTACCTCGGGGCGTCCCGACCCGATAAATTTTTACCTACGTTAGTGTGGCACTCAGATGTAGTTCCCTCTACTATTAACTCAACCCTGAGTGCGACAGTTTTACAGATGTTCACAAATGAGTAAATATGTCCCCCTGCGACGTTGCACCCTTCTCCTAACAGAACCACACCCACAGGATAACCGAATCGCGGAAAGCATCCTCAAACTAAACATACAGCCGGTAGGGAGCATCATTTACACAAGACTACACTGATATTTACACTACGATCCAGGACCTGTTCTTTGAGGAACACATGCAGATGTTATGCATAGAGAGAGAGCACGCATGCCAGCATCGATACACCAACCCACGAGTGCCCTGTGGCCCTACGGCCTTTAATACTGTGCAGAGCACCCCATCCAAGCACCAAAAGCACCACCCCATATGCACAGTCAGCACCATCCGGTGCACCAATAAAGTGTTCAGTAACAATGCACAATTAAGTGTCCATGGTCACCGGTGGTGTCGCAGCCGGCCGATGTTCTGCCGCTGGTCTTGCCTTCTTGGAGTGCACTTGGCCTTCTGGCTTCTTTAGAAATAAAGAAAGGCGCCAACCGCGTCCATTTCTAAATTGTGGCCGTCAGGGGGGCCAACTAAAAGTGGTTCACCTGTATGGCATAGGTGCCACGTTGACCCAGAGGTCCATCCACGGGTGGTGCTTGCCCGCAAAAGAACTGCGGTCCATGGTGGGCGGCCACAAAAATTGCGGTCCATATGGTGTATCGATCCAGGCAGCAAGCAGCGGAAGTACAGGCCCACAACTGCGGAGCCAGCACCTCTCTCTCCTCTCTCTCTGCCCCAAAGCCAGATCCTCGGAGGTGGGAGACAAAAGAAGACAAGTGAGTAAGGTGGTAAGGGCGCAAATGTGCACGCAATACTAGGTAATGCACACTAGGGGCACATGGGAACCAGCTGAGACAGGTACGTTCCTACCGTACGCCCCCCCCCCCCACCAGGAAACCTACATTGCCCCTCCCTTACCCCTTACGGTATCCACAAAACACAACACTACCCATAAACATCTACTTTACACATCAACAACATCTCTACTGTCTTCCCCGTTCCTCCCATAAACCAAATTCGTCTTCTCTCCCTCCTAACCAATCAAATTTGCCATTTCCAACTCTCATCAAAATTTGCCATCTCCAACTCAACATCAAAATTTGCCATCACCAATTCATCATCAGTCCCTCCTAAGGAGGGAGAGATGGAATCACCCCCATGTCTCATCCACGTCGTGATGCGTCTCACAAATCCACACAGCAATTCTCCTTTCCTGCAACACAGAACAAAGGAACACAGGTGTGGAGTCATCATCACCACCTCAGGTAAGTGGCTGCGTATGGTGCGACAGGTTCATCAATCCTAACTATTTCCTAAATGACTTTAACAACTTTACATTACCCGGGGTCTTTCCCTGCCAATCCATTGGCCAACTTACACTATGGGTTCTAAAAACCAATTCCCATTGACCAAACTGTGGTGCTTCTCAAGTTGGGGTCTCACTCCCCCGATTCATCACTCGGTGCCCCCGCACAATTTCGGTGGCTGGGTCGTGTGACGCTCCCAGCTGGTCCGCCTACCTGCACACCTCCACCACTGTTGTTGCCTACCGAGCTCACCTGCTCCTCACCCTAACCTAACTAACTGGGGAAGGCCCTCTCGCACTCTCACCCCCTCGGTGCCCTCTCTGGCACGGGCTGCCCGATCCACACCCGGGATCCTCAGGCACCCACTGACACTAACGGCTCCCAGAGCCCACCTGCGGCCTCACCTGGCCGACATCTAACAGTGGCGGAGTGCCCAACCATTCACACTCATACTAACAGGCCACACGACCAGCCAATTTCAGCACACCAATGCACCCATCCACAATACCATTCTGCAACCGCACCACAAATGCCAATATCCAACCACAATTTACCTATACCTTCTAACTATTCTTTAAACTACCCTCCCCGGGTACTTGTGAAAAGGGGTCCACTCTTCCCCCATCCACACCTTCGCACCATGCACACCACTCCGGACCACTTACCCCAACTCTCTCCACACCACTCATTCCAATACTCCATGTATTCCACACACCTGTACTAGTGTACTTGCACACCTGTGCTCTCACACCTGGTGCCACCTGCACCCTCCTTTCTTCCTGGACCATTTGGTCAACACAACACGCAATCACCACTACTCCCTCATACACTGCTCCATACACCTGTTCAGTTGCACACCTGTTCAATCCTCAAACACACGGCATCATCTCATCTAACTACTCCCCTCTGAAACTTGCGCTTCCCAGTCACCCCTTTAAACTATTGCGCTCCCACGTCATTATCATCCACACTACTCTACCTGCGTCCCCACTACAGGTATCAGTCACTATCTAAACCTTAACGTTACCTAATGTCATCTTCTAGGGCCCTACACACAATATCCTAACCCACCCGGGCTAGTTTCCACTGCCATACACCCCATAATCTATAGCGCATTTGCCCCCATTCCCATGGGAAGGGTGGCAGGGATGCCACCCTTACCCACCGGGCCCATCGCTCATCAATCCCCCAGTCCTCTGGCACTAATAAGCCCCCCTTATTCAGTGGTACTGGGTCCCGCCTCGGCATCTAAAGCCGAGGCAATCCACGGGGGCGCCTGCTCGCCGGTGTAAGGCCTTATCCGGTCGGCGTGGACGATCCGAGGGAGGGCTCGTGGCCCCATTTTGATTTTTACTACCACGTCACAGACTTGCGACAGGACGACCCCCGGGCCTTGCCAGGGAGAGGTGAGTTTCGGGCACCTACCCTTCCTCCTCCGGGGATTGAAGAACCAAATCTTCATCCCCGGAGTGTACTGACTCCCCTGGCTCCGGTGGTCGTACCTGCGCTTCATCTTTTCCCCCGCCAGATGGAGTTGGCGGCGGGCGAAGGCATGGACTAGCTCCATGCCTTCCTCTAGGTGACGTGCGTACCCCTCCCTCGGCGGGTTAACCACTGTGTCTGGCACGGGACCGCATAGCAAGTCGGCGGGAGCCCGTAACTCCCGCCCATACATAAGCAACGCTGGACTGCATGCGGTGGCCCCGTGCTGGCTGGTTCGGTAGGCCATGAGCAAATAAGGGAGATGTTCGTCCCAGTCATCCTGACGGGTGGCGGTGAACAGTGCCAGTTGTTGGATTAAAGTTCGGTTGAATCTTTCCACCATCCCGTCAGATTGAGGTCTTAAAGGCGTTGTTCTTGTTTTCCGAATTGACAGGAGACTGCACACATCTTTTAGCAATTTGCTCTCAAAATTTCGTCCCTGGTCGGTGTGCAACTCCCGTGGAATCCCATGCCGGCACACAAATCCTTCCACGAAGGCCTGTGCTACCACCCCTGCTTCTTGGTTGGGGAGGGCGTAGGCCTCCGGCCACTTGGTGAAGTAGTCCATCACAACGAGGATGTACTTATTACCTAGGCGGGTGCGGGGTAGTGGGCCTAGGATATCCATGGCCACCCGCTCTAGGGGGGCCCCCACCTGGTGTAATTGAAGGGGGGCCCTCATCCTCCGTGCTGGTCCCTTTTTTGCAGTACAGGCGTCGCATCTCCGACACCAGTCCTGTATGTCGCGCCCCATATTCACCCAATAAAACCTCCGGCGTACCTGCGATGTCGTCTTTGTCCTGCCCAAATGGCCGCCGGGGCGGGTACCATGCACCTGTTGCAATATATCGGTCTTAAATTTATTTGGGACTACCACCAGCCAGGAAGTTTTATCAGAGGGAACCTCCACCCACTTGCGATACAAGATGTTATCCTTCAATTCCAGGGTTTTCCACTGAGCCCAATATGCCTTGGTCTGTGCCCCGAGGGGGGTGACCTCTTCCCCATTAGGTCTTTGCCCCAATCTCACCCATTCGTGCACCGGCCCCAGTACGGGGTCCTCCCGCTGGGCCGCGCTCCAAGCCAAAGTTCCGAATTCCTCATCTGCGGTTAGTGGCAAAATTGGCTCTCTCACCCGGGTTGCCCGGACGACGAGAATCGGGGCGGAATCGCCCAATTGCTCCCTCTCCTCGTGTCTCGCACAAAATTTACAGTTTTCCCCCAGACAAGGACGCCGAGAGAGTGCGTCCGCATTACCATGGGCCTTCCCGGCCCTATGGGCCACATCAAAATCGTACTGCTGCAACTTTTCCAACCACCTTGCAATTTGGCCCTCCGGTTCCTTGAACCGAAGGAGCCATTGCAAGGAGGAATGGTCAGTTCTAACCAAAAATTTCCGCCCGTACAGGTACGGGTGGAAATGGTTCATGGCAGCCAGCATAGCCAATAACTCTTTGCGAGTGACACAATAATTTCGCTCGGGCCTACTTAAGGCCCGACTATAGTAACCAATCACTCTCTCCACGCCCTCCTGTGTCTGAGACAAAACTGCGCCCAATCCTTCCTGGCTCGCATCCGTGTCCAGGGTAAATGCCCCGTTGTAAGTGGGGTAAGCCAGAAGGGGTGCGGATGTTAGACACCCCTTCAATTTTTGGAAGGCCTCGTGGCACTCCCGTGTCCAATTAAATCGCGTCCCCTTCTCCGTAAGCCGGTGGAGGGGACGGGCCAACTCCGCAAATTTCGCCACAAAGCGCCGGTAGTAGGAGCAGAGTCCCAAAAATCCCCGCACCTCCTTGATGGTACGTGGTGCGGGCCACTCCTCTACCGCTTTAATTTTGTCTGGGTCCGTTTTTACCCCCTCGCGGCCGATCACGTGACCTAGATAGGCCACCTCTCTTGCAAACAAAGTGCACTTACTCAGGTTCAGCTTCAACCCTGCCTGTCTGAGGCACCCGAACACCTGGTCCAAATTAGCTACTGCCTGGGGGAACGTTTTGGCATGTACTAGGACGTCATCCAGGTACACCAGGCATGATTGCCATGGCATGCCGCCTAGTACATGTTCCATCAATCTTTCAAAGGTGGCGGGGGCGTTACACAAACCAAACGGCATCACAGTAAACTGATACAGTCCCTTACCTGTGGAAAATGCCGTTTTCTCCTTCCCTGCCCTATCCATCTCCACCTGCCAATACCTACTCTTGAGGTCCAAAGTTGAGAACCAATTTGAGCCTGCAACGGCATCGAGGGTGTCATCAATCCTTGGCAGGGGATATGAGTCCTTGAGTGTCACGTTGTTTAGCTGGCGATAGTCCACGCAGAACCGCGTGGTCCCATCCTTCTTTTTGACCAGCACAACAGGTGACATCCAAGGACTTCCCGAGGGCTCGATCACGCCTGCGTCGAGCATTTTTTCAACCTGCTCGTCAGCTTCCGCCCTCTTGCTCCAAGGGAGCCGTCGGGCGGCCTGACGAATAGGCCGGGCCTCACCGGTGTGGATCTGATGTTTCACCAGGCCTGTACGTCCAATATCCTCGGTGGACAGGGAGAAGAGGTCCAAATGGGACCCAACCAGTTTGTGTAAGGCCTCCCTCTGGGTACCTCCCAACTCTACGCTACTATGATTTACCATCTCGCAAATGGGATCGGGCCAATTCCTACTTCTTATTGAAGGCTCCCCCCCGGGGCCGGCTCGGCTGGACGTTCTCGCCCCTCACTGTCGCGACTTCCTCAACTGGGGTGCAGCCAGCTACCCTCGTGCCCCTTACTATAGTGCATGGTTCTGTACTTATATTTATTACTCGGACGGCCACTACCGGTCCGTCCGTTTTTACAAGGGTGCGGCCCACGATTAAACCCGGTATGGACTGTGCTGCCACCGGTTCGAACAGTACAGGCCGCAGGACTCCTGCCATGTTGGGCGAGCTGCCCACCGGGCCGGCACTATCGCCTCGGCCCTTGGGGGAATGGTCACGGCCTCGGAAGCCTCCAGCTCCGCTCTCTCGGCCGTGCTCACTCCCCCTAACGGCAGCTCCTCTACTCCCACCTGCAGGATCCCCTGGCACAAGTCGATTTTACAACCGCTGGCAGTCAACAAATCCAACCCTATTAAACATGGGTCGCACACCTCCGCCACCCAAACATCTATCTCCCTCCTTACCGACCCTAACTTGAGGGTCACAGAACCACGCCCTATGATCGGGGCCGTTACCCCGGTAGCAAGTTGCAAACTATAATTTTGCAGGCGCTGGATCTTATCCCAGCCACCTGCGCTCGAATCAAGGACCACAGGGCTGATGATCGTGGCGCTAGCTCCTGTGTCCACTACGGCGTCTACCCCCACGCCGGCAATTTTGCATCTGATTGTCAGGCTACCGGTTCCAATCTGGCCACAATAAATGACCTGTCGCGTCAATGAGGGCTCTCCTCCATCCTCTTCTGCCGAACACCGCCCTACGTGCCCGACACCTTCTAGTTTCCCGGGGTCTGGCGGGGGGGGGTGTCTGGGGTCGGCTAACCCGCTCCCCCCTGGGTGGAGTTGAGGACCTCAACCACCGGGGATCATCCCGGCGCGTGGCTCGACAGTGCCGCGCCAGGTGACCCAGACGGTTGCAAGTATAGCACCTCACCTGATAAGGTGCTTGTCTCCGGAATTCCAAATTCCCCCCCCTGAAGGTCCGAATTGGATTACCCGCTCGTGGTCCACCGCGGGCCACCTCCGGGGCCGCCTGCCATGGTCCAGGTCCCGCCAGGCACTGGTCCACCAGCCTCCGGACCATGCCCGCCAGGTCAGGACTCACGTCGGGGGCAGGCCCCCTAAGGGGTCCGCCCTCCATCGGGGGTCCCACCTGGCGGACCGCCATTGCGTGACGCTCGCTCCCCCGGGCCAGGGGCCTCGCTGCTTCCCAACGGGCTGCAGCGTCAGCCGCCTGGCTCAGAGTCTGCGGGCGCCACATGGCGAGCTGTTGCCGGAGCTCAATATCCGGGAGGGCCTGGATAAAATGGTCCAGCGCCAGGCTTTCCCGGGAATCCGCTGCCATGTTAGCATGTGCGATCCCCACTGCGCGGCGAATGTCGTGGGCAAGTTCCCCGATGGCTTCCTGGGGCTTGCGTTTTCACAGCGCGAGCTGAGCTTTAACAAGCTCGCTCTGCTGTTCAATGCCGAATCGATTAATTAGGGCGTCGCGGAGGGCTGGCAGGGTGAGAGCACCCGGTGGTAATGCCGTCAGCACCTCCGCCGCCGCGCCGCGCAATGCGGCCACCAGGTGTACTCCACCTTCGTCCTCACCCCAACCGTTGCCCTTACACAAACAGTCAAACTGCGCCAGGTACGCGCGTAGATCACTCTTGCCATCATACGGCGCGAGTGGGACCTTGTGGGACCACCTCGTATGCGAGTCGTTGCCCGCCTGCCGGACCCCGTGCGTCGCCCCTTGCGGGGTCAGCGCGGGGCCGAACCGGCTGGGCCCCCACAGTACATTACCCCCAAGGGGCTCTCGTGCCTCCCCTGTCCCTCTAAAAACTACCCCTGTTGGTGTCGATGCATGGGTCACACTTCCGCAACCCGCTACCCATTCCATACCACCACAACCTTGCTCACTCACACCTCGCACCTCTCCCATCACCGGACCCTCTCGCTCGCACCCTCGTTCCATACCCTCCGGACCAGCCATACACCTCACTCTTGGCCTCTCATGAACATCCGGGTCCATCATGACCCCCAAGCTTATTAAATCACCTGGTGCATCATACGCACGACCATATTGGTCACCACTTACACCGGGTCCTCTTTCTCTTCGCTTCTCCTCCATCACCTGCGAATCCCTCATCCGGTTAATGAGCACATCATCACGATCCGAACACAGACTTTGGACCAATTCTTTTACTTCCTCCTTTATCTCTTTCTTATCCTCTCTCCGTCGCTTCTTAATTTCGCTCACCCCTTCTTCCACTTCTTCTAATTTCTGCTTCACCTCCTTCATCTCCTCGTGCGCCCCCTTAAGTTCTTCCTCTAACTCCACCTTATTTTTTTCTATGTGCTCCCGCACCTCCCGCTCTTTAACCTCCATCACCTCTACCACCTTGTTCATTTTCCTCGTCAGGTCCTCATGTACCGTCTGACACTCTTTTTTAATTACCCCTACGTCCTTTTTCATCTCCTTCTGTGTCGATTTAAAACCCTCTATTACCGCTGTGTTCTTCTTTACCTGGTCCCCCAACTCCTTTTGTCCCACTGTCAGTTGTTCTACTCCCAGCGTCAACTCCTCTATACCACCTTGCAATTTTACAGTCCCCTTTCTCACCTCCTTCTCCATGCGCTCCTTACAGTGCCTCACCTCCTCGCGCACTCCTCCGACCTCCTCACTCACACCTCTTCTGATCTCCTCTCCCATCACTTGCATCTCCTGCCCAGATGCCACCCTCATCTGCTCCATTTCCTCCCTGTGAGCATCCAATTTAGTTTCTACCCCCATTCTGACCCCCTCTATCTGCTGCCCCATTTTTTTAACTTCCCTTTCCGCTTGGTCCCTCATGTCCCTCAATTTGCCTTCCATACTGTTTTCTAACCCCTCTAACCCCTTTTTCACTCCCTCTATCTGATTCTCCTGGGCAGCCATTCTGTTTTCTACCCCCGTTAACCCCTCCTGTATTTCCCCTAATCTATTGTCTAATCCCTCTATTCTACTCCCTAACCCTCCGATCTGGGCCCCCATCCTTTGTTCTAACCGTTGGCTATTGGCCCCCATGTCCTCCCTCAATTTCTCGCTGTTGGACCCCATGTCCTCCCTCAATTTCTCGTTATTGGACCCCATCCTTTGTTCTAACCGTTCGCTATTCTGGGCCATAAGGGCCTTCATTTGTATTTAAAAAAGGTTCAAATCCACCAGCGGCGCTGCTACGGTCGCGGGCGCGGTCGCCGTAGCCATCTGCGAGGCGCCATTTTGCGCGCCCGTAACCTCGTGCGCGAGGACGCCATTTTGCGAACCTGCCGCCCTCACTGCTTCGCTCTCCTCTTGTCCCTCAATTTGGTCCTGGATCGACCCTGCCTCACTCTCCTCTACCGGAACCCAGCCGTCTTGATCTGCCATAGCGTGACTTTCAAAATTCGGGTTTTTATTTTAAAACAAAACAAATTTCACAGTTAATAATTTCGAGCGCGTGAAGCGCGCTTCCGGTCCAATCTCACTTCCTGACACCAATTGTTACAGACACGGCTAAACATGTTGCTTGACCGAGCGGAATGGCCGCCGTGTTCGTACAGTTCCCCCGATTCTTCCCCAACTCACCCGATTCCACTCGAACGTTGGCCAAATCACGCAACGCTAAATCATTGATGGAAAGGACACAACGACTGGGATAGATGAAACGACGCAAGGGGTACAGTTCTCAAGACCTCCGGAGGAGGATATAATTAGTGGTGGAGAAAAGGGGTAGATTACAAGGTAGAGTGAGGTAAAAGACACAGAAGAGATGGGCACTTAGTTACAGTCTTATCTTATCCCCGACAGACCACAGACAAACGGAACAAGACTGACTTACACAGGGATTGATGGCAGGGAAGGACAGGTAGTTCGATAGCACAAGGTGCACCTTGGCTCGGGGGCAGGATCAAGCACGGTCCAAAAGATGCAGGGAGGCCTCACAGCGCTCGGAGGGTACGTCTTGCTTCTCCAAGCTCAGCGCGCATCTGACGTCACCTCCCTCTTCCTGCGCATGCTCAGCGGGGAGTCACACGCCCTCGGCTGGTTGGCTCCGCCCCAGATGGGACCGGTCCGCCGCTTCTATTGGGTGCGGGGGTTACCGGGCTCCGCCCTTGACGAGGAGCTGACAGCGAGCCCCTATGTGGTAACCCCGTCGAGCACACCTTCGATGGCGGCTCGTTGGAAAGGCCTGGTGCCCTCCCAACACCCCCTACCAACCAAGCCGGAGTGAGGATGCGCACTCCCCGCGCCGCCGCCGTTGTTGTTGTTGTTGTTGTTGAACCGTGAGGAAGAGCTGCGGGGAGGTATTGGGAGGTCCTAAACTTCCTAACGGTGCCATACAATCACATTCTGGTGCAACGAAGAGTCAGAATTAATGGAAACGAGTCCTTAACTGACATAGACTAAAAATAACTAGCAAGATGTCCTATAGTTGTCTTACATGAGATGCGGTGAACCTGGGTGCGACATTTAATGGGGGAAATAGGGGGAGGTCGGGTCTACAGAGTGTTGTTTACAGAAAATGGGACTAGGGAATGGGGGATTGGGGATAGTTGGGAAGTATTGAGGAAATAGGGGAATATTTACAAGCGGATATGGATGGATGCAAATCCCATATCCGCAACAATATTATACATATGATAAACTCGCTCTTCATACAAAACACCCGCATGAACCTTTATATCTGGATCAAGATTCCCACCCCAGGTAAACAACTCGATGGAGGCACGTCATAGAAATCCCACAGCCGTGAAACCTCCATTCGATAATATAGAAAATAATTATGGATCAAAATGTGATCGAAACACGACAAGATTCACATTCGTTTCCTCAAAGAAATACAATTTCTATTGCGAGCACAATGAATGTCATGACGTCCTGAAAGGTGATTCTCTTACTCACATGGAATGTGAAACGTCCGCACAACGCTCCTTGTTGTTGTCTCTTCCGAACATGTGTCTAAGTTGAAAAAGATTGAAAAGTCAATTTATTGTACATTCCCTGAGGTAGATATATCCAAAATCAAGTTTTCAAAAGTGCAGATGGGGGTGAATGAAATTATTTACTTCACACGCTTCCACGGGGTGTTTTTCTCCTTCTTTGGTGAATCGTGTGGAGGTGAGGAGTTCAGATCAACGTCTTTGATTGATGATGATGGAAGCATCTTTGATTCCCTGAAAAAGAACAGTTTTCTTTCATCCACAGCTTAATACAGGTGTGCTAAACCGGAAAACATGAACACATTCTCCATTTCAACAAATCTTTTCTTTCCTTCAGACACCATAATGACACATAAAACCAGGTAAAATAAAACTAGAGCAGCACTCGGTAGAGCGCATACCTCCACAGGTGAACAGTTTATGGTTTCTATCCACTGATTGGTCGGATCTGGATTCGGACCTGAACCAAAATATAATCAATTCGTCCTTGACAGCACCAACTTGTCCACCATGTTTCGTCTGACTTGTTCTAACTCCCTCACTCTCTTCAATCCCACTCCTCCCTCCAGGTCTTTAAAACACCTGTTCACCCCCATCTCTTATCTTCCCCCATCCAAAACCTTGATCTTTTCTACCCCCATTAATTCACCCCAGATTCACTTTTTTGAAATACCGACTTCTTTCCTGGAAGTTCTGGCAGTGTCCATGTGTTTTACACCTCTCCCACCTGAGTTATGGTTAAACTCGACATTAAAAGATTAAATTCACTTGATGTTGAGAAACAAAACCGTGTAAGGCACGTTACCTTCGTTGCATTCTCTTTCGTAATCGAAAAATAACAGGTGCTTCAGGAATACCGTCCGATACCTGCGAAAGTTCAAAGAACTAATAACGTAACCAGCTGTTTGTTGCATTAAAGCCGATTATTGTGACGTCACACATCACGTGGGATTATTGCTAGTGTTGTGGAAGTGTAGCGTGAGACTCAAGACGCCAATGGTCGGAAACAGGTTTTACAAAAGGTCACAACTTTATTAACTGGTTGTTCACTTCATTCCAATACCAAATAATACTGTTTAACTCAATGGACCAGGTAACTCTATCCGCATAGTCCCTCTTTCGTGGCTGCAGCGCTGTACTTGTGGTACGCGTTCATTCCGTCGGGCAGGGCTTCTCGTGGCAAGTGCTCCTTGACTCCAAGTCTCTTCTGCTTATATCGGCAAACTTCAGTTAATCCTCTGTCCGCTGAAATCGTAATCCCTTCTCCGCTGCTTCTAATCCGTTCTCCGCAAACGTTACTGGTCGCCTCACTGGCACCAGCTCGCTCTCCTCCCTGCTGGGAATTTGCTTCATCCACTTTGCATCCCGATGAAAGACAATAGTACGGGCTTGGGAATGTGTGTTAGCCCGGGGTCGTGCTAAAGCTACACAACAGGACTCCCAGCTTCGACAGGGCGAGATGCATTCCTGACATTCTTACGACCACCTGCTCGTACCTTGGTTCGTTACCAGTTCCAACCAATAAGTTACACTGAGTTACATTTCCACAATTCCCTCATCTTTTTGTTTTTGTTTATATTAACCATTAATCTAAACATCAATATAAGTAAACAATCAATCACTACAAGTAAACATCAATACAAGTATAAGTAAATAATCAATCACTGCAAGTAAACATCATTACAAGTATAAGTAAATAATCATAACTTTGGTAATCAAATTCCCTTAGGCATACACCGTCATCCTGCAAGAATCACAAAACATTTCGTTGGTCATTGACTCCTTCCATATTGTTCAATCTATTGCATTTGCATCACAAATATCTTTTCAAAACAACACTTCACCATCACCAAGATACAACAATTTCACTTCATTTTCAAGTTTTGTAAAGCATCTGCACCATCTGGCAAAAACGTTTGCCTCCACACAAATGTTGACTTTGTTTGAAAGGAAGGGCTGATCACTTGTGTTTGAATCCAGGTATGAAACATTTTCTCCTAATGTCTTCATAGCTCCTGCACTACTTCGTGTAGGATTTCGCTGTTGTGGTAACATTGCGGAGTCATAGACTGACCCTGCTCTCCATGTAGCATTCTTGCCACTTTTTGCTGTGAACCATAATGATTCCTTGAACAAGGCCTTCGCCCAGTTGTAGTCGACTTGCCTCCTCCCTCATTATGAGTGGGCAGCAAGTATTGGTGTGACGTTGATTGGCCAGCAAGATGTGGAACAGGGATGCCGGATGCATCCACAATGATGTTGGGACCATGGTGTTCAGGTCATCCATGGTCCATACCAGGAGTGGCCCGCAGAATCGTGCACAGCTGTTGTGAAAAGGCACAGCCATTGGTTTGCAGCTCCATGCTGGCTCCCCGGAAGTTGGTGAAGTAATAACATATGTCCCCGCATTTCACAGAGGTTGCAGGTAAAATGTCGTTGTCCTGCAACTTCTGATGTGATGAATGTTCGAAGCCTTCGAACAAGAGTAAGTGATCGCCTTTCTTTCATATGTTGCAGTGTGATCCAGGCAAATGGTCACATAAATTTCCTTGGTGAAGGTAAGCATTCATCTCCAAGTTACACGGGAGAATGTCTTCATCATTCTTTGAGAAAGAGGGTGTATGCCACGATTAACTTCATTTTTTTAGCCACAAATTTTCTTTCTCGAACTTCTTCCCAATTCCGTTAGCACCCCCTTCAAATGTGATCTCGTCTTATCCTTATGCTCAGTCACATCTGAATCTGCTTTCCACACACACTGAATCAGATAGGGTACTTCTTACCATGAAATCAGCATAATCATGTATATCTTCCGACAGTTTCACATTCAACAATTTATTGTTTTTCCTTAACACAAAAAAGTTATATTCATTTATATGCGTCACACAAATAATATTCAATCAGGTATGTATTTCACTACTAAACTAAGAATAGCATCCACAATTGCTTTCAGGTTAATATAGTTCAAAAATTAACTCATGCAGGTATTTTAGCACTACTCTAAGAAAATAAATTGTATATGATTACAATCACAAACGGGAATATCTAATTCCCAACAACAATTTTCCCAAACCAACAAATTAAGCATAATGTATTATTACCATAATTCCTCTCCACTTTTTATTTTTCCTTTTTTTTTTTTTTTTTTTCCTAACAGTGTGTCTGGCATTCGTGGTGATATGAGTTCACTGATATTGTAATTGACACAATCATAACATTGTCGTTATGCCATTATCTTAATTCTACTGTATTCATTTGCAACTTCACTTGATTTAATCTTTTAATCTCAGTATTTATGTTGCCATAAAAGTCTTCCTTTTCTGGTTCCACATTTCTTTCCTCATTTGTCACTTCATGCGTTATCATCGTGTTGTTGGTTACCTTATTCAAACACACCGTCACTAAGGCTTTCAAGCAAGCCACCACTAAAACAATTGCCAATATAACTACTAAACCAACAAACAAGTCTGCTACTCCTTGTATATATTCATACCTATGACATAATTATATGTCAATGACATTCAACATTGTATACCAAACTAACAAGCTTCCTAAAAGGTAAATAAAGACAATCCCTTAATATGTAACATAAATCAGATTATTTGTCTTACCCTGATCCCCCTATCTCCCGGGGTCGAACTAAATCCCCTAATCATGAGTGTAGTTGTGATACATTATCCCTCATGTTGCGCTAATATCAGTAGATAATGGTATGTCATGTAGGCAAATAAATGTCACTATCCCAAGTAGGAATATCACATGTTGAAAATGTAATGTTTATCAATGCAAGGGGTGTTAAAATGTAATTCAAATGAATGTATATCACGACTATCATTTATCCGCCACTGAATGTTCTGCTGGGCTGCTAGGTGCAGCCTCATTTTCTGTGGGATCGTCCACCTTAGCCACATGTGCTTGCTTGCAATGAGAGGCATGAATCCAACTTTCTATTTTGGGTCCATATTTGTTTCTATTCTTATCAATCTCCTATGGTTTATCAATTCGTTCCAAGATACCGCAACCAAAGGTTTTAACCAAAGCTCTACCAAACTATTTCCAATGTGAACAAAATGCCAGTGAAACAATGATTCGAGGAATTAACTTCAAGGGGTCAATAAATTTATTCTATAACCAGATCTAATTTTCCCATCCAATAGTTTGCCTTGCCACATGTCATATTATAACACTTTAATAAACCTTCGAAAAATGTTTCCCATCTCAACAAATTTCCTTTTTTACAAATAGCCATGTGTAACCTACGTATTTAACTACAATTTCCTCTCAATTTGTTTGGCCTAACTGGCCGCAAAAGTGGCTGCCAGCAAGCAGTACCGTTTTTTTATCTACCAAGGAAGTGCTCGTCCACACAAGACCTCTACCAAAATGTTGTTTGTAAAAACAAATCTGGGATTTCTGATTACATGGATGCACACTCTCAGGACATTTTCCGGCTGCTGTTAACAATCCACTACGATAAATTAATTCCTTTACCCACAATCAAATAATTAGTACAAATTGAGGATATTATCCCTATCACATTCTTTTATAGATTCATTATGTTGGATCTAATTTTTTTTTTCCCATAATTTTCCACTGCTGTAAGGAAGAACAATAGCTCTCATAAGTCTTAGTAATATCGTACTTAATTTACCCAGCATCGAATAATTTATTTACTATCCTTTCTTATCTGTTAACCAGTGACTTTGTTTGAACTCCAGAACTGAAAACTCACAATAGTTCAAACCAGCAAAATTTTCTTTACTATTTTCCCATATCATCTATGCCTAAAACACATCCATACATACAGCACAATTTATATGCTGATAAAATTCAAGTTTATATATATAAAAATCCATGAGCAGAGTACTCTGGGACGTCAGTGTAAGACCTCTCCAAAATTTGGCAATTTTGTACTCCCACATTTTTATGAAGCTCATATCCATAAATAGCTTTGATTCTCATATAAATTCGATCACAATGGAATCCCAAGATTACTTCCAATTTTTTACTATTAATGAATGGCTGCTCATAACTCAGCAAATCAAATCTTTATTCTCCATCTCCCTTGACAAAAGTGATAATTTTCATAATCAAATTATATTTCTATTTTTTTTTTTTTTTTTTTATGAATTCTCTCGATATGCGATCCCATCCCCATGGAACTATCTATTTTTCAGACAAGGCACACTGTCGGTGTCAACAATCTTGTAGGATTGATACACAAAAACAAAAACACTGACACACAAAATACCCACACACACATGCATTATGCGTATTTGTTTGCGTTGGAACCCTTATTTACAGATCCGGATGGGTGTCAACTTTATTTCAATTTCTCAAAATTTGTCCTTCAATTTTATAAGCGCTAGTACACAAATGGACCAAAAAGTTTATTCTTAGAAAACCCCTATGACGTCACATTGACATTACCCTTTCAGTTCCCACAATAATTTATCCAAATTTGACTACCCACCCATTTGTATGTCAGTCGACCACTGACCTATCAATCGTGTGGAACAATAGTCCGAAATTCCCACCTGATCATGATGTGACTCTTGTCACTTGGTTTGCCAAAAAAATTGCAAAGCAATTGTTCCAAACTTTGTAAATTTAAAATTTTGTGCCCAACATAAAAGATCCAATTTCGGCATTTGATCAATTAATTAACAATTTGCTTACAAGCAAAAGAAAAATGAATAATTCTTGCTCCGAAAACTTTTCAGACCCAAGAATCATCGACAGTTATTCATGTTTGTCCAGTAATCTAATTTGTTGAGGCCAATCGTCATTTGGGATTTGTCGCAATGAAGGCCTAATCATTGTCTGAGGTATCGGTCAGCCCTGGTACCCTTGATCTTGGTTTACCCTATGAACTTGTCTTCCTTTTGGTATACGGACATCCTCTTTTCCAATGTCCCATCCGTCCACACTTGAAACACCGGTTTCTGTCGTTGCCTGGTCTGTGCACCTGTGCACTTGTATTGCTGGGCTGCATCTCTACATCCCTGAGTTGCCACTGCAATCTCTTGTTATCTCCTGAAACACGAAAAAATTCTCTGTACCGTCCTTTTTGGGGAGACAACTGGAAATCAGATGGGACAACTGTCACTTTCATTCCTAATTTCGAGGGCAGTTGTGCATTTGTCTCCTCCACTGTATCCTGTATCCTTTTTATTTTAAGTTCTAGATCCGTTATCCGTTCTTGCTGTTCCCGTTGTCTGGATTCACCATCCCAAAGATGGAATGCAAGCCAGTCTACCGTTAGATTCTGTCTCTTCCTGGCTTTAAATCTTTGTTCCAATCTTTCCAATCGACTTCGCTCAAATGTACCCTCTCTTGGAAACTCCTCATCATGTCCCTTTGTCCACAAATACCAATTCTCGACCTGCCTTATAGCTTTGGCACCATAACGGTCGTACATATGATGTGTACAAGTACCTTTTTGTGGAATCTCTGGTTGTCCTTGTGTATTCTTGCAGGCTCCATTTCCCATTTTGCCTTTTATCAAAGTAGCGTTGGATGTGTTGTAGTTTGTTCCTCTAAAGCTTCTCTCGTACCTCCAGGAAGGATCTCTCCACCTGTTCAAACGGTGATTTCCAGAGAATCTCTCTCACCTGTGGCTTTTGCACAATCCAATCTCACAGATCAGTATTTGCAGATGAGCCAGAGGGTCAGTATGAAATGGGTGAATCCTCAGGTGTCCGCTCTGTTGAAGGGGAAATCATACAATGGTAACCGCACATATATATCTATATATAAACTCACCACCTTGCTCAATTTTCCAAGGTTGTCTTCACATTGATAATATCTCACAAAGATATTAAAGCTTCTTTCTTGAGACTGCATTTTCATCAATCAAACGACCAATATATTCAATTTAATTTATTCAATTCAATTTATCCAGTTAAATTTATTCAATTAAATTCAATCAATTAGATTCAATCAATCAACAATTCAATCAATTATTCAATTTCAATTAATTCATCAATATTCATCAATAAATCAAATTAATCATTTTGGATGACTCCTTGAATAAGCCCTTTCCCCAATGATGTCAGGACAGGTCCATCCATTGACTGAGATCGAATCTCATCGGTCGTCACCTCTGGTTCATACCTCATGTCAATTGATGAATCACCGTCCTGTCCTAGGGTCATATCTGACATATTTCCCCATTTTGCCTGGTCTCCACAAATTTTCTTTGCAACCACTAAAGGCAACTCATCCTTCATTCGTGAGACAGCCAAAATGGATGGCAGATATTAAAGTTCATTGGGAAAAATATCTCATCATTTTTCTTTTAATAGTACCCAAAATCTCTTGGCAATATAAATTTCGTAAAACTCCTGAAATAAGACTGTAAAATTCCTTCAATCATGCTAAATTTTGAAACTCCATCGCTTGTAACACCCAATTTATCCCATAGGGCTTGAAAGTTCTTTCCCAAGTTCATGCAATCATTCTGCATTTGAACCCTATGATATCATTCATAATAATCATCATGATTTTATAGTCATGGTCCTATCATAATCATCTATTTAAAACGAACATTTCCTTTATCACCACAGCTATGTGGTATAATCAACAATAGAATAAAACTGTACATAGCAACAGGCTACCTCATGGCCACTTAGTATACCTATTGACAATAAGTCATAACAATATCGAATAATCATTGAACAATTCAAAAAATCGCTTCCACTGCTCCAGCGGCAGCATTCGTCATTTTGTCTGCTCATCCGCGTGACCAAAACGAAATAAAGGGAGCTCAACCATTACACAGCGCTTTTAATGGTGCATGCCATAGGAACTCAACGCAATTTCGACTCGGCCAGAAAAACGAGCAAATTTTGCAGGATGTTAACTGGAATTAGCTGTGAAAATATATACAAAATACACAAAAATACACACCCACAAAAATAAACAACAAAACCCAAACAAACCCAAGGTCGACCCTCTTACACAGTAAATTACATCATTTCAGCATCGTATTGATTGCTGAAATATTCCAGGGTTTATACACACCTTAAAAGAGGTATGTGTGGTGTACTCATTACATCGTTTCAATTAAAAACATCGCTTCTACTGCTCCAGCCGCAGCATTCGTCACTTTGTCTGCTCATCCGCATGACCAAAACGAAATAAAGGGAGCTCAACCATTACACAGCGCTTTTAATGGCGCATGCCATAGGAACTCAACGCAATTTCGACTCGGCCAGCAAACGAGCAAATTTTGCAGGATGTTAACTGGAATTAGTCGTGAAAATATATCCAAAATACACAAAAAATACACACCCACACAAATAAACAACATTTATTCCGTTCAACAGAACAAACATTTCCTATATCATGACATGCATGTCTTCAAAATTATATGACCAAGAGAAAAAGTAAAACTAATTAAAACTGCGGGCAGTGATAATCCGGGGACCAATACCGCTCCATCCTGATTGGACGGGTGCGTGCTAGAGTCGTTAATAACGACAGTCCAGATCCGATTGTTCAAAATTTCAACTCAATCGATCGAAAAATGAACGCAGGGATGCATTTTAAAGGTGCAGTGGCACTAACTGAGTTGCCACGAATATGGCCACGAAATTGCCAATATGGCCATGACAAAATATTTTCCTTAATCAATTGGCTCATAGCATAACCAATCTGCAAGTATCTCATCCGAAGATGTATCTCTGAGGAATTTTAATTAAATAAGTCATTTATAAATCAACGAGTTAATTTATTAAATGATTAATCAATAAATCAAAATTTTCCTTGACAGCCACATCACTTGGTCAGTGTCATGTCCAAATATCAGCTTCCTTACTCAAAAGGTGCCTGAGTTAATGTTATGTGATTACTGTAATAAGATTACTGCAATTACTGTAATGATTACTGTAATTACTGTAACTAGGGCATGCCCGTACTATATATATGCCCGTACTATATATCTATCTAAAATTATATCCCCCCCCTCTATTTACATGAAATGGTTTGGTCCATTCGCAACGCCAAAGCGAACGGCGAACGGCTTGCGAGTACAGTGACAATCCCCCCCCTCTATTTACATGAATGGTTTGGTCCATTCGCAACGACCACAGAACCCCCCCCTCTATTTACATGCAATGGTTTGGTCCATTCGCAACGCCAAAGCGAACGGCGAACGGCTAAATCGCCATAGCTCGGTAAGTACTTGTCCGATTAATTTAAAACCTTGAAAAGGCACATCCTCGGGTCCCCAGCAATATACCTGGCAAGTTTCAAGTATATCGGACCGGTAGTTGTCGAGAAATCGTTGTCGCATACATACACACACACATACACACAGAGATAAATGGAATTATAGATAGATTACCGGAACTGTAATTACTGTAATTACCTCAGGTAATTACTGTAATGTAATTACTGTAATGTAATAAGAAATGTAATTAATTAAATAACTACTTCATTAATCGCTAATAATTAAATAACTCGTGAATTCTTATCCGATTTACTTAACATTTGAGTGTCCCCAAAACGTTGGAGCAAAATGTTGCAACAACGAAAGTGAAACGTTGTAGCGACGTTGTGGACACGTCAGCAAAACCCAACATTTGAATGTTCCCAAAACGTTGGAGCAAAATGTTGCAACAACCAAAGTGAAACGTTGTGGTGACGTTGTGGAAACGTTAGCAAAACCCAACATTTGAATGTTCCCAAAACGTTGGAGCAAAACGTTGCAACAACGAAAGTGAAACGTTGTGGCGACGTTGTGGAAACGTTAGCAAAACCCAACATTTGAATGTTCCCAAAACGTTGAAGCAAAACGTTGCAACAACGAAAGTGAAACGTTGTAGCGATGTTGTGGAAACATTTTACAACAACATTATTTCAATGTTGCAAACTTTACTTTACAACTTTACAACAACTTTTGTTGAAACTTTACAAAGTTACAACTTTACAAAGTTACAAAGTTACAAAGAAACGTTACCACAATTTTTACAATTTGAATGGGATTTATATATCCGTCAACTAATTCAATCAACTATTTTATTCAACATAGCCCAAAAGTCAACAACAATTTCAAAAATCCTTAATTTTCATCCGATTCACTTGACTTTTGAATGGGATTTATATATCAGTCAACTAATTCAACCCACAACTATTTTATTCAACATAGGCCAAAGTCAACAACAATTTCAAAAAATCCTTAATTTTCATCCGATTCACTTGACTTTTGAATGGGATTTATATATCAGTCAATTAGTTCAACCCGCAACTATTTTATTCAACATAGGCCAAAAGTCAACAACAATTTCAAAAATCCTTAATTTTCATCCAATTCACTTGACTTTTGAATGGGATTTATATATCAGTCAATTAGTTCAACCCGCAACTATTTTATTCAACATAGGCCAAAAGTCAACAACAATTTCAAAAAATCCTTAATTTTCATCCGATTCACTTGACTTTTGAATGGGATTTATATATCAGTCAATTAGTTCAACCCGCAACTATTTTATTCAACATAGGCCAAAAGTCAACAACAATTTCAAAAATCCTTCATTTTCATCCAATTCACTTGACTTTTGAATGGGATTTATATATCAGCCAATTAGTTCAACCCACAACTATTTTATTCAACATAGGCCAAAAGTCAACAACAATTTCAAAACATCCTTAATTTTCATCCGATTCACTTGACTTTTGAATGGGATTTATATATCAGTCAATTAGTTCAACCCGCAACTATTTTATTCAACATAGGCCAAAAGTCAACAACAATTTCAAAAAAACCTTAATTTTCATCCGATTCACTTGACTTTTGAATGGGATTTATATATCAGCCAATTAGTTCAACCCGCAACTATTTTATTCAACATAGGCCAAAAGTCAACAACAATTTCAAAAAATCCTTAATTTTCATCCGATTCACTTGACTTTTGAATGGGATTTATATATCAGTCAATTAGTTCAACCCGCAACTATTTTATTCAACATAGGCCAAAAGTCAACAACAATTTCAAAAATCCTTAATTTTCATCCAATTCACTTGACTTTTGAATGGGATTTATATATCAGCCAATTAGTTCAACCCGCAACTATTTTATTCAACATAGGCCAAAAGTCAACAACAATTTCAAAACATCCTTAATTTTCATCCGATTCACTTGACTTTTGAATGGGATTTATATATCAGTCAATTAGTTCAACCCGCAACTATTTTATTCAACATAGGCCAAAAGTCAACAACAATTTCAAAAAATCCTTAATTTTCATCCGATTCACTTGACTTTTGAATGGGATTGATATATCAGCCAATTAGTTCAACCCGCAACTATTTTATTCAACATAGGCCAAAAGTCAACAACAATTTCAAAAATCCTTAATTTTCATCCAATTCACTTGACTTTTGAATGGGATTTATATATCAGCCAATTAGTTCAACCCGCAACTATTTTATTCAACATAGGCCAAAAGTCAACAACAATTTCAAAACATCCTTAATTTTCATCCGATTCACTTGACTTTTGAATGGGATTTATATATCAGTCAATTAGTTCAACCCGCAACTATTTTATTCAACATAGGCCAAAAGTCAACAACAATTTCAAAAAATCCTTAATTTTCATCCGATTCACTTGACTTTTGAATGGGATTTATATATCAGCCAATTAGTTCAACCCGCAACTATTTTATTCAACATAGGCCAAAAGTCAACAACAATTTCAAAAAATCCTTAATTTTCATCCGATTCACTTGACTTTTGAATGGGATTTATATATCAGCCAATTAGTTCAACCCGCAACTATTTTATTCAACATAGGCCAAAAGTCAACAACAATTTCAAAAAATCCTTAATTTTCATCCGATTCACTTGACTTTTGAATGGGATTTATATATCAGTCAATTAGTTCAACCCGCAACTATTTTATTCAACATAGGCCAAAAGTCAACAACAATTTCAAAAATCCTTAATTTTCATCCAATTCACTTGACTTTTGAATGGGATTTATATATCAGCCAATTAATTCAACCCGCAACTATTTTTTTCAACATAGGCCAAAAGTCAACAACAATTTCAAAAAATCCTTAATTTTCATCCGATTCACTTGACTTTTGAATGGGATTTATATATCAGCCAATTAGTTCAACCCGCAACTATTTTATTCAACATAGGCCAAAAGTCAACAACAATTTCAAAAATCCTTAATTTTCATCCAATTCACTTGACTTTTGAATGGGATTTATATATCAAGCACAGGGAGCAGAGGAAAAACACGAAAAAACAACAGCCCTGGCTTTGCTTCCTGGAAGCTTCCTGGAAGCTTCCTGCAAAACGCTTTGCTTCTCGCAAAACGTCCGCCAATGGGAACTAGAGGGAGGGGAGGGAGAAGGAGCGGGAACAAGAGACAGGTAGCCGAAATGGAAATGAGGGACAATGAGGGACAGTGAGGGAGTGTCGGTATGCAATTTTCATCCAATCGCCATCTTTCACAATAATTCTGGACCGGCATGAGATGGCGTTGTCTGTCATTAATTTATATTGTAATCAAACGAGTTTTAGACATGGCGGGAAAACTGAAAAAAATTAATTATTTATTTATTTAAAACGGGTGTACACGATTGTACACGTGTACGGACCTTACCGAACCTTACCGAACCGGCAAACAAATCGCCTCATGGTGCACTTCATGAGCCGATTTGCCTGCAGACCAGAGCAAGGCTCTTCACACCCAGCGTATAACGTACATATCCTCGCAAGCACACGCATAATAGAATCATTTAAAACGTTCCATCCGTCACTTTTACCTCGGACGGTCATGACAAAAAATACGTTTACACTCCTTGGATTACCTATGGAATGCAAGCCCCACACACACATCCCACCATGTTCAGAATTCATATTTCATAATGGACCATCCCCAAGACGCCATGCTTACCTTGGCGACGTCCACTCGAAATTCCAGCGCTGCCTCCAGATTGTCGTGGAAGTGTAGGGTGAGACTCAAGACGCCAATGGTCGGAAACAGGTTTTACAAAAGGTCACAACTTTATTAACTGGTTGTTCACTTCATTCCAATACCAAATAATACCGTTTAACTCAATGGACCAGGTAACTCTATCCGCATAGTCCCTCTTTCGTGGCTGCAGCGCTGTACTTGTGGTACGCGTTCATTCCGTCGGGCAGGGCTTCTCGTGGCAAGTGCTCCTTGACTCCAAGTCTCTTCTGCTTATATCGGCAAACTTCAGTTAATCCTCTGTCCGCTGAAATCGTAATCCCTTCTCCGCTGCTTCTAATCCGTTCTCAGCAAACGTTACTGGTCGCCTCACTGGCACCAGCTCGCTCTCCTCCCTGCTAGGAATTTGCTTCATCCACTTTGCATCCCGATGAAAGACAATAGTACGGGCTTGGGAATGTGTGTTAGCCCGGGGTCGTGCTAAAGCTACACAACAGGACTCCCAGCTTCGACAGGGCGAGATGCATTCCTGACATTCTTACGACCACCTGCTCGTACCTTGGTTCGTTACCAGTTCCAACCAATAAGTTACACTGAGTTACACTTCCACACTAGGTTACCAGATTTTTGTTGAACCAAACCTGATTATTGTGACGTCACATCTCCGTTGTTACCACGTGGTGCATTGTCGTCAAGCAAGCCTCTATCGTACAGTCCATCAACAATAACGTTGTTAAAGTAAAAACCACAACATAATTTACTGTATTCGCAACATAATTGTCTCTTCCCTTTCACATCATAATTCTATAAAAAGGGGCGCACCTGTGCTGAAAACTTCCTGTCAATCAGACCAACGGTTGCAGAGAAAACCAAGGCACTCGGTGGAGGGCATATCTCCACCAGGTGAACAGTTTACGTTTTGTATCCACTGATAGGCCGGATCTGGATTCGGACATGAACCAAAATCTATTGTTCTTGTCACCAAACCAACAGGTCCACCAAGTTTATTCATAACTCGTCCATAACTTCTTTTGACATCATGTTATACCAGAGAAATACCTGTGCTACGCACAGGTGGGAGGCCAGAAGCAAACAGGCGATGCAGATACGGTGAATGCAAAAGCATGAATGTAATAAATTCCACATTCCTGTAGCAACGTTGTCGTTGTCGCGGAACCGGCCAACGCGAGGCGTACTCGTGCCGGCAGCTGGCGTCGAAATAACGCCCGGAATAGAGCGTTCGGGGTTTCGTCGCCCATGAGCGACAGCATATGGTCCATTCGGACCGACGGTCGCGTGTCACCGAGCTCGGGGAGGTCCAAGAGGCGATCGGCCCGTGCGTCCACAGTGAGGCCGAACGTCGCAAGGAGGAGACGCTTCATCGCCTCGTACCTGTCGTCGGCCGGTGGGTTCCTCAGGACCGACACGACGCGGGCGGCCGCGCCGGCCCCGAGGGAGGCGACCACGTGGCAGTAGCGTGTCTCGTCCGCCGTGATGCCTCGAAGCCTGAACTGGGCTTCGGCCTGCAGGAACCAGATCTCCGCCTGAGCTTCCCAGAACTCGGGGAGCTTTATCGCTACCGCGTTGGTTGCCATGGCTGTGGCGGGTTCGGGTGGTCAGTGACGGCTGACCAGAACGTCGGAGGTCACCAATGAAGCGCGGTGTTACGCGCGCTGCTTGTAAGCAAGGAGGAAGCGGACAACGCGGTGAGTTGTAAGAGTCTTTATTCAAGAGCTCCACTGTAACACTGGAGCGTTCCGGGCTGCGCACCCGGTGTATATCCCGCGACCACGCCTACCCCTCGGGCGTGGCCGCCGCCCACTTGGTGCGCAGAATGATGCCCTCGCGCCAGTGAGCTTTCGTGTCCGCCACATTATAATAGAACAAACGTATATGGTTCGCTGTGTATGTATGTATGTATGTATGTATGTATGTATGTATGTATGTATGTATGTATGTGTGTTTACATGCAACGAAAACGTCTTCTTCTTCAAATAAAATACCCAGCCGCTTAATTAACCCTCTTAATGGAGTTAAGACTGCTGTGACCCCTCAGACCTTTGACGACCCTTTAATTCCCCCAAGACCCTTCAGACCACCAAGACCCCCAAAGACCCATCATACCCTGAAGATGCCCAAAGACCCGAAAGACCCAAAACACCCCAAAGACCCAAAATACCCTTCAGGGCCCTGAGGCTCAACAAGACCCTGAATACCCAAAAACCCAAAAGACCCCAAAAACTCACAAAACCCCAAAGACCCAAAACACCCCGAAGACCTAAACACTCCGAAGCCCCAAAACACCCCAAAGACCCAAAATACCCTTCAAGGCCCTGAGGCTCAAAAAGACCCTGAATACCCAAAAACCCAAAATACCCCAAAAACACAAAAGACCCCAAAGACCCAAAACACCCCGAATACCCAAAACACCCCGAAGACCCAAAACACCCTGAAGACCCAAAACACCCCGAAGACTCAAAACACCCCGAAGACCCAAAACACCCCGAAGACCCATAACACCCCAAAGACCGAAAACAACTCGAAGACACAAAACACCCTGAAGACCTAAAACACCCCGGAGACCCAAAACACCCCGAAGACCGAAAACACCCCGAACACCCAAACACCCCGAAGACCCAAAACACCCCGAAGACCCAAAACACCCCGAAGACCCAAAACACCCCGAAGACCCAAAACACCCCGAAGACCCAAAACACCCCGAAGACCCAAAACACCCCGAAGACCCAAAACACCCCGAAGACCCAAAACATCCCGAAGACCCAAAACACCCCAAAGACCCAAAACACCCCGAAGACCAAAAACACCCTGAATACCCAAAAACACCTCAAAGACCAAAAATACCCTTAAAGGCCCAGCGGATCCAAAAACCCTGAAGACCCAAATGGCCCTGAAGACCCAAAACACCATGAAGACCCAAAAGACACCGAAATGGTCAAAGTTGCCTACCCCTCTGATTCTGAAACGACATGTGGTGAGGCACGTAGAGCGCATATAAACATACATACATACATACATAGCGAACCATATACGTTTGCTCTATTATAATACTAATAATATCGTAAATATAATCGTAACAGTGCAAACCCTTTGTTGTTATTGCAAAAGTTTCTCGAAGGAAGCGGTGTATGGTTGGTTCATTGTTGACTTTAAACATGGAATAAACTCATACAGTCGTATTGTTTTAGTAATAATAATAATAATAATAATAAGAGCGTTAATACTAATAATATAGTAAATATAATCGTAACACTGCAAACCCGTATTTCCTCTCTCAAATCAGTTTGACATCATTCGTGAAAAGAGCAATCAAGCACAATTACAAACATCGCTCGTTTATCGTAATTCCATTATAAAACTCTTCTTTTTTTTTTTTGCAAAGAGAGAACCATATTATAGTTATTTATCAAACATAACATATAGGGCGGTGTATTGTCACGATGCGCTGTTTGCTCAAACATATAAAATTTATTTAATTTCGTTTATTCGCACAAGAAATCGTTTTTCCTCTCTCAAATCTGTTTAACATCATTCGTGAGAAGAGCAATCAAGAAGAATTACAAACATCGATCGCTTATTGTAATTCCTTTATAAAACTCCTTTTTCACAAAGAGAGAATCATATTATAACTATTTATTAACAATTCAATAATATAAGCCGTCCTAAAGATTATTTTGCAGGATCATGCATCGGATGAAAGATTCATTGCAGAAAGTTGAAAGATCAATATCATCTTCACATCAACACCAACGACTTAAACGTTTTCTCACGTGGCTTGATTTGGCCAATAGCGAGACACGTAATGTAGTCGACAAGCTTGGTGACTCGCAAATCGGGTATTTACGAAATGATTACACATTAAAATGGATATAACCTTTTGGAAATGACATTAACTTTTCGAAACTTTTATAGCAAATGTCATAACATGATTAGAAGTTCATTAAACACGGAAAGGGTACCCTGAATGGTAAGATGTCTTGAAGTGATTGGTATTTAAGCCGATCCGGACATTATCTATTTATGGAAGTGCGTATGGAATTGGCTGCGACTCGCTTTAGGCCGCCATTTGATCGCTAAGGTTTATAACAGGCTGATCTGGTTGGCTTACATGTGATGTCCGCCGTTCACCCGCATGGATCCATATCATGACGGCATGGGCAACTAAACACGAAGCTTGCAAAACACCCTTGGCCGAACACAGATGTCCAAACACTGCATGCAGATGGCATGGGACATGGCACCAACATGCTTTCATTTTGTTGTCTTGTTGTAATATTGTAATATTATTATAATCTTATTATAATAGAGCAAACGTATATACAGACTTGGCATTTAATATGGAATATTTTTTTTGTGGGGGTGAACTTACTTTTCAAGATGTCTTCGAACCAAAAGTTCATTGGAATTATGTTGAAATTATTCTAGATTTTGTTAATATGACATTTGAAAGAAACAAAAACCACATTTGACATTTCGAAACAAATAAATTGATCCTTGAAAGTGATGTAAACTGATATCGAACTCAATTCATGGACAGTACTGTGTTAAACTTCTGTACGTTTTCCAGAAGTAGCTCTTTATTTTGCACATTAGCCAACATTTTTTTAACAAAAACAAAAATTAAATTACGACTGGGATTACGGAGAGTAAAATTACAGTTCAGTACTTCGTGTAACCCCCACGAGCATTCTGGAGAGCACGTACACGTTGGCGCATGCTGTTCACGAGATTTGCCAAGGTTTGGACAGGAATCGCTTGCCATGCAGTGACAATAGCCTGCTGCAATTCACGCACAGAGGTCGGCTGCTGGTCCAAGTGGTCGATTTGACACGTTAATTCTGCCCACAAGTTCTCTATCGGATTCATATCCGGGGACATGGCAGGCCACTCCATATGCTCTACACCATGGTCAGCAAGAAAGCGTTGGATCATGCGAGCATGATGAGGCCATGCATTGCCATCTTGGAAGACAAAGTTTCCTCGAAAGGCTGCACGAGCAAATGGAAGCAATGTTTCTTCCAGAATGGCCCTGTACTTGAACTGGTTCAGGTTTCCATTCAGAACAACCAGGTCAGTTTTGCCCCCTGCATGAAAAGCAGCCCAAACGGTCACCCCACCACCTCCAGCTTGGACTCTTGGCACTATACAATCTTTGTTGTAGGCTTCATGCACTTGTCTGCGCACTCGGACATGGCCATCTTGACGATAGACAAGAAATCTAGACTCGTCACTGAAGATCACGTGATTCCAGTGTCCTGACTGCCATTGACGGTGCTCTCTGGCCCACTACAATTGGCGCTGGCGGTGTTGTCTGGTCAGGCATGGCTTTCTCAGGGGACGCCTGGCACGACAGCCTGCTTGAACCAGTCATTGGTCGACTAGCCTTCTGGATACAGGCACATTTGTCAGTTGCTGCCACTCAGCCCTAAGCCGATTAGCTGACTTGGTACGGCCATTGCGGACTAACCGGTGCAGCTGGCGATCATCCCTCCTTGTGGTTCTGCGGGGACGTCCTGGCCTCGGTATTGGAGTAGGGACACCCCTCTGAGCATTTCGTTTCAGGATCTTTGACACCTGACCTTGAGTGATGTCATACTGCCAAGCAATAGCACGCTGTTTCATGCCGTAATTTCGTAAAGCCACCACTCCATGACAAACAGCATTGTCGAGTTGACGGACCATCTCCAGAGGAAGTGGCAATAACTTTTGGAGACGTGCTGCAGTTGTTTTCCACTAATACAGAACGCAACAACCCTTGTATACCCGACTGTGAAGCCAATCATCAAATGCACCTGTCCGTACATTTTGCCACGCCACTTGTGATATAATCCTGTTGTTGACTTCTTGCTGCGACAGACAATCAGTGACATGGTTCCTTTAACAAATAAATCACCAAAGTGTAAAAGAAACTCACCAGATTGATATACTGAGTTAAGAAAGTAAACCCAAGTCAAGAAAAAAATATATATTCCATATTAAATGCCAAGTCTGTAGTTCGCTATGTTTGTATGTTTATATGCGACGAAAACGTCTTCTTCTTCTTCAAATAAAATGACCACCCTCTTAATTAACCCTCTTAATTGTGTTAAGACTGCTGAGACCCCTCAGACCTTTGACGACCCTTTAATTCCCCCAAGACCCGTCAGACCACCAAGACCCCCAAAGACCCAACATACCCTGAAGACCCCCAAAGACCAGAAAGACCCAAAACACCCCAAAGACCCAAAATACCCTTCAAGGCCCTGATCCTTCAAGGAACCTTTTGTTCATATGTGTGTTGTACCGTCCACCAAACAGTGATGACTCCATCTACATCTCGCTGTCTGATAATATGGACCAACTTCTATCTACCCATCCCAACTCTCTCTTCGTCATATGTGGTGATTTCAACTGTCACCATGCCAGTTGACTGGGGGTGGGTACCTCTCTCACCAGCCATGGCTCTTCAGCAAAGGACTTCTGTGACTCACTGGGACTGACACAATCTGTCAATTTCCCAACCCGGATCTCAGTCAACGGAGCATCTTCTCTTCTGGACTTGGTTATGACTAACTTCCCTGAAAATGTCTGCTGCTCTTCTTCTGCTCCAATCGGCTCTTCTGATCATGTGCTTGTTAAAGTGGACATCTCTCTGACCATTCTCAGAGAACCTCCTCAGCATCAACGAGTCTGGCATTTCACTCAGGCCAACTGGCACGGTCTTCAAGCAGCCATCAATCATCTGGACTGGTCTCCCATCTCTACTGCCTCTGACATCAACTCATCCTGGGAATTCTTCCAAAGTAAATTGCTCTCTCTCTCATGCACAGATTTATCCCATCTCGTCTCCAGTTGTCATAGCCTTCCTCCCGTCCATGGTACACGGAATCTTGTGGTGAGGCTATTGCCCAGAAACAACTTGCTTTCGTCTCCTGAAAAGCAAATCCAACGGAAGGAAATCTCATTTCCTTTCACAAAGCCGGAAACAAGTGTGTGTCCACCCTCAGGAGAGCCAGGAAACAATCTCTCTCCGTTCTCAGGACCGAACTCTCTTATCTGTCTCCCTCTTCCAAATCCTGGTGGCGTCTGGTCAAATCTGTTTCTGGTGTTTGTTCCCCCTCCATCCCCTCCCTCACCTCAAATGGCCACACGGCTGACTCCGCACGTGAAAAAGCTGAATGCCTCAACTCTGTGTTTGCCTCTAAATCTTGTGTCCCAAACCCATCCCTCTCTGTACCCACCGTACCCAGTAGCCCGGGACGCGGAGCGGCTGGCCGTAGATGAGCTCGGCGGCGGACGCCCGGAGGTCCTCCTTGGGGGCCGTGCGGAGGCCCAAAAGGACCCACGGCAGCGGGTCGGTCCAACCGTCGTCCTGAAGGCCGGCCATGAGTGCGGCCTTCATGGAGCGGTGAAACCGCTCGCACAACCTGTTGGCTAGGGGGTGGTAGGCCGTGGTGCAGTGCAGCGTGACCCCCAACGAGCGGGCGACCGCGCCCCAAAGTTCGGACGTGAACTGTGGGCCGCGGTCGGACGAGATGTCCGCCGGTGCGCCGAAGCGCGCGACCCAGGTGGCGATGAACGCCTGCGCCACGTCGGCGGTGGTGGTGGAGGTGAGGGGCACGGCCTCCGGCCACCTGGTGGTCCTGTCCACCATGGTGAGCAGGTGGGTGAACCCCCGCGATGGGGGCAGGGGACCCACCAGGTCCACGTGGACGTGGTCGAAACGCCGTGCAGGCACGGTGAAAGGTGCCAGCGGGGCCTGGGTGTGGCGGTGGACCTTGGCCCGATGGCAGGCCGTACAGGCATTGGCCCAGTCGCGGACGTTCCGTCGAAGGCCGTGCCAGACGAAACGCGCCGACACCAGCTTCTGAGAAGCTTTCCGGCCCGGGTGAGAAAGGCCGTGGATGGAGGCGAAGATGCGGCGCTGCCAGGAAACGGGCACGATGGGGCAAGGCTGGCCCTGGGAGACGTCGCAGAGCAGGACGGTGCCTGCGAAGGGGATGTCGGCCAGGCGGAGGCCCGTGTCCGCCGCCTGGAGGGCCTGCACCGAGGTGTCGGTGGTCTGGTCAGCCGCCATGAGCGCGAAGTCCACGCCGAGGTGGACCGCGTTCGCGCTGGCCCGAGAAAGACAGTCGGCCACAGCGTTGTCTTTGCCGGCGACGTGCCTGATGTCCGTGGTGAATTCCGACACGGCGGAGAGGTGGCGCTGCTGGCGGGCCGACCACAGCTCCGTGACTTTGGCCATTGCTTAGACCAACGGCTTGTAGTCGACGAAAGCCGTGGACGGGCGGCCCTCCAGGAGGTGTCGGAAATGGCGAACGGCCAGGAATAGACCGAGCAGCTCGCGGTCGAACGTGCTGTATTTTAACTCGTTCGGCCAGAGCTGCCGGCTGAAAAAAGCGAGTGGCTGCCAAAGCCCGTCCACCCATTGTTCATGGACGGCGCCCACCGCGTAGTTGGAGGCGTCCGTAGTGAGGGCGATGGGCGCGTTGAGCACCGGGTGAGCCAGCAGCGTTGCATCGGCGAGGGCCCGTTTTGCGCTCGCGAAGGCCGTGTTCATGGCCGCGGACCAAACGATGTCATGCTTGGCCGGCTTGCCCCGGAGGGCCTCGTAAAGGGGCCGCATGAGCTGAGCAGCGCGGGGCACGAATCGGTGATAAAAATTCACCATGCCGAGGAACTCTTGTAGGGCCTTGATGGAACGGGGACGCAGGAACGTGGTGATGGACTCGACCTTGGTCGGCAGTGGCACGGCCCCGGTCTTGGTGATGCGGTGGCCCAAAAAGTCAACGGTCGTCGTGCCGAAGTGGCATTTGGCCGGGTTGACAATTAAGCCATGCTCGCTGAGGCGACCGAACAGTGTTCGGAGGTGGAGGAGGTGCTCGGCGCGGGATGCGCTGGCGACGAGGATGTCGTCCAGATAGACGAAAAGAAATGGCAGGTCGCGCAGCACGCCATCCATTAAGCGCTGGAACGCCTGGGCCGCGTTCTTGAGGCCAAACGGCATCATCAAAAATTCGAACAGGCCAAACGGCGTGATGACGGCCGTCTTCGGGACGTCGGCCGCCCGGACAGGTACCTGGTGGTATCCCCGTATCAGGTCAATTTTGGAAATTATGACCCGTCCCGCCAAACGGGCGGAAAAGTCCTGGATGTGCGGGATCGGGTACCTGTCGGGGGTGGTAGCGTCGTTGAGGCGGCGGTAGTCACCACACGGGCGCCATCCGCCCCCCGGCTTTGGCACGATGTGCAGTGGTGAGGCCCACGCGCTATTGGAGCGCCGCACGATGCTGAGGTGCTCCAACGCGTCGAACTCGGCCTTTGCCACGGCGAGCTTGGCCGGGTCGAGGCGGCGGGCCCTGGTGTAGACCGGCGGGCCCGTAGTGGGTATGTGGTGCTCGATCCCATGCCGCACTGCGACGGCCGAAAACGTCGGCCATGTGAGGGCCGGGAATTCCGCGAGCAGGCGAGCGAACTCGTTCGCCATCGGGAGGGCGCACGCCAGTTCGGTCGGCGCGGAGCTGCTCATCGTGCACGCCAGGGAGCTGAAGGTCTCGGCGTTGACAAGGCGACGACGTTTGACGTCGACCAGCAGCCCGTGCGTGCAGAGGAAGTCGGCGCCCAGCAAAGCCATGGGGACGCAGGCGGTCACAAAGGTCCACTGAAAGCGCTGGCTGCCGAAGCAGAGGGTGACGTTGCGCGGGCCGAAAGTGCGTATGGCCGAGCCATTAGCAGTGACCAAAGAGGGGCCGCAAACGGCGTCCCACCTGTCCTGCTCGGAGGCAGGTATGACGCTCAGTTGGGCGCCGGTGTCACAAAGGAAACGCCGCCCGGACGCTTTGTCCCGAATAAAAAGCAAGTTGCCCGAGTGGCTGGCGCTCATGGCTGGGAATGAACGCCGGCCCGGCCGTTTCCCGACTTGCCGAAAGTGCACGGGGGTCGGCACGTCCGAGCCTTGTGTCCGAACCTGGCGTGGTAATAACACCACGCCTGGTCAGGTGGAGGCCCCGGCCGTCATGTCGGAAGCGGTCGGTGCGGTGTGGCGGCCGCCAGTTTCACCGGCAGTTCGGCCTCCAACCGCGCAGGGCGCTCGGGCGTCGTGGGCGTCGCCTCGGACGGCGGCAGGCTCCAGGTAGCCGCGCCGATGTGTTGGCCCGCCGAGGAGATCTTATCGGCTTCCCTGGCGAGGGCGCGGGGATCGGTGATCGACGTGCCAGCCAGGGCGAGGCGTACCGGGTGAGGCAGCTGGCGAAGGAACAACTCGCGGAACAGAAAATCCGGAGAGTGCTCACCGAGCAACGAGAGCATATAGTCCATGCGCTCGGACGGGCGCGTGTCGCCGAGCTCGGGCAGGTCGAGCAGGCGACGTGCGCGTGCCGCCGGTGAGAGGGCGAAAGCGTCGAGGAGGAGCGTCTTCAGCGCGTCATACTTGACGGCAGCTGGCGGGTGCTCGAGGAGGCTCAGGGCGCGGGCCGCGGTGGTGGAACTGAGCGCTGCCACGACGTGGTGGAAGCGGGTGTCGTCCGCGGTGATGCCTCGCAGGGCGAACTGGGAGTCCGCCTGGGTGAACCAAACAGCTGCGTGAGCCTCCCAGAAGGTAGGCAGTTTAAGAGTCACTGCCGTGTCCATGTCGGTAGGTCACCAGTGAAGGAGCTGCGCTCCAACGCGAGTCGAAAGAAGTGACGCGACCAAAGACGGAATTCGTCCGAGTTGCTTTATTGAAACAAAACAGCTCAGGTATTCTGACAAAAGCCCGTTTATCGGGCAGCAATGTATATACACATTTATGTCGGGAAGTTTGCCCGGCAAAAGCTATACCGGGCATGCCCGGGTGTCAAGGGCGAGCCTTGGAAAGGCGAGTCTGGACCTGCCCGGGCGTGTTTGGCTGCGGCCTGGCAAGTCGAGGCTGGGCGTGCCCGGGCGCTCTGGACGAGCACTGGAAAGGCGAGAGCGGGCATGTCCGGATGCTCTGGGCGAGCCCTGGAAAGGCGATAGCGGGCATGCCCGGACGCTCTGGGCGAGCCCTGGAAAGGCGATAGCGGGCATGCCCGGACGCTCTGGGCGAGCCCTGAAAAGGCGATAGCGGGCATGCCCGGACGCTCTGGGCGAGCCCTGGAAAGGCGAGACTGGGCGTGCCCGGGAGGTTCGGGCGTGCCCGGGAACAGTGAGTCCGGGCATGCCCGGGTGTCAAGGGCGAGTCCTGGAAAGGCGAGTCTGGACATGCCCGGGCGTCCTGGACACGGCCTGGCAAGTCGAGGCTGGGCGTGCCCGAGCGCTCTGGGCGAGCCCTGGAAAGGCGAGAGCAGGCATGCCCGGACGCTCTGGGCGAGCCCTGGAAAGGCTAGTCTGGACATGCCCGGGCGTCCTGGATGCTGCCTGGCAAGTCGAGGCTGGGCATGCCCGGGCGCTCTGGGCGAGCCCTGGAAAGGCGAGAGCGGGCATGCCCGGGAAAGACGAGACCGGGCGTGCCCGGGCGGTTCGGGCGTGCCCGGGAACAGCGAGTCCGGGCATGCCCAGGAGAGGCGCGTCTGGGCCCGTCCGGACGAGCCCGGCATGGCGATCGCGCCCTGGCCGTGTCCTGGCAGGTGCAAGGCGATTGTGTACCTTCAGCGGGAACCGCTACAGTATAATATATATATACACATCAGGAATACATCAGGAAGAAGCTAATTGTTCTTTGGTCATATATTGTTACATATCTTTTCTACCTGTCCCAGCTTGTATAATAATCATAAAAGTAGGACCGTGGGTCCTGAAGCTCACCTGGATCACGAGCTACATCACTCAAACCCCCCACAGACCCTCTCAGACAATGATGTTTTTTATGTCGTGAACAAACCGTGAACAAACCGTGAGCCAGCAAACAATATCTCTCCGTTCTCAGGACCGAACTCTCTTATCTGTCTCCCTCTTCGAAATCCTGGTGGCGTCTGGTCAAATCTGTTTCTGGTGTTTGTTCCCCCTCCATCCCCTCCCTCACCTCAAATGGCCACACGGCTGACTCCGCACGTGAAAAAGCTGAATGCCTCAACTCTGTGTTTGCCTCTAAATCTTGTGTCCCAAACCCATCCCTCTCTGTACCCACCGTACCCAGTCGTACCCAGCTGATGATTCTGAATGCTTTGGTTTCAACAGCGTGACGGCGAGCTAGGTGTGAGGCAGGAGCACCAGCCCAGAGGGGAGAGCAGTATTCCATTGAGCTGCGGATGAAAGCCTTGTATGTGGTGAGGAGCTCAGGTGTGCCAAGGAAGGACTTCGCACGACGGAGGATGCCCAGTCGGCGACTGGCTTTGGAGGCCAGATTTGAAATGTGGTTTTCCCAGGAAAGATCATGGCAGATAGTGAGACCCAAAAGCTTGAGTGACAGAACTTCTTGGAGAGGATTATTCAGAAAGTGGATGGGAGGGTTGTCCTGTCGGTCTTTTCGGAGAGACATCGTAAGAGTGTGAGATTTGTCAGGATTGAAAGACATGTTCCACTTGTTTGCCCAGTCTGTGATTTTGTCAAGGTCTGCAGAGAGTGAGGAGGCTGCAGACTGCCGATCTGAGGGATGAAGAATGGAGCGACAGAGAGTAGAGTCGTCAGCAAAGAGATAGAGAGGATTTTCAAGAGAGTCAGAGAGATCATTGATGAAGATCAGAAAAAGCACAGGGCCCAGAACACTGCCTTGGGGAACTCCAGCCTGAACAGGAAGAGGAGATGAGAGAAACCCATTCAGGGCCACACGTTGACTATGACTAGAGAGGAAGTCCGCCAGCCATGCGTGGAGATTTCCATGGATACCAAAAGAGGAGAGTTTGGTGAGCAGAGCGGGGTGCCAGACCGTATCGAAGACACGTGATATGTCAAGGGAGACTGCTCTAATTTCCTGTTTGGCATTGAGGACCTCCATCCATTGTTGAGAAAGCAGAAGCAGCATGTCCAGAGTGGAGTGTCCAGGTCTGAAACCAAATTGATGATCAGAGATCAAGCCATTGGAGAAGAGGAAAGATTTCATATCTGAAGCAATGATGGATTCCATGACTTTGCTGATAATTGGGAGAAGGCTGATTGGTCTGTAGTTGCTGGGATCTGTTTTTGCACCTTTTTTGTGCAAAGCGGTGATGTTGGCAGATTTCCAAGCAGATGGAAGATGACCTTGAGCAAAAGAGAGGGTGAAGAGAACAGAGAGAGGGAGTGAAAGAGCGGAAGAACATGATTTTAGGACCCGTGGGCTGCCGTCAGGTCCAGTTGCAGAATCAGAGTCGAGGGTTGACAGAAACTTTTCCACCTTGTCAGGAGGAAAGGACACAGAGTC
Organism: Myxine glutinosa; assembly: GCF_964187855.1. Taxonomy (NCBI): domain Eukaryota; kingdom Metazoa; phylum Chordata; class Myxini; order Myxiniformes; family Myxinidae; genus Myxine; species Myxine glutinosa. The sequence continues at coordinate 78,405,558 of NC_136265.1, read as the reverse complement.
CAGGAGCAGCTGGGTATGACTGGGTACGATGGGTACAGAGAGGGATGGGTTTGGGACACAAGATTTAGAGGCAAACACAGAGTTGAGGCATTCAGCTTTTTCACGTGCGGAGTCAGCCGTGTGGCCATTTGAGGTGAGGTAGGGGATGGAGGGGGAACAAACACCAGAAACAGATTTTACCAGACGCCACCAGGATTTGGAAGAGGGAGACAGATAAGAGAGTTCGGTCCTGAGAACGGAGAGAGATTGTTTCCTGGCTCTCCTGAGGGTGGACACACACTTGTTTCGGGCTTTGTGAAAGGAAATGAGATTTCCTTCCGTTGGATTTGCTTTCCAGGAGACGAAAGCAAGTTGTTTCTGGGCAATAGCCTCACCACAAGATTCCGTGTACCATGGACGGGAGGAAGGGTATGACAACTGGAGACGAGATGGGATAAATCTGTGCATGAGAGAGAGAGAGCAATTTACTTTGGAAGAATTCCCAGGATGAGTTGATGTCAGAGGCAGTAGAGATGGGAGACCAGTCCAGATGATTGATGGCTGCTTGAAGACCGTGCCAGTTGGCCTGAGTGAAATGCCAGACTCGCCGACGCTGAGGAGGCTCTCTGAGAATGGTCAGAGAGATGTCCACTTTAACAAGCACATGATCAGAAGAGCCGATTGGAGCAGAAGAAGAGCAGCAGACATTTTCAGGGAAGTTAGTCATAACCAAGTCCAGAAGAGAAGATGCTCCGTTGACTGAGATCCGGGTTGGGAAATTGACAGATTGTGTCAGTCCCAGTGAGTCACAGAAGTCCTTTGCTGAAGAGCCATGGCTGGTGAGAGAGGTACCCACCCCCAGCCAACTGGCATGGTGACAGTTGAAATCACCACATATGAGGAAGAGAGAGTTGGGATGGGTAGATAGAAGTTGGTCCATATTATCAGACAGCGAGATGTAGATGGAGTCATCACTGTTTGGTGGACGGTACAACACGCATATGAACAAAAGGTGGGAGCGAAGGGGAAGCCGTAGCCAAAGGTATTCCTGGGGGTGAGGTGGAGAGAGGGCAGTGCAGGGCGAGTGAGGAAGAGAGTTTTTTATAAAGATAGCAACCCCACCTCCAGAACGAGGCTCAGGTCTATCATACCGGAGGAGGGAGTAACCTGGGAGAGATACCAAGGAATCAGAGACATCATGAAGGAAGAAGGTTTCTGTTAAGCAGATCACGTCTGGTTTGTCAGAAGCAACCTGTATGGAGAGATCAGTTAAGTTTGAGCGAAGGCCCCGGATGTTTGAGGTCCATACTGTTAAGGAAGAGGAAGGGGGAGCATCGGATACAGAACAGGGGGGGGGGGAGCGGTAGGGCAGGATGTGGAAGAGGAGGAAGAGGTAGGGAGAGCTGTTGCAGGTGTGTCAGAGATTACAGAATAACTTGGAGAAAGGGAAGAATGGGGCGGACAAAAGGTTTGATGGTGTTTGGGTGAGGCGCAGTGAGGTGTTATTTGAGGAGGGGGAAGAGTGAGGCAGAAGGTTGAGGAAGATGAAGGTGAAAGTTGGAAGGGGGAAGAAGCGGGGAGGACGCTTTGAGGAGGAGGGGTGAGAGGGGAGTCTAGGAGGGGAGGAGTGAGGGAGAGTCTCGGAGGGGAGGGGTGTGGGGGGAGTTTAGGAGGGAAGGGGCAGGGGGGGAGATTTGAAAGGGATGGGTGTTTGGGAAGATTTGGGGGGGAGGGGCAAGGGGGAAGATTTGACAGAGATGGGTGATGGGGAAGATTTGGAGGGGAGGGGTGAGATTGGATTTTGAAAAGTGTACGATTTATGGGAAACGAACATTTATTGCAAAATGAGTTTCTTGAGACATTCGAGTCAAAAATACGTTTGAGGACGCTGAAGGATGGGTGGAGTTCTGGAGAGTTTAGGGAATGAATGAAAGATGCACTGTAAGAGATGGAATTTTTTTTTTGAATGAATAGAATTGGTGAGCAAGTCGAAAGCATCCTTTTATAGAAGAAGTAGAAAAAAGTGTTATAGAATATGACATAATAATAAAGTTCTTCAGGGGACAGATGAAACATGTATTAACAACTTGATCATGTGATCTCGAACAACGTGGTCGAAGAACGAACGAACAAATAACGAAGAACGAAAGAGCAAAAGAACGAAGAACGAAAGAACAAATAAGAACGTACAAGTGGATAAGAACAGGGAAGGAAAAAAAAATTTTTTTTTTTTTTTTGAGATTTTAAAACAAGGGAGTATGGGTGAAAAGACCGTGAAAAACAGAGACCGACAGTAGTTGCAGCGCGATCGAAGAACCGCTGAGACAAAAAACAAAAGCCTCAAGCCAAGGTCTGAGGACACGGTAGCCTACTAATACTAGCACTACACTAGGCCTCAGAATACACGATACGAAAAAAACCGACGATTCTGTACACAGGTATGAAAAACCAACACCGAGAAACCTATTAAAGTCACTCCAATAGGTACATGCACCGAAAGAAAGATAAAGATACGCCAAAAACATAAATGTGAAAGATCACTTAGCTTCGAAAGCGTGAGCGCATGGAACAGCTTCGAAAAGACGTGACCTCGCCGTGATCTCGCGAGAGAGTCCCTCAAACCTCTGAGCATTTCGTTTCAGGATCTTTGACACCTGACCTTGAGTGATGCCATACTGCCGAGCAATAGGACACTGTTTCATGCCGTAATTTCGTAAAGCCACCACTCCATGACAAACAGCATTGTTCGAGTCTGACGAGTCTTGGGGGAATTAAAGGGTCGTCAAAGGTCTGAGGGGTCTCAGCAGTCTTAACGCAATTAAGAGGGTTAAGTAAGAGGGTGGTCATTTTATTTGAAGAAGAAGAAGACGTTTTCGTCGCATATAAACATACATACATAGCGAACTACAGACTTGGCATTTAATATGGAATATTTTTTTTTTCTTGACTTGGGTTTACTTTCTTAACTCATTATATCAATCTGGTGAGTTTCTTTTACACTTTGGTGATTTATTTGTTAAAGGAACCATGTCACTGATTGTCTGTCGCAGCAAGAAGTCAACAACAGGATTATATCACAAGTGGCGTGGCAAAATGTACGGACAGGTGCATTTGATGATTGGCTTCACAGTCGGGTTTCAAGGGTTGTTGCGTTCTGTATTAGTGGAAAACAACTGCAGCACGTCTCCAAAAGTTATTGCCGCTTCCTCTGGAGATGGTCCGTCAACTCGACAATGCTGTTTGTCATGGAGTGGTGGCTTTACGAAATTACGGCATGAAACAGCGTCCTATTGCTCGGCAGTATGGCATCACTCAAGGTCAGGTGTCAAAGATCCTGAAACGAAATGCTCAGAGGGGTGTCCCTACTCCAATACCGAGGCCAGGACGTCCCCGCAGAACCACAAGGAGGGATGATCGCCAGCTGCACCAGTTAGGCCGCAATGGCCGTACCAAGTCAGCTAATCGGCTTAGGGCTGAGTGGCAGCAACTGACAAATGTGCCTGTATCCAGAAGGCTAGTCGACCAATGACTGGTTCAAGCAGGCTGTCGTGCCAGGCGTCCCCTGAGAAAGCCATGCCTGACCAGACAACACCACCAGCGCCAATTGTAGTGGGCCAGAGAGCACCGTCAATGGCAGCCAGGACACTGGAATCACGTGATCTTCAGTGACGAGTCTAGATTTATTTATTTATTTTTCTTTATTTTTATTTTTATTTTTATTTTTGTTTTTGTATACAAGATCGAGGCTCGTGAAAGAGCGAACATTAATCACACAGAAAGACAAACAGACACACAAAACAAATAACATCGGGAGCAGTAGACAAGATGGGGAGAGAGGGGGAAGGACACAAACACAACATTTGAGAGCAGGGACCGAGAGACATGGAGACATCGAGAGAACTGTGGGAGGTAGAGGGCTTTGGGGGGAAGGCATGGGAAGGGGGGGGGGGTGGGAGAGGTATAAAACGTATGGACACTGCCAAGACTTCCAGGAAAGAAGTTGGAATTTCAAACAAGGTGGATCTGGGGTGAATTAGTGGGGGTAGAAAAGATCAAGGTTTTGGATGGGGGAAGATAAGAGATGGTGGTGAACAGCTGTTTTGAAGACCTGGAGGGAGGAGTGTGATTGAAGTGAGTATGGGAGTTTGTTCCAGAGGCGGGAGAAAAGAGGAATGAAAGAGTGAAGGTGAGCAGAGAGCCGAGATTTCGGCAGTTTAACCATCAGAGGGTGGCTGGCAGATCTTGTGCGACCTGTAGGAATATTTGGGGGACAGAGCACAGAGAGAGCTGGGGGAGCAAGGCCGGAGAGGAGTCGGTAGAAGACAGAAAGACCACCTACCTGCCTGCGGTGAGTGAGTGAAAGGCCCTCAGAGATAGCTTCATCGCGGGAGATTCCAATGATTCTGAAAGCTTTGGATTCAACAGCGTGAAGCCGAGCCAGGTGTGAGGCAGGAGCACCAGCCCATAGGGGAGAACAGTATTCCATTGAGCTGCGGATGAAAGCCTTGTATGTGGTGAGGAGCTCAGGTGTGCCTAGGAAGGACTTCGCACGACGGAGGATGCCCAGTCGGCGACTGGCTTTGGAGGCCAGCTTGGAAATGTGGTTTTCCCAAGAAAGATCATGGCAGATAGTGAGACCCAAAAGCTTGAGTGACAGAACTTCTTGGAGAGGATTATTCAGAAAGTGGATGGGAGGGTTGTCCTGTCGGTCTTTTCGGAGAGACATCGTAAGAGTGTGAGATTTGTCAGGATTGAAAGACATGTTCCACTTGTTTGCCCAGTCTGTGATTTTGTCAAGGTCTGCAGAGAGTGAGGAGGCTGCAGACTGCCGATCTGAGGGATGAAGAATGGAGCGACAGAGAGTAGAGTCGTCAGCAAAGAGATAGAGAGGATTTTCAAGAGAGTCAGAGAGATCATTGATGAAGATCAGAAAAAGCACAGGGCCCAGAACACTGCCTTGGGGAACTCCAGCCTGAACAGGAAGAGGAGATGAGAGAAACCCATTCAGGGCCACACGTTGACTATGACTAGAGAGGAAGTCCGCCAGCCATGCGTGGAGATTTCCATGGATACCAAAAGAGGAGAGTTTGGTGAGCAGAGCGGGGTGCCAGACCGTATCGAAGACACGTGATATGTCAAGGGAGACTGCTCTAATTTCCTGTTTGGCATTGAGGACCTCCATCCATTGTTGAGAAAGCAGAAGCAGCATGTCCAGAGTGGAGTGTCCAGGTCTGAAACCAAATTGATGATCAGAGATCAAGCCATTGGAGAAGAGGAAAGATTTCATATCTGAAGCAATGATGGATTCCATGACTTTGCTGATAATTGGGAGAAGGCTGATTGGTCTGTAGTTGCTGGGATCTGTTTTTGCACCTTTTTTGTGCAAAGCGGTGATGTTGGCAGATTTCCAAGCAGATGGAAGATGACCTTGAGCAAAAGAGAGGGTGAAGAGAACAGAGAGAGGGAGTGAAAGAGCGGAAGAACATGATTTTAGGACCCGTGGGCTGATGCCGTCAGGTCCAGTTGCAGAATCAGAGTCGAGGGTTGACAGAAACTTTTCCACTTTGTCAGGAGGAAAGGTCACAGAGTCCAGGAGCAGCTGGGTATGACTGGGTACGATGGGTACAGAGAGGGATGGGTTTGGGACACAAGATTTAGAGGCAAACACAGAGTTGAGGCATTCAGCTTTTTCACGTGCGGAGTCAGCCGTGTGGCCATTTGAGGTGAGGTAGGGGATGGAGGGGGAACAAACACCAGAAACAGATTTGACCAGACGCCACCAGGATTTGGAAGAGGGAGACAGATAAGAGAGTTCGGTCCTGAGAACGGAGAGAGATTGTTTCCTGGCTCTCCTGAGGGTGGACACACACTTGTTTCGGGCTTTGTGAAAGGAAATGAGATTTCCTTCCGTTGGATTTGCTTTCCAGGAGACGAAAGCAAGTTGTTTCTGGGCAATAGCCTCACCGCAAGATTCCGTGTACCATGGACGGGAGGAAGGGTATGACAACTGGAGACGAGATGGGATAAATCTGTGCATGAGAGAGAGAGCAATTTACTTTGGAAGAATTCCCAGGATGAGTTGATGTCAGAGGCAGTAGAGATGGGAGACCAGTCCAGATGATTGATGGCTGCTTGAAGACCGTGCCAGTTGGCCTGAGTGAAATGCCAGACTCGCCGACGCTGAGGAGGCTCTCTGAGAATTGTCAGAGAGATGTCCACTTTAACAAGCACATGATCAGAAGAGCCGATTGGAGCAGAAGAAGAGCAGCAGACATTTTCAGGGAAGTTAGTCATAACCAAGTCCAGAAGAGAAGATGCTCCGTTGACTGAGATCCGGGTTGGGAAATTGACAGATTGTGTCAGTCCCAGTGAGTCACAGAAGTCCTTTGCTGAAGAGCCATGGCTGGTGAGAGAGGTACCCACCCCCAGCCAACTGGCATGGTGACAGTTGAAATCACCACATATGAGGAAGAGAGAGTTGGGATGGGTAGATAGAAGTTGGTCCATATTATCAGACAGCGAGATGTAGATGGAGTCATCACTGTTTGGTGGACGGTACAACACGCATATGAACAAAAGGTGGGAGCGAAGGGGAAGCCGTAGCCAAAGGTATTCCTGGGGGTGAGGTGGAGAGAGGGCAGTGCAGGGCGAGTGAGGAAGAGAGTTTTTTTATAAAGATAGCAACCCCACCTCCAGAACGAGGCTCAGGTCTATCATACCGGAGGAGGGAGTAACCTGGGAGAGATACCAAGGAATCAGAGACATCATGAAGGAAGAAGGTTTCTGTTAAGCAGATCACGTCTGGTTTGTCAGAAGCAACCTGTATGGAGAGATCAGTTAAGTTTGAGCGAAGGCCCCGGATGTTTGAGGTCCATACTGTTAAGGAAGAGGAAGGGGGAGCATCGGATACAGAACAGGGGGGGGGGGGGGGAGCGGTAGGGCAGGATGTGGAAGAGGAGGAAGAGGTAGGGAGAGCTGTTGCAGGTGTGTCAGAGATTACAGAATAACTTGGAGAAAGGGAAGAATGGGGCGGACAAAAGGTTTGATGGTGTTTGGGTGAGGCGCAGTGAGGTGTTATTTGAGGAGGGGGAAGAGTGAGGCAGAAGGTTGAGGAAGATGAAGGTGAAAGTTGGAAGGGGGAAGAAGCGGGGAGGACGCTTTGAGGAGGAGGGGTGAGAGGGGAGTCTAGGAGGGGAGGAGTGAGGGAGAGTCTCGGAGGGGAGGGGTGTGGGGGGAGTTTAGGAGGGAAGGGGCAGGGGGGGAGATTTGAAAGGGATGGGTGTTTGGGAAGATTTGGGGGGGAGGGGCAAGGGGGAAGATTTGACAGAGATGGGTGATGGGGAAGATTTGGAGGGGAGGGGTGAGATTGGATTTTGAAAAGTGTACGATTTATGGGAAACGAACATTTATTGCAAAATGAGTTTCTTGAGACATTCGAGTCAAAAATACGTTTGAGGACGCTGAAGGATGGGTGGAGTTCTGGAGAGTTTAGGGAATGAATGAAAGATGCACTGTAAGAGATGGAATTTTTTTTTTGAATGAATAGAATTGGTGAGCAAGTCGAAAGCATCCTTTTATAGAAGAAGTAGAAAAAAGTGTTATAGAATATGACATAATAATAAAGTTCTTCAGGGGACAGATGAAACATGTATTAACAACTTGATCATGTGATCTCGAACAACGTGGTCGAAGAACGAACGAACAAATAACGAAGAACGAAAGAGCAAAAGAACGAAGAACGAAAGAACAAATAAGAACGTACAAGCGGATAAGAACAGGGAAGGAAAAAAAAATTTTGGTTTTTTTTTTGAGATTTTAAAACAAGGGAGTATGGGTGAAAAGACCGTGAAAAACAGAGACCGACAGTAGTTGCAGCGCGATCGAAGAACCGCTGAGACAAAAAACAAAAGCCTCAAGCCAAGGTCTGAGGACACGGTAGCCTACTAATACTAGCACTACACTAGGCCTCAGAATACACGATACGAAAAAAACCGACGATTCTGTACACAGGTATGAAAAACCAACACCGAGAAACCTATTAAAGTCACTCCAATAGGTACATGCACCGAAAGAAAGATAAAGATACGCCAAAAACATAAATGTGAAAGATCACTTAGCTTCGAAAGCGTGAGCGCATGGAACAGCTTCGAAAAGACGTGACCTCGCCGTGATCTCGCGAGAGAGTCCCTCAAACCTCTGAGCATTTCGTTTCAGGATCTTTGACACCTGACCTTGAGTGATGCCATACTGCCGAGCAATAGGACGCTGTTTCATGCCGTAATTTCGTAAAGCCACCACTCCATGACAAACAGCATTGTTCGAGTCTGACGAGTCTTGGGGGAATTAAAGGGTCGTCAAAGGTCTGAGGGGTCTCAGCAGTCTTAACGCAATTAAGAGGGTTAAGTAAGAGGGTGGTCATTTTATTTGAAGAAGAAGAAGACGTTTTCGTCACATATAAACATACATACATAGCGAACTACAGACTTGGCATTTAATATGGAATATTTTTTTTTTCTTGACTTGGGTTTACTTTCTTAACTCATTATATCAATCTGGTGAGTTTCTTTTACACTTTGGTGATTTATTTGTTAAAGGAACCATGTCACTGATTGTCTGTCGCAGCAAGAAGTCAACAACAGGATTATATCACAAGTGGCGTGGCAAAATGTACGGACAGGTGCATTTGATGATTGGCTTCACAGTCGGGTTTCAAGGGTTGTTGCGTTCTGTATTAGTGGAAAACAACTGCAGCACGTCTCCAAAAGTTATTGCCGCTTCCTCTGGAGATGGTCCGTCAACTCGACAATGCTGTTTGTCATGAAGTGGTGGCTTTACGAAATTACGGCATGAAACAGCGTCCTATTGCTCGGCAGTATGGCATCACTCAAGGTCAGGTGTCAAAGATCCTGAAACGAAATGCTCAGAGGGGTGTCCCTACTCCAATACCGAGGCCAGGACGTCCCCGCAGAACCACAAGGAGGGATGATCGCCAGCTGCACCGGTTAGGCCGCAATGGCCGTACCAAGTCAGCTAATCGGCTTAGGGCTGAGTGGCAGCAACTGACAAATGTGCCTGTATCCAGAAGGCTAGTCGACCAATGACTGGTTCAAGCAGGCTGTCGTGCCAGGCGTCCCCTGAGAAAGCCATGCCTGACCAGACAACACCACCAGCGCCAATTGTAGTGGGCCAGAGAGCACCGTCAATGGCAGCCAGGACACTGGAATCACGTGATCTTCAGTGACGAGTCTAGATTTATTTATTTATTTTTCTTTATTTTTATTTTTATTTTTATTTTTGTTTTTGTATACAAGATCGAGGCTCGTGAAAGAGCGAACATTAATCACACAGAAAGACAAACAGACACACAAAACAAATAACATCGGGAGCAGTAGACAAGATGGGGAGAGAGGGGGAAGGACACAAACACAACATTTGAGAGCAGGGACCGAGAGACATGGAGACATCGAGAGAACTGTGGGAGGTAGAGGGCTTTGGGGGGAAGGCATGGGAAGGGGGGGGGGGGTGGGAGAGGTATAAAACGTATGGACACTGCCAAGACTTCCAGGAAAGAAGTTGGAATTTCAAACAAGGTGGATCTGGGGTGAATTAGTGGGGGTAGAAAAGATCAAGGTTTTGGATGGGGGAAGATAAGAGATGGTGGTGAACAGCTGTTTTGAAGACCTGGAGGGAGGAGTGTGATTGAAGTGAGTATGGGAGTTTGTTCCAGAGGCGGGAGAAAAGAGGAATGAAAGAGTGAAGGTGAGCAGAGAGCCGAGATTTCGGCAGTTTAACCATCAGAGGGTGGCTGGCAGATCTTGTGCGACCTGTAGGAATATTTGGGGGACAGAGCACAGAGAGAGCTGGGGGAGCAAGGCCGGAGAGGAGTCGGTAGAAGACAGAAAGACCACCTACCTGCCTGCGGTGAGTGAGTGAAAGGCCCTCAGAGATAGCTTCATCGCGGGAGATTCCAATGATTCTGAAAGCTTTGGATTCAACAGCGTGAAGCCGAGCCAGGTGTGAGGCAGGAGCACCAGCCCATAGGGGAGAACAGTATTCCATTGAGCTGCGGATGAAAGCCTTGTATGTGGTGAGGAGCTCAGGTGTGCCTAGGAAGGACTTCGCACGACGGAGGATGCCCAGTCGGCGACTGGCTTTGGAGGCCAGCTTGGAAATGTGGTTTTCCCAAGAAAGATCATGGCAGATGGTGAGACCCAAAAGCTTGAGTGACAGAACTTCTTGGAGAGGATTGTTGAGAAAGTAGATGGGAGGGTTGTCCAGTCGATCTTTTCGGAGAGACATAGTAAGAGTGTGAGATTTGTCAGGATTGAAAGACATGTTCCACATGTTTGACCAGTCTGTGATTTTGTCCAGGTCTTCAGAGAGTGAGGAGGCTGCAGACTGCCGATCTGAGGGAAGAGGAATGGAGTGGCAGAGAGTGGAGTCATCAGCAAAGAGATACAGAGGATTTTCCAGAGAGTCGGAGAGATCATTGATAAAGACCAGAAAAAGCACAGGGCCCAGCACACTGCCTTGGGGAACTCCAGCCTGAACGGGAAGGGGAGATGAGAGAAATCCATTCAGGGCCACACGTTGACTACGACCAGAGAGGAAGTCCGCAAGCCATGCATGGAGATTTCCATGGATACCATAGGAGGAGAGTTTGGTGAGCAGAGCTGGGTGCCAGACCGTATCGAAGGCACGTGATATGTCAAGGGAGACAGCTCTGATTTCCTGTTTGGCATTGAGGACCTCCATCCATTGTTGAGACAGCAGAAGCAGCATGTCCAGAGTAGAGTGACCTGGTCTGAAACCAAATTGATGATCAGAGATCAAGCCATTGGAGAAGAGGAAAGATTTCATATCCGAAGCAATGATGGATTCCATGACTTTGCTGATAATTGGGAGCAGGCTGATTGGTCTGTAGTTGCAAGGATCTGTTTTTGCACCTTTTTTGTGTAAAGCGGTAATGTTTGCTGATTTCCAGGATGCTGGCAGATGACCTTGAGCAAAAGATAGGGTGAAAAGAACAGAGAGAGGGTGAGATAGAGCGGCAGAGCAGGATTTTAGGACCCGTGGGCTGATGCCATCTGGTCCAGTTGCAGAATCAGAGTCGAGGTTTGACAAAAACTCCTCCACCTTGTCAGGAGAGAAGGTCACAGAGTCCAGGAGCAGTTTGGTTCGACTGGGAAAGGTGGGAACAGAGAGAGATGGGTTTGGGACTAAGGATTTTGAGGCAAACACAGAGTTGAGGCATTCGGCTTTGTCACGTGCGATGTCAACTGTGTGGCCATTTGAGGTAAGGGAGGGGATGGAGGGGGAACAAACACCAGAAACGGATTTGACCAGACGCCACCAGGATTTGGAGGAAGGAGACAGGTTTGAGAGTTCATTCTTGAGTGAGGAGAGATAGTGCTTCCTGGCACTCCTGAGGGTAGACACACACTTGTTCCGAGCTTGGTGGAAGGAACTGAGATTTCCTTCAGTTGGATTAGCCTTCCAAGAGGCAAAGGCAAGTTGTTTCAGGGCAACTGACTCACCACAAGATTCAGTGTACCATGGACGGGAGGAAGGGTAAGACAACTGAAGGCGAGATGGGATAAATCTATGCATGAGAGAGATCAGTTTGCTTTGGAAGAATTCCCAGGAAGAATTGATGTCAGAGGCAGTGGAGATGGGAGACCAATCCAGACGATTGATGGCTGCTTGAAGACCGTCCCAGTCGGCCTGAGTGAAATGCCAGACTCGTCGACGCTGATTTCTGGTCTATCGTGAAGATGGCCACGTCCGAGTGCGCAGACAAGTGCTTGAAGCCTACAACAAAGATTGTATAGTGCCAAGAGTCCAAGCTGGAGGTGGTGGGGTGACCGTTTGGGCTGCTTTTCATGCAGGGGGCAAAACTGACCTGGTTGTTCTGAATGGAAACCTGAACCAGTTCAAGTACAGGGCCATTCTGGAAGAAACATTGCTTCCATTTGCTCGTGCAGCCTTTCGAGGAAACTTTGTCTTCCAAGATGACAATGCACGGCCTCATCATGCTCGCATGATCCAACGCTTTCTTGCTGACCATGGTGTAGAGCATATGGAGTGGCCTGCCATGTCCCCGGATATGAATCCGATAGAGAACTTGTGGGCAGAATTAACGTGTCAAATCGACCACTTGGACCAGCAGCCGACCTCTGTGCGTGAATTGCAGCAGGCTATTGTCACTGCATGGCAAGCGATTCCTGTCCAAACCTTGGCAAATCTCGTGAACAGCATGCGCCAACGTGTACGTGCTCTCCAGAATGCTCGTGGGGGTTACACGAAGTACTGAACTGTAATTTTACTCTCCGTAATCCCAGTCGTAATTTAACTTTTGTTTTTGTTAAAAAAATGTTGGCTAATGTGCAAAATAAAGAGCTACTTCTGGAAAACGTACAGAAGTTTAACACAGTACTGTCCATGAATTGAGTTCGATATCAGTTTACATCACTTTCAAGGATCAATTTATTTGTTTTGAAATGTCAAATGTGGTTTTTGTTTCTTTCAAATGTCATATTAACAAAATCTAGAATAATTTCAACATAATTCCAATGAACTTTTGGTTCGAAGACATCTTGAAAAGTAAGTTCACCCCCACAAAAAAAATATTCCATATTAAATGCCAAGTCTGTATATACGTTTGCTCTATTATAATAAGATTATAATAAGATTACAATATTACAACAAGACAACAAAATGAAAGCATGTTTCTGGGGGCTGTCGGTGCCATGTCCCATGCCATCTGTGTTCATGCATGCAGTGTTTGGACATCTGTGTTCGGCCAAGGGTGTTTTGCAAGCTCCGTGTTTGTTGCCGTCATGATATGGATCCATGCGGGTGAACGGCGGACATCACATCTAAGCCAACCAGATCAGCCTGTTATAAACCTTAGCGATCAATGGCGGCCTAAAGCGAGTCGCAGCCAATTCCATACGCACTTCCATAAATAGATAATGTCCGGATCGGCTTAAATACCTATCACTTCAAGACATCTTACCATTCAGGGTACCCTTTCCGTGTTTAATGAACTTCTAATCATGTTATTGTGGCGGACACAAAAGCCCACTGGCGTGGTGACATCATTCCACGCACCGAGTGGGCGGTGGCCACGCCCGAGGGGTAGGCGTGGCCTCATGATATACCCCGGGCGACCAGCCCGGAGGAGTTTAGTGTTACAGTGTAGTCTTACAATAAAGACGTTTATATGTTACCGCTTGTCCGCTTCCTCCTTGCTCACAAGCAGCGCGCGTAACGCCGCGCTTTACTGGTGACCCTCGACGTTGGATCTGCCGGAGCGATCCTTCCACACGCGACGCCATCGCCATGGCCGCCTTCGTCAAACTTCCGGAATTTTGGGAGGCTCAGGCCGAAGTCTGGTTCGTCCAGGCCGAAGCCCAATTTCAGCTTCGGCACCTCACCGGCGATGACACGCGCTACTGCCACGTCGTCGCCTCCCTCGGGCCCGGCACGGCCGCTCGAGTTGTGTCCGTCCTTCGCCACCCACCGGACGGCCACAAGTACGAGGCACTCAAGCGGCTACTCCTAGCCACGTTCAGCCTCACGGACGACGCACGGGCCGACCGCCTCCTGGATCTCCCCGAGCTCGGTGAGACGCGCCCGTCGGTCCGAATGGACCATATGCTGTCACTGTTGGGCGACGAAGCCCCCGGTTCGCTATTCCGGGCGCTTTTCCGTCGCCAACTTCCAGCGCAGGTTCGCCTCGCGTTGGCCGGGACCAGGCTAACGGAACCCCGAGCATTGGCGGCCGAGGCGGACAAGTACTTCGCCGCTTCGGACACGCGGGCGAGCGTTGGCGTGGCCGTCACGGCCTTCGACGCTGATGTTCCACAGCATCATCTTCTACAGCACGCTGATGTTCCACAGCATCATCTTCTACAGCACGCTGATGTTCCACAGCATCATCTTCTACAGCACGCTGATGTTCCACAGCATCATCTCCTACAGCACGCTGTGGTTCAGCAGCATGCTGATACGCACCTCGTGAACGCCGCCACGCCCCGCCCACCGCCGCGGCGAAAACCGCCACCGCGGGGAAACCCGTCGACTCCACCGGCCTGGCGGAGCCAGCCGCACTCCTCCAGCTCCACCACCTGGTGCTGGTTCCACGCCAAGTTCGGCCACGAAGCTCGGCGGTGTCATCCGCCGTGCTCCTTCAACGGGTCGGGAAACGCCCGGGCCGGCGCTCAATTGTGGCGATGAGCACCGGCCGTTCGAGCAGCCTGCTGTTCATAACGGACACCTTCTCCGGGCGCCGTTACCTGTGCGACACGGGAGCACAGGTGAGTGTCATTCCCGCCGGCACGTCAGACAAGCACGCTGCGGGTGGGGGCCCCGCGCTGCTTGCCGCGAACGGGACGCCCATCCGTACGTACGGAAAACGCTGCCTCTCTCTGCGGTTTGGAGGGCAGGTTTTCCGATGGACGTTCGTCACCGCCGACGTGCCCATGGCACTGCTTGGCGCGGACTTCCTGTGCGCTAATGGGCTCCTGGTCGACGTCAAGCGCAGACGGCTTGTCCAGGCCGAGACGTTCAGCTCGCTCGCATGTGCGTTGCCCAGCTCAACGAGCGGCTTGCCAAGTGGCTTGCCGAACGATTCGGTTCCGGCCACGTTGGTCTGTACGCTTCCGGCAGCGGACGCATTCACCCGCCTCCTCGCCGGCTTCCCGGCCCTCACGCGGCCCACCTTCTCAGCGGGGGCCGTCAAGCACGGGGTGGCCCATCACATCCCCACCGTCGGGCCACCGGTCTACGCCCGGGCACGTCGCCTCGAGCCGACGAAGCTGGCGGTGGCAAAAGCGGAGTTCGCTACCCTGGAGCGACTCGGCATCGTTCGGCGCTCAGAGAGCGCTTGGGCGTCGCCGCTGCACATCGTGCCGAAGCCCGGCGGGGGATGGCGACCGTGCGGGGACTATCGCCGTCTCAATGACGCCACGACTCCCGACCGCTACTCCGTCCCCCACATTCAGGACTTTTCCGCCCGTTTGGCGGGCAGGTCCTTCTTCTCGAAGGTGGACCTCATACGCGGCTACCATCAGGTCCCCGTCAGGCCGGAGGACGTCCCGAAGACGGCGGTCATCACGCCATTCGGACTCTTCGAGTTCCTGCGCATGCCCTTCGGTCTGAAGAATGCGGCTCAGGCGTTCCAGCGACTGATGGACAGCGTCCTGCGTGACTTGGATTTTGTCTACGTCTACCTGGACGATATCCTCGTCGCCAGCGCGTCCCGCGAAGAGCACCTACGCCACCTCCGCACGCTCTTCGAACGCCTGGGCCAGCATGGCCTGATTGTGAACCCCGCAAAGTGCCGGTTCGGCGCCGCCACAATCGATTTTCTGGGGCACCGTGTCACCAGGCACGGCGCCGTCCCCCTGCCGGCCAAGGTGGAGGCGGTGAAGGGGTTTCCGCACCCCCGCACGATCAGAGGGCTGCAGGAGTTCCTGGGCATGGTGAACTTTTACCATCGGTTCCTGCCCCGTATCGCCCAGCTCCTGCGCCCCCTGCACGAAGCTCTCCGAGGTAAGCCGGGCAAAGGCGACGTTACCTGGACCGAGCAGATGGACACGGCGTTCACGGGCGCGAAGCTCGCCTTGGCTAACGCCACCATGCTCGCGCACCCGGCGCCCGATGCACCGATCGCCCTCACCACCGATGCCTCGGACTACGCGGTGGGCGCGGTGCACGAGCAATGGGTGCGTGGAGCTTGGCAACCGCTGGCGTTCTTTAGCCGGCAGCTTCGCCCGCCCGAACGCCGTTACAGTACCTTCGACCGCGAGTTGCTCGGACTTCACTTGGCGGTCAGGCACTTCCGCCATCTGCTCGAGGGCCGGGCGTTCACTGCCTTCGTCGACCACAAGCCGCTGATCTTCGCGATGGGCAAGGTCACCGAGCCGTGGTCGGCCCGGCAGCAGCGTCACCTCTCGGCCGTGTCCGAGTACACGACGGACATCCAGCACGTCGCGGGGAAGGACAACCCGGTGGCGGATTGCCTTTCCCGGGCCGTCGCCCACGCAGTCCACCTCGGCATCGACTATGCCCGGATGGCAGCGGACCAGGCCGCTGACCCCGACGTCCAGGCCTTGCGGACCGCCGTCACGGGCCTCCGCATCACCGAGGTGCCGTTCGACGGCGCGGGCGCGGCTCTCTTGTGCGACGTCTCCCTCGGGCGTCCTCGCCCCATCGTACCTGCGGGCTGGCAGCGCCAGGTGTTTGACGCCATCCACGGCCTGTCCCACCCGGGCGCGAGGGCCTCCCAAAGGCTGATCGCCGACAAGTTCGTCTGGCATGGCCTCCGGAAGGCCGTCCGCGGCTGGGCCAGGACGTGCCTCGCGTGCCAGCGCGCCAAGGTGCACCGGCACACCCAGGCCCCGTTGGCCCCGTTCACGGTGCCGGAACGCCGGTTTGACCACGTCCACGTGGACCTGGTGGGACCTCTGCCCCCCTCGCGGGGTTTCACCTACGTCCTCACCATGGTGGACCGCACCACCCGGTGGCCGGAGGCCGTGCCCTTGGCTTCGACAACGGCGGCCGATGTCGCGCAGGCTTTCATCGCCACCTGGGTCGCCCGGTTCGGCGCCCCCTCAGACATCTCATCCGACCGCGGCCCCCAGTTCACCTCGGAGCTCTGGGGGGCGGTTGCGCAGGGGCTCGGGGTCCGGCTGCACCGAACCACGGCCTACCACCCCCAGGCTAACGGCCTGTGTGAGCGATTTCACCGCTCATTGAAGGCCGCGCTCCGGGCCACCCTCCGCGACGGCGGCTGGGTCGACAGGCTCCCCTGGGTCCTGCTGGGCCTCCGGACGGCGCCCAAGGAGGACCTGCGCGCATCCGCGGCGGAGTTGGTCTTCGGGCAACCGCTGCGGGTGCCGGGCGAGTTCCTCCCCGACTCCACGGCACCATGGTCCGCGGCACAGCAGCGCTCCGCTCTGCAAGAGACCGCCCAGAGGTTCGCCCCGGTGCCAACGGCATGCCACGGGCACCCACCGACGCACGTCGCCCCGGAGCTTCGCCGGGCGGAGTACGTCTTCGTCCGCCACGATGCCCATCGGACACCACTGCGGCCCCCGTACGACGGGCCTTTCCGCGTGCTGGAGACCGGGGCGAAGCACTTCACCCTGGACATCGGCGGTACTCCTGACCGCGTTTCGGTAGACCGCCTCAAGCCGGCCCACCTCGATGTGGACCATCCACCGCCAGTGGCCCGACCCCCACGTCGGGGCCGCCCTCCTGCGGGCGGACCCCCGGCACCGCCCAGCCCCGCCGCCACGGCGCCCCCCGGTCCTGCACCCATCCCAGGGGCAGCCAGGGGCATCCCACCTGGTATCCCTGCACCCCGGACGCCGCCGATCGCCAGGGGGCGCTTCGGCCGGGTCATTCGTCTGCCCCGCAAACTGGCCCTCCAGGTGCGCGGGAATTCTAGGGGGGCGCGTGTGGCGGACACAAAAGCCCACTGGCGTGGTGACATCATTCCACGCACCGAGTGGGCGGTGGCCACGCCCGAGGGGTAGGCGTGGCCTCATGATATACCCCGGGCGACCAGCCCGGAGGAGTTTAGTGTTACAGTGTAGTCTTACAATAAAGACGTTTATATGTTACCGCTTGTCCGCTTCCTCCTTGCTCACAAGCAGCGCGCGTAACGCCGCGCTTTATTATGACATTTGCTATAAAAGTTTCGAAAAGTTAATGTCATTTCCAAAAGGTTATATCCATTTTAATGTATAATCATTTCGTAAATACCCGATTTGCGAGTCACCAAGCTTGTCGACTACATTACGTGTCTCGCTATTGGCCAAATCAAGCCACGTGAGAAAACGTTTAAGTCGTTGGTGTTGATGTGAAGATGATATTGATCTTTCAACTTTCTGCAATGAATCTTTCAACCGATACATGATCCTGCAAAATAATCTTTAGGACGGCTTATATTATTGAATTGTTAATAAATAGTTATAATATGATTCTCTCTTTGTGAAAAAGGAGTTTTATAAAGGAATTACAATAAGCGATCGATGTTTGTAATTCTTCTTGATTGCTCTTCTCACGAATGATGTTAAACAGATTTGAGAGAGGAAAAACGATTTCTTGTGCGAATAAACGAAATTAAATAAATTTTATATGTTTGAGCAAACAGCGCATCGTGACAATACACCGCCCTATATGTTATTTTGATAAATAACTATAATATGGTTCTCTCTTTGTAAAAAAAAAAAAGAAGAGTTTTATCATGGAATTACGATAAACGAGCGATGTTTGTAATTGTGCTTGATTGCTCTTTTCACGAATGATGTCAAACAGATTTGAGAGAGGAAATACGGGTTTGCAGTGTTACGATTATATTTACTATATTATTAGTATTAACGCTCTTATTATTATTATTATTATTATTACTAAAACAATACGACTGTATGAGTTTATTCCATGTTTAAAGTCAACAATGACCCAACCATACACCGCTTCCTTCGAGAAACTTTTGCAATAACAACAAAGGGTTTGCACTGTTACGATTATATTTACGATATTATTAGTATTATAATAGAGCAAACGTATATGGTTCGCTATGTATGTATGTATGTATGTATGTTTATATGCGCTCTGCATGCCTCACCACATGTCGTTTCAGAATCAGAGGGGTAGGCAACTTTGACCATTTCGGTGTCTTTTGGGTCGTCATGGTGTTTTGGGTCTTCAGGGCCATTTGGGTCTTCAGGGTCTTTTGGATCCGCTGGGCCTTTAAGGGTATTTTTGGTCTTTGAGGTGTTTTTGGGTATTCGGGGTGTTTTGGGTCTTCGGGGTGTTTTGGGTCTTTGGGGTGTTTTGGGTCTTCGGGATGTTTTGGGTCTTCGGGGTGTTTTGGGTCTTCGGGGTGTTTTGGGTCTTCGGGGTGTTTTGGGTCTTCGGGGTGTTTTGGGTCTTCGGGGAGTTTTGGGTCTTCGGGGTGTTTTGGGTCTTTGGGGTGTTTGGGTCTTCGGGGTGTTTTCGGTCTTCAGGGTGTTTTGGGTCTCCGGGGTGTTTTAGGTCTTCAGGGTGTTTTGTGTCTTCGAGTTGTTTTGGGTCTTTGGGGTGTTATGGGTCTTCGGGGTGTTTTGGGTCTTCGGGGTGTTTTGGGTCTTCGGGGTGTTTTGGGTCTTCGGGGTGTTTTGGGTCTTCGGGGTGTTTTGGGTCTTCGGGGTGTTTTGGGTCTTTGGGGTCGTTTGTGTTTTTGGGGTCTTTTGGGTTTTTGGGTATTCAGGGTCTTTTTGAGCCTCAGGGCCTTGAAGGGTATTTTGGGTCTTTGGGGTGTTTTGAGGCTTCGGAGTGTTTAGGTCTTCGGGGTGTTTTGGGTCTTTGGGGTTTTTTGAGTTTTTGGGGTCTTTTGGGTCTTTTGGTTGGGCCCGAGGGGTAGGCGTGGTCGCGGGATATACACCGGGCGCGCAGCCCGGAACGCTCCAGTGTTACAGTGGAGCTCTTGAATAAAGACTCTTACAACTTACCGCGTTGTCCGCTTCCTCCTTGCTTACAAGCAGTGCGCGTAACACCGCGCTTCATTGGTGACCTCCGACGTTCTGGTCAGCCGTCACTGACCACCCGAACCCGCCACAGCCATGGCAACCAACGCGGTAGCGATAAAGCTCCCCGAGTTCTGGGAAGCTCAGGCGGAGATCTGGTTCCTGCAGGCCGAAGCCCAGTTCAGGCTTCGAGGCATCACGGCGGACGAGACACGCTACTACCATGAGGTCGCCTCCCTCGGGGCCGGCGCGGCCGCCCGCGTCGTGTCGGTCCTGAGGAACCCACCGGCCGACGACAGGTACGAGGTGCTCAAGCGTCGCCTCCTCGCTACGTTCGGCCTCACGGTGGACGCACGGGCCGATCGCCTCTTGGACCTCCCCGAGCTGGGTGACACGCGACCTTCGGTCCGTATGGACCATATGCTGTCGCTCATGGGCGACGAAACCCCGAACGCTCTATTCCGGGCGTTATTTCGACGCCAGCTGCCGGCACGAGTACGCCTCGCGTTGGCCGGTTCCGTGACAACGACAACGTTGCTACAGGAATGTGGAATTTATTGATTTCATGCTTTAGCATTCACCGTATCTGCATCGCCTGTTTGCTTCTGGCCTCCCACCTGTGCATAGCACAGGTATTTCTCTGGTATAACATGATGTCAAAAGAAGTTATGGACGAGTTATGAATAAACTTGGTGGACCTGTTGGTTCGGTGACAAGAACAATAGATTTTGGTTCATGTCCGAATCCAGATCCGGCCTATCAGTGGATACAAAATGTAAACTGTTCACCTGGTGGAGGTATGCCCTCCACCGAGTGCCTTGCTTTTCTCTGCAACCGTTGGTCTGATTGACAGGAAGTTTTCAGCACAGGTGCGCCCCTTTTTATAGAATTATGATGTGAAAGGGAAGAGACAATTATGTTGCGAATACAGTAAATTATGTTGTGGTTTTTACTTTAACAACGTTATTGTTGATGTACTGTACGATGGAGGCTTGCTTGACGACAATGCACCACGTGGTAACAACGGAGATGTGACGTCACAATAATCAGGTTTGGTTCAACAAAAATCTGGTAACCTAGCAATAATCCCACGTGATGTGTGACGTCACAATAATCGGCTTTAATGCAACAAACAGCTGGTTACGTTATTAGTTCTTTGAACTTTCGCAGGTATCGGACGGTTTTCCTGAAGCACCTGTTATTTTTCGATTACGAAAGAGAATGCAACGAAGGTAACGTGCCTTACACGGTTTTGTTTCTCAACATCAAGTGAATTTAATCTTTTAATGTCGAGTTTAACCATAACTCAGGTGGGAGAGGTGTAAAACACATGGACACTGCCAGAACTTCCAGGAAAGAAGTCGGTATTTCAAAAAAGTGGATCTGGGGTGAATTAACGGGGGTAGAAAAGATCACGGTTTTGGATGGGGGAAGATAAGAGATGGGGGTGAACAGGTGTTTTAAAGACCTGGACGGAGGAGTGGGATTGAAGAGAGTGAGGGAGTTAGAACAAGTCAGACGAAACATGGTGGACAGGTTGGTGCTGTCAAGGACGAATTGATTATATTTTGGTTCAGGTCCGAATCCAGATCCGACCAATCAGTGGATAGAAACCATAAACTGTTCACCTGTGGAGGTATGCGCTCTACCGAGTGCCGCTCTAGTTTTATTTTACCTGGTTTTATGTGTCATTGTGGTGTCTGAAGGAAAGAAAAGATTTGTTGAAATGGAGAATGTGTTCATGTTTTCCGGTTTAGCACACCTGTATTAAGCTGTGGATGAAAGAAAACTGTTCTTTTTCAGGGAATCAAAGATGCTTCCATCATCATCAATCAAAGACGTTGATCTGAACTCCTCACCTCCACACGATTCACCAAAGAAGGAGAAAAACACCCCGTGGAAGCGTGTGAAGTAAATAATTTCATTCACCCCCATCTGCACTTTTGAAAACTTGATTTTGGATATATCTACCTCAGGGAATGTACAATAAATTGACTTTTTCAATCTTTTTCAACTTAGACACATGTTCGGAAGAGACAACAACAAGGAGCGTTGAGCGGACGTTTCACATTCCACGTGAGTAAGAGAATCACCTTTCAGGACGTCATGACATTCATTGTGCTCGCAATAGAAATGGTATTTCTTTGAGGAAACGAATGTGAATCTTGTCGTGTTTCGATCACATTTTGATCCATAATTATTTTCTATATTATCGATTGGAGGTTTCACGGCTGTGGGATTTCTATGACGTGCCTCCATCGAGTTGTTTACCTGGGGTGGGAATCTTGATCCAGATATAAAGGGTCATGCGGGTGTTTTGTATGAAGAGCGAGTTTATCATATGTATAATATATAAATACATCAGGAATACATCAGGAAGAAGATAATTGTTCTTTGGTCATTTTTTGTTACATATCTTTTCTACCTGTCCCAGCTTGTATAATAATCATAAAAGTAGGACCGTGGGTCCTGAAGCTCACCTGGATCACGAGCTACAATCACTCAAACCCCCACAGACCCTCTCAGACAATGATGTTTTTAATGTCGTGAACAAACCGTGAACAAACCGTGAGCCAGGAAACAATATCTCTCCGTTCTCAGGACCGAACTCTCTTATCTGTCTCCCTCTTCGAAATCCTGGTGGCGTCTGCTCAAATCTGTTTCTGGTGTTTGTTCCCCCTCCATCCCCTCCCTCACCTCAAATGGCCACACGGCTGACTCCGCACGTGAAAAAGCTGAATGCCTCAACTCTGTGTTTGCCTCTAAATCTTGTGTCCCAAACCCATCCCTCTCTGTACCCACCATACCCAGTAGCCCGGGACGCGGAGCGGCTGGCCGTAGATGAGCTCGGCGGCGGACGCCCGGAGGTCCTCCTTGGGGGCCGTGCGGAGGACCAAAAGGACCCACGGCAGCCGGTCGGTCCAACCGTCGTCCTGAAGGCCGGCCATGAGTGCGGCCTTCATGGAGTGGTGAAACCGCTCGCACAACCTGTTGGCTAGGGGGTGGTAGGCCATGGTGCGGTGCAGCGTGACCCCCAACGAGCGGGCGACCGCGCCCCAAAGTTCGGACGTGAACTGTGGGCCGCGGTCGGACGAGATGTCCGCCGGTGCGCCGAAGCGCGTGACCCAGGTGGCGATGAAAGCCTGCGCCACGTCGGCGGTGGTGGTGGAGGTGAGGGGCACGGCCTCCGGCCACCTGGTGGTCCTGTCCACCATGGTGAGCAGGTGGGTGAACCCCCGCGATGGGGGCAGGGGACCCACCAGGTCCACGTGGACGTGGTCGAAACGCCGTGCAGGCACGGTGAAAGGTGCCAGCGGGGCCTGGGTGTGGCGGTGGACCTTGGCCCGATGGCAGGCCGTACAGGCGTTGGCCCAGTCGCGGACGTTCCGTCGAAGGCCGTGCCAGACGAAACGCGCCGACACCAGCTTCTGAGAAGCTTTCCGGCCCGGGTGAGAAAGGCCGTGGATGGAGGCGAAGATGCGGCGCTGCCAGGAAACGGGCACGATGGGGCGAGGCTGGCCCTGGGAGACGTCGCAGAGCAGGACGGTGCCTGCGAAGGGGATGTCGGCCAGGCGGAGGCCCGTGTCCGCCGCCTGGAGGGCCTGCACCGAGGTGTCGGTGGTCTGGTCGGCCGCCATGAGCGCGAAGTCCACGCCGAGGTGGACCGCGTTCGCGCTGGCCCGAGAAAGACAGTCGGCCACAGCGTTGTCTTTGCCGGCGACGTGCCTGATGTCCGTGGTGAATTCCGACACGGCGGAGAGGTGGCGCTGCTGGCGGGCCGACCACGGCTCCGTGACTTTGGCCATTGCGTAGACCAACGGCTTGTGGTCGACGAAAGCCGTGGACGGGCGGCCCTCCAGGAGGTGTCGGAAATGGCGAACGGCCAGGAATAGACCGAGCAGCTCGCGGTCGAACGTGCTGTATTTTAACTCGTTCGGCCAGAGCTGCCGGCTGAAAAAAGCGAGTGGCTGCCAAAGCCCGTCCACCCATTGTTCATGGACGGCGCCCACCGCGTAGTTGGAGGCGTCCGTAGTGAGGGCGATGGGCGCGTTGAGCACCGGGTGAGCCAGCAGCGTTGCATCGGCGAGGGCCCGTTTTGCGCTCGCGAAGGCCGTGTTCATGGCCGCGGACCAAACGATGTCATGCTTGGCCGGCTTGCCCCGGAGGGCCTCGTAAAGGGGCCGCATGAGCTGAGCAGCGCGGGGCACGAATCGGTGATAAAAATTCACCATGCCGAGGAACTCTTGTAGGGCCTTGATGGAACGGGGACGCAGGAACGTGGTGATGGACTCGACCTTGGTCGGCAGTGGCACGGCCCCGGTCTTGGTGATGCGGTGGCCCAAAAAGTCAACGGTCGTCGTGCCGAAGTGGCATTTGGCCGGGTTGACAATTAAGCCATGCTCGCTGAGGCGACCGAACAGTGTTCGGAGGTGGAGGAGGTGCTCGGCGCGGGATGCGCTGGCGACGAGGATGTCGTCCAGATAGACGAAAAGAAATGGCAGGTCGCGCAGCACGCCATCCATTAAGCGCTGGAACGCCTGGGCCGCGTTCTTGAGGCCAAACGGCATCATCAAAAATTCGAACAGGCCGAACGGCGTGATGACGGCCGTCTTCGGGACGTCGGCCGCCCGGACAGGTACCTGGTGGTATCCCCGTATCAGGTCAATTTTGGAAAATATGACCCGTCCCGCCAAACGGGTGGAAAAGTCCTGGATGTGCGGGATCGGGTACCTGTCGGGGGTGGTAGCGTTGTTGAGGCGGCGGTAGTCACCACACGGGCGCCATCCGCCCCCCGGCTTTGGCACGATGTGCAGTGGTGAGGCCCACGCGCTATTGGAGCGCCGCACGATGCCGAGGTGCTCCAACGCGTCGAACTCGGCCTTTGCCACGGCGAGCTTGGCCGGGTCGAGGCGGCGGGCCCTGGCGTAGACCGGCGGGCCCGTAGTGGGTATGTGGTGCTCGATCCCATGCCGCACTGCGACGGCCGAAAAAGTCGGCCGTGTGAGGGCCGGGAATTCCGCGAGCAGGCGAGCGAACTCGTTCGCCATCGGGAGGGCGCACGCCAGTTCGGTCGGCGCGGAGCTGCTCATCGTGCACGCCAGGGAGCTGAAGGTCTCGGCGTTGACAAGGCGACGACGTTTGACGTCGACCAGCAGCCCGTGCGTGCAGAGGAAGTCGGCGCCCAGCAAAGCCATGGGGACGCAGGCGGTCACAAAGGTCCACTGAAAGCGCTGGCTGCCGAAGCAGAGGGTGACGTTGCGCGGGCCGAAAGTGCGTATGGCCGAGCCATTAGCAGTGACCAAAGAGGGGCCGCAAACGGCGTCCCACCTGTCCTGCTCGGAGGCGGGTATGACGCTCAGTTGGGCGCCGGTGTCACAAAGGAAACGCCGCCCGGACGCTTTGTCCCGAATAAAAAGCAAGTTGCCCGAGTGGCTGGCGCTCATGGCTGGGAATGAACGCCGGCCCGGCCGTTTCCCGACTTGCCGAAAGTGCACAGGGGTCGGCACGTCCGAGCCTTGTGTCCGAACCTGGCGTGGTAATAACACCACGCCTGGTCAGGTGGAGGCCCCGGCCGTCATGTCGGAAGCGGTCGGTGCGGTGTGGCGGCCGCCAGTTTCACCGGCAGTTCGGCCTCCAACCGCGCAGGGCGCTCGGGCGTCGTGGGCGTCGCCTCGGACGGCGGCAGGCTCCAGGTAGCCGCGCCGATGTGTTGGCCCGCCGAGGAGATCTTATCGGCTTCCCTGGCGAGGGCGCGGGGATCGGTGATCGACGTGCCAGCCAGGGCGAGGCGTACCGGGTGAGGCAGCTGGCGAAGGAACAACTCGCAGAACAGAAAATCCGGAGAGTGCTCACCGAGCAACGAGAGCATATAGTCCATGCGCTCGGACGGGCGCGTGTCGCCGAGCTCGGGCAGGTCGAGCAGGCGCCGTGCGCGTGCCGCCGGTGAGAGGGCGAAAGCGTCGAGGAGGAGCGTCTTCAGCGCGTCATACTTGACGGCAGCTGGCGGGTGCTCGAGGAGGCTCAGGGCGCGGGCGCGGTGGCGGAACTGAGCGCTGCCACGACGTGGTGGAAGCGGATGTCGTCCGCGGTGATGCCTCGCAGGGCGAACTGGGAGTCCGCCTGGGCGAACCAAACAGCTGCGTGAGCCTCCCAGAAGGTAGGCAGTTTAAGAGTCACTGCCGTGTCCATGTCGGTAGGTCACCAGTGAAGGAGCTGCGCTCCAACGCGAGTCGAAAGAAGTGACGCGACCAAAGACGGAATTCGTCCGAGTTGCTTTATTGAAACAAAACAGCTCAGGTATTCTGACAAAAGCCCGTTTATCAGGCAGCAATGTATATACACATTTATGTCGGGAAGTTTGCCCGGCAAAAGCTATACCGGGCATGCCCGGGTGTCAAGGGCGAGCCTTGGAAAGGCGAGTCTGGACCTGCCCGGGCGTGTTTGGCTGCGGCCTGGCAAGTCGAGGCTGGGCGTGCCCGGGCGCTCTGGACGAGCACTGGAAAGGCGAGAGCGGGCATGCCCGGATGCTCTGGGCGAGCCCTGGAAAGGCGATAGCGGGCATGCCCGGACGCTCTGGGCGAGCCCTGGAAAGGCGATAGCGGGCATGCCCGGACGCTCTGGGCGAGCCCTGAAAAGGCGATAGCGGGCATGCCCGGACGCTCTGGGCGACCCCTGGAAAGGCGAGACTGGGCGTGCCCGGGAGGTTCGGGCGTGCCCGGGAACAGTGAGTCCGGGCATGCCCGGGTGTCAAGGGCGAGTCCTGGAAAGGCGAGTCTGGACATGCCCGGGCGTCCTGGACACGGCCTGGCAAGTCGAGGCTGGGCGTGCCCGAGCGCTCTGGGCGAGCCCTGGAAAGGCAAGAGCAGGCATGCCCGGACGCTCTGGGCGAGCCCTGGAAAGGCGAGTCTGGACATGCCCGGGCATCCTGGATGCTGCCTGGCAAGTCGAGGCTGGGCATGCCCGGGCGCTCTGGGCGCGCCCTGGAAAGGCGAGAGCGGGCATGCCCGGGAAAGACGAGACCGGGCGTGCCCGGGCGGTTCGGGCGTGCCCGGGAACAGCGAGTCCGGGCATGCCCAGGAGAGGCGCGTCTGGGCCCGTCCGGACGAGCCCGGCATGGCGATCGCGCCCTGGCCGTGTCCTGGCAGGTGCAAGGCGATTGTGTACCTTCAGCGGGAACCGCTACAGTATAATATATATATACATCAGGAATACATCAGGAAGAAGATAATTGTTCTTTGGTCATATATTGTTACATATCTTTTCTACCTGTCCCAGCTTGTATAATAATCATAAAAGTAGGACCGTGGGTCCTGAAGCTCACCTGGATCACGAGCTACATCACTCAAACCCCCCACAGACCCTCTCAGACAATGATGTTTTTAATGTCGTGAACAAACCGTGAACAAACGGTGAGCCAGCAAACAATATCTCTCCGTTCTCAGGACCGAACTCTCTTATCTGTCTCCCTCTTCGAAATCCTGGTGGCGTCTGGTCAAATCTGTTTCTGGTGTTTGTTCCCCCTCCATCCCCTCCCTCACCTCAAATGGCCACACGGCTGACTCCGCACGTGAAAAAGCTGAATGCCTCAACTCTGTGTTTGCCTCTAAATCTTGTGTCCCAAACCCATCCCTCTCTGTACCCACCGTACCCAGTCGTACCCAGCTGATGATTCTGAATGCTTTGGTTTCAACAGCGTGAAGGCGAGCTAGGTGTGAGGCAGGAGCACCAGCCCAGAGGGGAGAGCAGTATTCCATTGAGCTGCGGATGAAAGCCTTGTATGTGGTGAGGAGCTCAGGTGTGCCAAGGAAGGACTTCGCACGACGGAGGATGCCCAGTCGGCGACTGGCTTTGGAGGCCAGATTTGAAATGTGGTTTTCCCAGGAAAGATCATGGCAGATAGTGAGACCCAAAAGCTTGAGTGACAGAACTTCTTGGAGAGGATTATTCAGAAAGTGGATGGGAGGGTTGTCCTGTCGGTCTTTTCGGAGAGACATCGTAAGAGTGTGAGATTTGTCAGGATTGAAAGACATGTTCCACTTGTTTGCCCAGTCTGTGATTTTGTCAAGGTCTGCAGAGAGTGAGGAGGCTGCAGACTGCCGATCTGAGGGATGAAGAATGGAGCGACAGAGAGTAGAGTCGTCAGCAAAGAGATAGAGAGGATTTTCAAGAGAGTCAGAGAGATCATTGATGAAAATCAGAAAAAGCACAGGGCCCAGAACACTGCCTTGGGGAACTCCAGCCTGAACAGGAAGAGGAGATGAGAGAAACCCATTCAGGGCCACACGTTGACTATGACTAGAGAGGAAGTCCGCCAGCCATGCGTGGAGATTTCCATGGATACCAAAAGAGGAGAGTTTGGTGAGCAGAGCGGGGTGCCAGACCGTATCGAAGACACGTGATATGTCAAGGGAGACTGCTCTAATTTCCTGTTTGGCATTGAGGACCTCCATCCATTGTTGAGAAAGCAGAAGCAGCATGTCCAGAGTGGAGTGTCCAGGTCTGAAACCAAATTGATGATCAGAGATCAAGCCATTGGAGAAGAGGAAAGATTTCATATCTGAAGCAATGATGGATTCCATGACTTTGCTGATAATTGGGAGAAGGCTGATTGGTCTGTAGTTGCTGGGATCTGTTTTTGCACCTTTTTGTGCAAAGCGGTGATGTTGGCAGATTTCCAAGCAGATGGAAGATGACCTTGAGCAAAAGAGAGGGTGAAGAGAACAGAGAGAGGGAGTGAAAGAGCGGAAGAACATGATTTTAGGACCCGTGGGCTGATGCCGTCAGGTCCAGTTGCAGAATCAGAGTCGAGGGTTGACAGAAACTTTTCCACCTTGTCAGGAGGAAAGGACACAGAGTCCAGGAGCAGCTGGGTATGACTGGGTACGGTGGGTACAGAGAGGGATGGGTTTGGGACACAAGATTTAGAGGCAAACACAGAGTTGAGGCATTCAGCTTTTTCACGTGCGGAGTCAGCCGTGTGGCCATTTGAGGTGAGGTAGGGGATGGAGGGGGAACAAACACCAGAAACAGATTTGACCAGATGCCACCAGGATTTGGAAGAGGGAGACAGATAAGAGAGTTCGGTCCTGAGAACGGAGAGAGATTGTTTCCTGGCTCTCCTGATGGTGGACACACACTTGTTTCAGGCTTTGTGAAAGGAAATGAGATTTCCTTCCGTTGGATTTGCTTTCCAGGAGACGAAAGCAAGTTGTTTCTGGGCAATAGCCTCACCACAAGATTCCGTGTACCATGGACGGGAGGAAGGGTATGACAACTGGAGACGAGATGGGATAAATCTGTGCATGAGAGAGAGAGCAATTTACTTTGGAAGAATTCCCAGGATGAGTTGATGTCAGAGGCAGTAGAGATGGGAGACCAGTCCAGATGATTGATGGCTGCTTGAAGACCGTGCCAGTTGGCCTGAGTGAAATGCCAGACTCGTCGACGCTGAGGAGGCTCTCTGAGAATGGTCAGAGAGATGTCCACTTTAACAAGCACATGATCAGAAGAGCCGATTGGAGCAGAAGAAGAGCAGCAGACATTTTCAGGGAAGTTAGTCATAACCAAGTCCAGAAGAGAAGATGCTCCGTTGACTGAGATCCGGGTTGGGAAATTGACAGATTGTGTCAGTCCCAGTGAGTCACAGAAGTCCTTTGCTGAAGAGCCATGGCTGGTGAGAGAGGTACCCACCCCCAGCCAACTGGCATGGTGACAGTTGAAATCACCACATATGAGGAAGAGAGAGTTGGGATGGGTAGATAGAAGTTGGTCCATATTATCAGACAGCGAGATGTAGATGGAGTCATCACTGTTTGGTGGACGGTACAACACGCATATGAACAAAAGGTGGGAGCGAAGGGGAAGCCGTAGCCAAAGGTATTCCTGGGGGTGAGGTGGAGAGAGGGCAGTGCAGGGCGAGTGAGGAAGAGAGTTTTTTATAAAGATAGCAACCCCACCTCCAGAACGAGGCTCAGGTCTATCATACCGGAGGAGGGAGTAACCTGGGAGAGATACCAAGGAATCAGAGACATCATGAAGGAAGAAGGTTTCTGTTAAGCAGATCACGTCTGGTTTGTCAGAAGCAACCTGTATGGAGAGATCAGTTAAGTTTGAGCGAAGGCCCCGGATGTTTGAGGTCCATACTGTTAAGGAAGAGGAAGGGGGAGCATCGGATACAGAACAGGGGGGGGGGAGCGGTAGGGCAGGATGTGGAAGAGGAGGAAGAGGTAGGGAGAGCTGTTGCAGGTGTGTCAGAGATTACAGAATAACTTGGAGAAAGGGAAGAATGGGGCGGACAAAAGGTTTGATGGTGTTTGGGTGAGGCGCAGTGAGGTGTTATTTGAGGAGGGGGAAGAGTGAGGCAGAAGGTTGAGGAAGATGAAGGTGAAAGTTGGAAGGGGGAAGAAGCGGGGAGGACGCTTTGAGGAGGAGGGGTGAGAGGGGAGTCGAGGAGGGGAGGAGTGAGGGAGAGTCTCGGAGGGGAGGGGTGTGGGGGGAGTTTAGGAGGGAAGGGGCAGGGGGGGAGATTTGAAAGGGATGGGTGTTTGGGAAGATTTGGGGGGGAGGGGCAAGGGGGAAGATTTGACAGAGATGGGTGATGGGGAAGATTTGGAGGGGAGGGGTGAGATTGGATTTTGAAAAGTGTACGATTTATGGGAAACGAACATTTATTGCAAAATGAGTTTCTTGAGACATTCGAGTCAAAAATACGTTTGAGGACGCTGAAGGATGGGTGGAGTTCTGGAGAGTTTAGGGAATGAATGAAAGATGCACTGTAAGAGATGGAATTTTTTTTTTGAATGAATAGAATTGGTGAGCAAGTCGAAAGCATCCTTTTATAGAAGAAGTAGAAAAAAGTGTTATAGAATATGACATAATAATAAAGTTCTTCAGGGGACAGATGAAACATGTATTAACAACTTGATCATGTGATCTCGAACAACGTGGTCGAAGAACGAACGAACAAATAACGAAGAACGAAAGAGCAAAAGAATGAAGAACGAAAGAACAAATAAGAACGTACAAGCGGATAAGAACAGGGAAGGAAAAAAAAATTTTGGTTTTTTTTTTGAGATTTTAAAACAAGGGAGTATGGGTGAAAAGACCGTGAAAAACAGAGACCGACAGTAGTTGCAGCGCGATCGAAGAACCGCTGAAACAAAAAACAAAAGCCTCAAGCCAAGGTCTGAGGACACGGTAGCCTACTAATACTAGCACTACACTAGGCCTCAGAATACACGATACGAAAAAAACCGACGATTCTGTACACAGGTATGAAAAACCAACACCGAGAAACCTATTAAAGTCACTCCAATAGGTACATGCACC
The DNA here is from genome assembly GCF_964187855.1 of Myxine glutinosa. NCBI lineage: Eukaryota > Metazoa > Chordata > Myxini > Myxiniformes > Myxinidae > Myxine > Myxine glutinosa. The sequence continues at coordinate 78,374,731 of NC_136265.1, read as the reverse complement.
GAAAGAAAGATAAAGATACGCCAAAAACATAAATGTGAAAGATCACTTAGCTTCGAAAGCGTGAGCGCATGGAACAGCTTCGAAAAGACGTGACCTCGCCGTGATCTCGCGAGAGAGTCCCTCAAACCTCTGAGCATTTCGTTTCAGGATCTTTGACACCTGACCTTGAGTGATGCCATACTGCCGAGCAATAGGACGCTGTTTCATGCCGTTGTGGAAGTGTAACTCAGTGTAACTTATTAATAAGTTACCAGTGCCAATTAATAAGTTACACTGAGTTACACTTCCACAATTCCCTCATCTTTTTGTTTTTGTTTATATTAACCATTAATCTAAACATCAATATAAGTAAACAATCAATCACTACAAGTAAACATCATTACAAGTATAAGTAAATAATCAATCACTTTGGTAATCAAATTCCCTTGGGCATACACCGTCATCCTGCAAGAATCACAAAACATTTCGTTGGTCATTTACTCCTTCCATATCGTTCAATCTATTGCATTTGCATTACAAATATATTTTCAAAACAACACTTCACCATCACCAAGATACAACAATTTCACTTCATTTTCAAGTTTTGTAAAGCATCTGCACCATCTGGCAAAAAACGTTTGCCTCCACACAAATGTTGACTTTGTTTGAAAGGAAGGGCTGATCACTTGTGTTTGAATCCTGGTATGAAACATTTTCTCCTAATGTCTTCATAGCTCCTGCACTACTTCGTGTAGGATTTCGCTGTTGTGGTAACATTGTGGAGTCATAGACTGACCCTGCTCTCCTTGTAGCATTCTTGCCACTTTTTGCTGTAAACCATAGTAATTCCTGAACAAGGCCTTCACCCAGTTGTAGTCGACTTGCCTCCTCCCTCATTGTGAGTGGGCAGCAAGTATTGGTGTGACGTTGATTGGCCAGCAAGATGTGGAACAGGGGTGCCGGATGCATCCACAATGATGTTGGGACCATGGTGTTCAGGTCATTCATGGTCCTTACCAGGAGCAACCAGCAGAATCGTGCACAGCTGTTGTGACAAGGGCACAGCCGTTTTTTTTGCAGCTCCATGCTGGTTCCCCGGACGTTGGTGAAGTAATAACATATGTCCCCGCATTTCACAGAGGTTGCAGGTAAAATGTCGTTGTCCTGCAACTTCTGATGTGGTGAATGTTCGAAGCCTTCGAACAAGAGTAAGTGATCGCCTTTCTTTCATATGTTGCAGTGTGATCCAGGCAAATGGTCACATAAATTTCCTTGGTGAAGGTAAGCATTCATCTCCAAGTTACACGGGAGAATGTCTTCATCATTCTTTGAGAAAGAGGGTGTATGCCACGATTAACTTCATTTTTTAGCCACAAATTTTCTTTCTCGAACTTCTTCCCAATTCCGTTAGCAATCCCTCCAAAATGTGATCTCGTCTTATCCTTATGCTCAGTCACATCTGAATCTGCTTTCCGCACACACTGGATCAGATAGGGTGCATCTTACCATGAAATCAGCATAATCATGTATATCTTCCGACAGTTTCACATTCAACAATTTGTTGTTTTTCCTTAACACAAAAAGTTATATTCATTTATATGCGTCACACAAATAATATTCAATCAGGTATGTATTTTATTACTAAACTAAGAATAGCATTGTATATGATTACAATCACAAACGGGAATACCTAATTCCCAACAACAATTTTTCCAAACCAACAAATTAAACATAATGTATTATTACCATAATTCCTCTCCACTTTTTCTTTTCCCTCTTTTTCCTAACAGTGTGTCACTCGTGGTGATATGAGTTCACTGATATTGTAATTGACACAACTCATAACATTGTCGTTATGCCATTATCTTAATTCTACTGTTTCATTTGCAACATCACTTGATTTAATCTTTTAATCTCAGTATTTATTCATATCATCATAACAATCTTTCTATTTTAGGTCCATATTTGTTTCTATTCTTATCAACCTCCTACGGTTTATCAATTTGTTCCAAAACACTGCAACCAAAGGTTTTAACCAAAGCTCTGCCAAACTATTTCCAATTTGAACTCAACATGCTAATTAAACAACAATTCAAAGAATTAACTTCAATGGGTCAACAAACTCATTTTATAAACAGATCTAATTTTCCCATCCAATAATTTTCCTTGCCAAATGTCATATTGCAACACTTTAATAAACCTTCGAAAAATGTCTCCCAAATCAATAAATTCCCTTTTTACTTCCCAAATACTCATCTGTAAATTACATATTCAATTACAGTTTTTTCCATTTGTTCGGCCTGAATGGCCACTGAAGTGGCTGCCAACATGCAGTACCGTTTTATCTACCAAGCAAGTATTCGTCCACATAAGATCTCTACCAAAATGTTGTTTGTAAAAAACAAATCTGGGATTTCTGATTACATGGATGCACACTCTCAGGACATTTCAGGCTGCTTGTTAACAATCTACTACGATAAATTAATTCCTTTACCCACAATCAAATAATTAGTACAAATTGAGGATATTATCCCTATCACATTCATTTATAGATTCATTATGTTGGATCTAATTTTTCTCCCACTGCTGCAAGGAAGAACAATAGCTCTAATAAGTCTTTGTAATATCTCACTTCATTTACCCAGCATCGAAGAATTTATTTACTATCCATTCCCATCTGTTAACCAGTGACTTTGTTTGAACTCCAAAACTTAATTTGATGAACCCCATGTGTATGGTACCACTTATTGAAACCCCTACTTTTGTAGAAAATATCCAAGTAAGTGTTTTTTTGTTTTGTTTTTTTTACACCCCCTTAACTGTTGCTCATCCATTTCTATGCACCCAGTGAGTACTACTGACACCAGTATGCCAATATAGGTGTGCGAGATTAACAAATATGTTGCAGGTACACGTAACAGCGCGTTCTGAGTATAAATAACGTAACAGCGCGTTCATGTCTGCCCCTTGGTTTAAGATGCACAATGCATTCCGTTTTAAAACTCACAATAGTTCAAATCAGCAAGATTTTCTTTACTATTTTCCCATATCATCTATGCCTAATACACATCCATACATGCAGCACAATTTATATGCTGATAAAATTCAAGTTTATATATATATATATAAATCCATGAGCAGAGTATTCTGGGAAGTCAGTGTAAGACCTCTCCCAAATTTGGATAATTTTGTACTCCCTCATTTCTTTTTATGAAGCTCATATCCATAAATAGCTATTATTCTCATATAAATTCTATCAAAATGGAATCCCCAAATTACTCACAATTTTACTATTTAATTAATGGCTGCTCATAACCCAGCACATCAAATCTTTATATTCCATCTCCCTTGACAAAAGAGATAATGTTCATAATCAAATTTTATTTCTATTTTATTTTACGGATTCTCTGCATATTCAATCCCATCCACATAAAACTATCCATTTCCAGACAGGCACACTGTGCCTGTCTGGTGTCAACAATCACACTGTCCTGTCGACTGTGTGTCGGTGTCAACAATCTTGTAAGATTGATACACAAAACAATAAAAAAAACACTAACATTGACACACAAAAATACACACACACATGCATTATGCGTATTTGTTTGCGTTGGAACTATTATTTACAGATCAAGATGGGTGTCAATTTTATTTCAATTTCATAAAATTTGTCCTTCAATTTTAGAAATGCTAATACACAAATGGACCAAAAGCTTATTCTTAGAAAACCCCTATGATGTCACATTGAAATTACCCTTTCAGTTCCCACAATAATTTATCCAAATTTGACTACACACCCATTTACATGTCAGTCGACCACTGACTTATCAATCGTGTGGAACAATAGTCCGAAATTCCCACCTGATCATCACGTGACCCTTGTCCCTTGGTTTAAAATTTGCAAAGCAATTGTTCCAACTTTGTAAATTTAAAATTGTGTGCCCAACATAAAAGATCCAATTTCGGCATTTGATCAATTAATTATCAATTTGCTTACAAGCAAAAGAAAAAATGAATAATTCTTGCTCCGAAAACTTTTCAGACCCAAGAATCATCGACAGTTATTCATGTTTGTCCAGTAATCTAATTTGTTGAGGCCAATCGTCATTTGGGATTTGTCGCAATGAAGGCCTAATCATTGTCTGAGGTATCGGTCAGCACTGGTACCCTTGATCTTGGTTTCTTTGTCCTTGGTTTCTTTGTCCTTGGTTTCCCTGTCGAAATTGTCTTCTGCTCAGATATGGGCATCTCCTTATCCAGTGTCCCATCTCTCCACAGTTGAAGCACCGGCTTCTGTCGTTACCTGCTCTGTCCACTTGTTGACTTGTCTTTCTGGGCTGCATGTCTGGGTCTTTGGGTTGCCATTCTGACCTCTGGTTATCTCCTGATTCATAGTTGTTGTCTGTTGCATTGTTACGTTGTTGCATAGAAAACCTATTGCGTTGGTTCGTAGTCATCAGGGCTTGTGTCTGTAGTTGCATCAATTTTTCGGCATTTATAGCACTGTTCCTGGCCTGAATTCGCTGATGATGCAAAGCATAATTCAATATTTCTTGCATCGGCTTGCCTTCCCAAGCAATACACTGTCTTTCCACTTCACTCTTCAATTTCGGCAACAGACCATTAATAAAAAGGGGTTTTAGGGCATTGTCGATTTGTGCCCGGTCTATTCCCGAATATAGTCGAAAAACATCTCGCAATCTGTCTAAATAATCACTAGCATCCTCTCCTGTTTTCTGTTTGCACGTAACCACTTTATTCCAATCAGTCACGGGCGGCAATTTTTGTATGGCCTCTATTAATTTATTTATCTGTGTCATTTTAGCCTCCGTGGGTATGTCTAATTCTCCATTTACTGCATGTACCCAGTTTGCCTCACTCATTAATGTCTTCAAAGTGGTGGTATTAGGAATTACCCACTTTAAGAGTATTTCTATGTCTCTTATAGTCGGCAATTGCGTTTCCACAATCAATCGTAGCTCTTCTGCGAATTGAAGTGGATCTGTTTTGATTGATGGCATATCGCTCTGTAATGCCTTCAATTGGTGTATTTGCCAAGGTCTATACATCAAATCTGGGCGTTCCTCATTTGCCCCTGGAAATTGCCGTTGCGGGAAATTCATAACGCCACATTGTTCAAAACCTCCCTGTGGGAGAGTCAAGTTTTGAATGTTCATTGGCAGATCATATTGATCGTTGGATAGATTGGCATTCATCACAGAACCCTTACTCCTTGTATGGTGGTATGGGACGTATGTTGAAGTTGTTGCAGCTGGTTGTATTGCTTGCCCACTTTGAGTCGGTTCCTGTCCTCCAGTTGCACCCTCTGGGGTAGTCACCTCAACTGGGGCACTGCTTTCACCTGTCTTCTGTCGGCTAGAGCCAATCGTTTCACTCTGTACTGGCCCTTCGGCAGGTAGAGGTACAGGTACCTGTACTTCCTGTGGCTGATATACACTATTTCACCGATAGGGTGGAGGAGTTTCCTCTTCTATTTCATTTATCTCATATGACCTTGCGTCTGGGTACAATCTGAACTGGGATCGCTTTCCATTGCTAACTTCAAGAGGCATTTGGGTGGATACCTTTTCCAACCTATGTTGTATCTGCTTCATTTCTTTCTTCACACCCCCCATTTTCGTTTTGGTCTCCCTGTCTCTAGACTCGATGTCCCAGTAATAAAATGGTTTCCAATCCACCTTCAACTTCTGTCTGTCTCTTGCTTCTAATTCTTCTCTGAGTGTTTCCAATGTGTTCCTGTCAAACGTGCCATCCTTGGGGAATTCCTTCTTTCTCCCTTTTGTCCATTCATGCCAAGATTCCAAATCTTTAAGTGAATGTGGACCATATTGCTGATACATGTGGTTGACGCAAGCGCCTCTTTGGGACAAGTCTAGCTGACCTTGTTTGCCCTTGCAGACTCCATTTCCCATTTTGCCTGTATGTGAATACCACTCAATATTCCCTCAATGTACCAGGTAGATTACTAGGATCTGCGCTTTGGAATGCACCTGTACACACCTGTACTATATGTCCTATAAATAAAATCTACTGGAGTTTGTTCCACCTTTTATCAAAGTAACGTTGGATGCGTTGTAGCTTGTTCCAGGTTCCTCGAAAGCTTCACTCGTACCTCCAGGAAGGATCTCTCCACCTGTTCACACGGTGATTTCCAGAAAATCTCCCTCAGCTGTGGCTTTGCACAATCCAATCTCACAGATCAGTATTTGCAGATGAGCCGGAGGGTCAGTATGAAATGGGTGAATCCTCAGGTGTCCGCTCTGTTGACGGGGAAATCACACAATGGTAACCGCACATATATATCTGTATATAAACTCACCACCTTGCTCAATTTTCCCAGGTTGTCTCCACATTGTTAATATCTCGCAAAGATATCAAAGCTTCTTTCTTGAGACCGCATTTTCATCAATCAAACAATCAATATATTCAGTTCAATTTATTCAGTTCAATTTATTCAGTTAAATTTATTCAGTTAAATTTATTCAATTAAATTCAATCAATTAGATTCACTCAATTAATAATTCAATCAATTATTCAATTTCAATTAATTCATCAATATTCATCAATAAATCAAATTAATCATTTTGGATGACTCCTTGCATAAGCCCTTTCCCCAATGATGTCAGGACAGGTCCATCCATTGACCGTCACCTCTGGTTCGTACCTCATGTTAATTGATGAATCACCGTCCTGTCCTCGGGTCATATCTGACATATTTCCCCATTTTGCCTGGTCTCCACAAATTTTCTTTGCAACCACTAAAGGCAACTCATCCTTCATTCGTGAGACAGCCAAAATGGATGGCAGATATTAAAGTTCATTGGGAAAAATATCTCATCATTTTTCTTTTAATAGTACCCAAAATCTCTTGGCAATATAAATTTCGTAAAACTCCTGAAATGGGACTGTAAAATTCCTTCAATCATGCTAAATCTTGAAACTCCATCGCTTGTAATACCCAATTTATCCCATAGGGCTTGAAAGTTCTTTCCCAAGTTCATGCAGCATTCTGCATTTGAACCCTATGATATCATTCATAATAATCATCATGATTTTATAGTCATGGTCCTATCATAATCATCTATTTAAACGAACATTTCCTTTATCACCACAGCTATGTGGTATAATCAACAATAGAATAAAACTGTACATAGCAACAGGCTACCTCATGGCCACTTAGTATACCTATTGACAATAAGTCATAACAATATCGAATAATCATTGAACAATTCAAAAATCGCTTCCACTGCTCCAGCCGCAGCATCCGTGATATTTGTTTGCTCATTCACTATTCCTGATTCGTCATCAAGGATCTCCATCATCACACAGCGTACTTAATTCCGCATTTTAATGAGAATTCAACAGGAATTTACGACTCAAAGGAAAAAGAACGAGCAGACCTTTTGCAGGATGATCGTTACAAAAATCGTTACATATATTAAAGTATTTATAATGTCGACAAATCATATCTTAATTCTTACAAGATTTTTTGGTTCTTTGAATAAATCACAGCACCGGGAGAACCAGCTCCAAAAAATGGATCTTTGTGTTTATTCAGCACCCTAGTAATTGGTTCTTTGTGTACTAATTACACAGCACCCAGGCCCCGCTCATATGGATCTTTGTGCAGCGCTGCACAGCACCTGAGCAAAAGGGGTTTCATCTACATTTTCCCTATCCGGTGTACCATCCGTGATATTTGTTTGCTCATTCACTATTCCTGATTCGTCATCAAGGATCTCCATCATCACACAGCGTACTTAATTCCGCATTTTAATGAGAGTTCAACAGGAATTTACGACTCAAAGGAAAAAGAACGAGCAGACATTTTGCAGGACGATAACTGGAATTAGTCGTGAAAATATATCCAAATACACAAAAATACACACCCACACAAATAAACAACATTTATTCCGTTTAACAGAACAAACATTTCCTCTATCATGACATGCATGTCTTCAAAATTATATGACCAAGAGAAAAAGTAAAATTAATTAAAACTGCGAGCAGTGATAATCCGGGGACCATACCGCTCCATCCTGATTGGACGAGTGCGTGCTAGAGTCGTTAACAGCGACAGTCCAGATCCGATTGTTCAAAATTTCAACTCAATCGATCGAAAAATGAACGCAGGGATGCATTTTAAAGGTGCAGTGGCACTAACTGAGTTGCCACGAATATGGCCACGAAATTGCCAATATGGCCATCACAAAATATTTTCCTTAATCAATTGGCTCATAGCATAACCAATCTGTAAGTATTTCATCCGAAGATGTATTTCTGAGGACTTTTAATTAAATAAGTCATTTATAAATCAACGAGTTAATTTATTAAATGATTAATCAATAAATCAATATTTTCCTTGACAGCCACATCACTTGGTCAGTGTCATGTCCAAATATCAGCTTCCTTACTCAAAAGGTGCCTGAGTAATGATTACTGTAATTACTGTAATTACCGGAACTGTAATTACTGTAATTTAATAAGAAATGTAATTAATTAAATAAGTACTTCATTAATCGCTCATAATTAAATAACTCGTGAATTCTTATCCGATTTATTTAATATTTGAGTGTCCCCAAAACGTTGGAGCAAAACGTTGCAACAACGAAAGTGAAACGTTGTAGCGACGTTGTGGAAACGTTAGCACAACCCAACATTTGAATGTTCCCAAAACGTTGGAGCAAAACGTTGCAACAACGAAAGTAAAACGTTGTAGCGACGTTGTGGAAACGTTAGCAAAACCCAACATTTAAATGTTCACAAAACGTTGGAGCAAAACGTTGCAACAACGATAGTGAAACGTTGTGGCGACGTTGTGGAAACGTCAGCAAAACCCAACATTTAAATGTTCACAAAACGTTGGAGCAAAACGTTGCAACAACGAAAGTGAAACGTTGTAGCGACGTTGTGGAAACGTTAGCAAAACCCAACATTTAAATGTTTACAAAACGTTGGAGCAAAACGTTGCAACAACGATAGTGAAACGTTGTGGCGACGTTGTGGAAACGTCAGCAAAACCCAACATTTAAATGTTTACAAAACGTTGGAGCAAAACGTTGCAACAACGATAGTGAAACGTTGTGGATTATCCCAATGGATAATCCCAATGAATCACAATGCAATCCCATTAAAATCCCATTAAAATCCCATTAAAATCCCATATCTTGTCACCCTTTGCATTGTTGAAAGCAATTAATTCCATAACTCAATATTACCTCTATTTATATATACTAGGGCGTGCCCGCACGTACGTGCTTGCCCGTACGTGCTTGCAAAAAAAAACATGCGTGCAAGCAACAACAAAAACTTTGAAACCACGTGGCAGTAACGACCACAGAACCCCCCCCCCCTCTATTTACATGAAATGGTTTGGTCCATTCGCAAAGCCAAAGCGAACGACCACAGAACCCCCCCTTCTATTTACATGAAATGGTTTGGTCCATTCGCAAAGCCAAAACGAACGACCACAGAACCCCCCCTCTATTTACATGAAATGGTTTGGTCCATTCGCAGAGCCAAAGCGAACGGCTTGCGAGTACGGTGACCATACCTTGGGACCCACTTGTCCGATTAATTTCAAACCTTAACAAATTTTCCATTCCTTCCCTTCCTGATCTTTCGATGTAGGGATGGGTTCTTTTTAGGATCATGTTGCATCGAGCATTATTTTCCAAAACAGTGTGAACATTAACCCACACCAAAACCTCTGACATCCCACCATTAACACCTATTGTAAGCGTGCCGAATCAGTAAGCATCACCCCTTCTATGAGCCTCGACCAGAGGGTGGTTGTTACTCACAAACACTCGTCGCTAGCTGTTCCATTGTCTGCCGATTCCCACTCTGCTGTTTTTGTCTCATAATCACCAAACAAGAACAGCACACATTTCCTGTAATTATCTCTCATAATCAGGATAAATTTGGAACAGCCCTTAAACTAACACCAAGCAGATCAATTTTTATATTTAGGTTGAGGTTTCACACAAACTGGTTAACCAAATAATACAGAATTATTATTATTATTATTATTATTTTTCAAAAGCACTTGTTCACCAATTTCCCCAAATTTCAGCTTCCTATCTCAAAGGATGGCTAAGATATCGCCCAGACGAACAAACACACAACTAGAACGATGCTCAGTAGAGAGCATATTTCTGCTTTGGTGAACAGTTTATGTTTTGTATCCCACTGATAGGCCGGATCTGGATTCGGACCTGAACCAAAAATGGAATCGGCGTGTTTTTGTCACTTTTTTTTTTTTTTTTTTTAATATATGAATAATATTAAAATAATAACATTAATAAGTATATTATGTTAAATATCATGTATATCGCTTTTCACCCGATCTCTTTATGGTGAAGAATCACTTTAAACAATTCTCGTAGCCGGATTCGCACCTGGGTCTTCACCAAAATCCAATCATTTCGTCGTGTCCCCCATGCTATTTATCTGGCAAATTTCGTCAAAAAAAAACAACAGCACTGGTTTTATTTCCTGGAATCGTCCTGCAAAACGCTTTGCTTCTCGCAAAACGTCCGCCAATGGGAAGTAAAGGGAGGGAAAAGGAGCGGGAGGAAGAGACAGGGTGCCGGAATGGACATGAGGGACAATGAGGGACAGTGAGGGAGTGTTGGTATGCAATTTTTATCCAATCGCCATCTTTCACAGTAATTCTGGACCGGCATGAGGTGGGATTGTCTGTCATGAATTTATTTGTTGATCGAACGAGTTTTAATTTGTCTAAATCCGACCAGTCGTTCCAAAGATATAAGCCTTTTTGTCGCAATACCATAAATTGGAATGAGGTAAAAATATTTATATAAATATAATTCCCTTTCCCGGTTCCGTCGCTCGCCGAGCAAGTCGAGTGCTTTGAGCAAGTGCAAAAAAAAAGAAGTACTTTATACGTGTACGGGTGTGTAAACGAGTGTACCGGCCTTACACGTCCTGGAAGCAAATGGTCGCAAGGTGCACGCTTGCTCCGTTTGCTCCCAGGTCACAGTAAGACCCTTAATGACCAGCGCAAAAATACGTATTTACAGAAATCATTTAGAAAAAAAAAAAAACACGAATAAATTGCTACAGTCGTTTATCGAAGTACCATTCGTGATGGCTCACGCCACCTATCGCGGCATCGGTGCGCACGGAACCCCCAGAACCACCTCCTTCCCCATGTATGTACAAAACTATTTCCAAGTTCGTAATCATATTGGACAAAACAAGACACACTCACCTTTTTTTAAAGACTTGTTCGTACAATTGATCCCAGCGGTGCCTCCAAATTGTAGGGGAATTTGTAGTGGGGGACTCAAGACTCCAATGACCGGACACAGGTTTACAAAAGGTCTGGTTTATTAACTGGTTATTCACTTCATTCCATTTACCAAATAATACCGCATAATTCAATGGCTGAGATTAACTCTTTTCGCTGATCCTTCTCGTTCGGCTGATGTTCCTCCGCCACTCCCGTTGGTCAGAGCTCTTGGTAGCAAGTCCTGTCGACTCCACGTTTGCTCTCGTTTATATGGACAAACTGGACTTAATCCCCTCTCCGCTAATGCCCCGAGGTCATGCATGTACCAAGTCCTGGTATCAGCTCGCTCCCCTCCTGTTGTGAGTTCCGTTTACCAAACGATAGGGGGGTGCTTCAGCCAGGGGCTGTGACCAGGTGGACAAGAGATTATCATGTTCGGGCGCATTCCTGACACTCATTTACAAACTCGACTTTCACAGAGTTTGCATGTAAAATGTATCTGCTTCGTTACCAGTTTAATTAATAAGTTACCAGTGCCAATTAATAAGTTACACTGAGTTACACTTCCACACCGTAATTTCGTAAAGCCACCACTCCATGACAAACAGCATTGTTCGAGTCTGACGAGTCTTGGGGGAATTAAAGGGTCGTCAAAGGTCTGAGGGGTCTCAGCAGTCTTAACGCAATTAAGAGGGTTAAGTAAGAGGGTGGTCATTTTATTTGAAGAAGAAGAAGACGTTTTCGTCGCATATAAACATACATACATAGCGAACTACAGACTTGGCATTTAATATGGAATATTTTTTTTTTCTTGACTTGGGTTTACTTTCTTAACTCAGTATATCAATCTGGTGAGTTTCTTTTACACTTTGGTGATTTATTTGTTAAAGGAACCATGTCACTGATTGTCTGTCGCAGCAAGAAGTCAACAACAGGATTATATCACAAGTGGCGTGGCAAAATGTACGGACAGGTGCATTTGATGATTGGCTTCACAGTCGGGTATACAAGGGTTGTTGCGTTCTGTATTAGTGGAAAACAACTGCAGCACGTCTCCAAAAGTTATTGCCGCTTCCTCTGGAGATGGTCCGTCAACTCGACAATGCTGTTTGTCATGGAGTGGTGGCTTTACGAAATTACGGCATGAAACAGCGTCCTATTGCTCGGCAGTATGGCATCACTCAAGGTCAGGTGTCAAAGATCCTGAAACGAAATGCTCAGAGGGGTGTCCCTACTCCAATACCGAGGCCAGGACGTCCCCGCAGAACCACAAGGAGGGATGATCGCCAGCTGCACCGGTTAGGCCGCAATGGCCGTACCAAGTCAGCTAATCGGCTTAGGGCTGAGTGGCAGCAACTGACAAATGTGCCTGTATCCAGAAGGCTAGTCGACCAATGACTGGTTCAAGCAGGCTGTCGTGCCAGGCGTCCCCTGAGAAAGCCATGCCTGACCAGACAACACCACCAGCGCCAATTGTAGTGGGCCAGAGAGCACCGTCAATGGCAGCCAGGACACTGGAATCACGTGATCTTCAGTGACGAGTCTAGATTTATTTATTTATTTTTCTTTATTTTTATTTTAATTTTTATTTTTATTTTTGTTTTTGTATACAAGATCGAGGCTCGTGAAAGAGCGAACATTAATCACACAGAAAGACAAACAGACACACAAAACAAATAACATCGGGAGCAGTAGACAAGATGGGGAGAGAGGGGGAAGGACACAAACACAACATTTGAGAGCAGGGACCGAGAGACATGGAGACATCGAGAGAACTGTGGGAGGGAGAGGGCTTTGGGGGGAAGGCATGGGAAGGGGGGGGGGGGGGTGGGAGAGGTATAAAACGTATGGACACTGCCAAGACTTCCAGGAAAGAAGTTGGAATTTCAAACAAGGTGGATCTGGGGTGAATTAGTGGGGGTAGAAAAGATCAAGGTTTTGGATGGGGGAAGATAAGAGATGGTGGTGAACAGCTGTTTTGAAGACCTGGAGGGAGGAGTGTGATTGAAGTGAGTATGGGAGTTTGTTCCAGAGGCGGGAGAAAAGAGGAATGAAAGAGTGAAGGTGAGCAGAGAGCCGAGATTTCGGCAGTTTAACCATCAGAGGGTGGCTGGCAGATCTTGTGCGACCTGTAGGAATATTTGGGGGACAGAGCACAGAGAGAGCTGGGGGAGCAAGGCCGGAGAGGAGTCGGTAGAAGACAGAAAGACCACCTACCTGCCTGCGGTGAGTGAGTGAAAGGCCCTCAGAGATAGCTTCATCGCGGGAGATTCCAATGATTCTGAAAGCTTTGGATTCAACAGCGTGAAGCCGAGCCAGGTGTGAGGCAGGAGCACCAGCCCATAGGGGAGAACAGTATTCCATTGAGCTGCGGATGAAAGCCTTGTATGTGGTGAGGAGCTCAGGTGTGCCTAGGAAGGACTTCGCACGACGGAGGATGCCCAGTCGGCGACTGGCTTTGGAGGCCAGCTTGGAAATGTGGTTTTCCCAAGAAAGATCATGGCAGATGGTGAGACCCAAAAGCTTGAGTGACAGAACTTCTTGGAGAGGATTGTTGAGAAAGTAGATGGGAGGGTTGTCCAGTCGATCTTTTCGGAGAGACATAGTAAGAGTGTGAGATTTGTCAGGATTGAAAGACATGTTCCACATGTTTGACCAGTCTGTGATTTTGTCCAGGTCTTCAGAGAGTGAGGAGGCTGCAGACTGCCGATCTGAGGGAAGAGGAATGGAGTGGCAGAGAGTGGAGTCATCAGCAAAGAGATACAGAGGATTTTCCAGAGAGTCGGAGAGATCATTGATAAAGACCAGAAAAAGCACAGGGCCCAGCACACTGCCTTGGGGAACTCCAGCCTGAACGGGAAGGGGAGATGAGAGAAATCCATTCAGGGCCACACGTTGACTACGACCAGAGAGGAAGTCCGCAAGCCATGCATGGAGATTTCCATGGATACCATAGGAGGAGAGTTTGGTGAGCAGAGCTGGGTGCCAGACCGTATCGAAGGCACGTGATATGTCAAGGGAGACAGCTCTGATTTCCTGTTTGGCATTGAGGACCTCCATCCATTGTTGAGACAGCAGAAGCAGCATGTCCAGAGTAGAGTGACCTGGTCTGAAACCAAATTGATGATCAGAGATCAAGCCATTGGAGAAGAGGAAAGATTTCATATCCGAAGCAATGATGGATTCCATGACTTTGCTGATAATTGGGAGCAGGCTGATTGGTCTGTAGTTGCAAGGATCTGTTTTTGCACCTTTTTTGTGTAAAGCGGTAATGTTTGCTGATTTCCAGGATGCTGGCAGATGACCTTGAGCAAAAGATAGGGTGAAAAGAACAGAGAGAGGGTGAGATAGAGCGGCAGAGCAGGATTTTAGGACCCGTGGGCTGATGCCATCTGGTCCAGTTGCAGAATCAGAGTCGAGGTTTGACAAAAACTCCTCCACCTTGTCAGGAGAGAAGGTCACAGAGTCCAGGAGCAGTTTGGTTCGACTGGGAAAGGTGGGAACAGAGAGAGATGGGTTTGGGACTAAGGATTTTGAGGCAAACACAGAGTTGAGGCATTCGGCTTTGTCACGTGCGATGTCAACTGTGTGGCCATTTGAGGTAAGGGAGGGGATGGAGGGGGAACAAACACCAGAAACGGATTTGACCAGACGCCACCAGGATTTGGAGGAAGGAGACAGGTTTGAGAGTTCATTCTTGAGTGAGGAGAGATAGTGCTTCCTGGCACTCCTGAGGGTAGACACACACTTGTTCCGAGCTTGGTGGAAGGAACTGAGATTTCCTTCAGTTGGATTAGCCTTCCAAGAGGCAAAGGCAAGTTGTTTCAGGGCAACTGACTCACCACAAGATTCAGTGTACCATGGACGGGAGGAAGGGTAAGACAACTGAAGGCGAGATGGGATAAATCTATGCATGAGAGAGATCAGTTTGCTTTGGAAGAATTCCCAGGAAGAATTGATGTCAGAGGCAGTGGAGATGGGAGACCAATCCAGACGATTGATGGCTGCTTGAAGACCGTCCCAGTCGGCCTGAGTGAAATGCCAGACTCGTCGACGCTGATTTCTGGTCTATCGTGAAGATGGCCACGTCCGAGTGCGCAGACAAGTGCATGAAGCCTACAACAAAGATTGTATAGTGCCAAGAGTCCAAGCTGGAGGTGGTGGGGTGACCGTTTGGGCTGCTTTTCATGCAGGGGGCAAAACTGACCTGGTTGTTCTGAATGGAAACCTGAACCAGTTCAAGTACAGGGCCATTCTGGAAGAAACATTGCTTCCATTTGCTCGTGCAGCCTTTCGAGGAAACTTTGTCTTCCAAGATGACAATGCACGGCCTCATCATGCTCGCATGATCCAACGCTTTCTTGCTGACCATGGTGTAGAGCATATGGAGTGGCCTGCCATGTCCCCGGATATGAATCCGATAGAGAACTTGTGGGCAGAATTAACGTGTCAAATCGACCACTTGGACCAGCAGCCGACCTCTGTGCGTGAATTGCAGCAGGCTATTGTCACTGCATGGCAAGCGATTCCTGTCCAAACCTTGGTAAATCTCGTGAACAGCATGCGCCAACGTGTACGTGCTCTCCAGAATGCTCGTGGGGGTTACACGAAGTACTGAACTGTAATTTTACTCTCCGTAATCCCAGTCGTAATTTAACTTTTGTTTTTGTTTAAAAAATGTTGGCTAATGTGCAAAATAAAGAGCTACTTCTGGAAAACGTACAGAAGTTTAACACAGTACTGTCCATGAATTGAGTTCGATATCAGTTTACATCACTTTCAAGGATCAATTTATTTGTTTTGAAATGTCAAATGTGGTTTTTGTTTCTTTCAAATGTCATATTAACAAAATCTAGAATAATTTCAACATAATTCCAATGAACTTTTGGTTCGAAGACATCTTGAAAAGTAAGTTCACCCCCACAAAAAAAATATTCCATATTAAATGCCAAGTCTGTATATACGTTTGCTCTATTATAATAAGATTATAATAAGATTACAATATTACAACAAGACAACAAAATGAAAGCATGTTTCTGGGGGCTGTCGGTGCCATGTCCCATGCCATCTGTGTTCATGCATGCAGTGTTTGGACATCTGTGTTCGGCCAAGGGTGTTTTGCAAGCTCCGTGTTTGTTGCCCATGCCGTCATGATATGGATCCATGCGGGTGAACGGCGGACATCACATCTAAGCCAACCAGATCAGCCTGTTATAAACCTTAGCGATCAATGGCGGCCTAAAGCGAGTCGCAGCCAATTCCATACGCACTTCCATAAATAGATAATGTCCGGATCGGCTTAAATACCTATCACTTCAAGACATCTTACCATTCAGGGTACCCTTTCCGTGTTTAATGAACTTCTAATCATGTTATGACATTTGCTATAAAAGTTTCGAAAAGTTAATGTCATTTCCAAAAGGTTATATCCATTTTAATGTATAATCATTTCGTAAATACCCGATTTGCGAGTCACCAAGCTTGTCGACTACATTACGTGTCTCGCTATTGGCCAAATCAAGCCACGTGAGAAAACGTTTAAGTCGTTGGTGTTGATGTGAAGATGATATTGATCTTTCAACTTTCTGCAATGAATCTTTCAACCGATACATGATCCTGCAAAATAATCTTTAGGACGGCTTATATTATTGAATTGTTAATAAATAGTTATAATATGATTCTCTCTTTGTGAAAAAGGAGTTTTATAAAGGAATTACAATAAGCGATCGATGTTTGTAATTCTTCTTGATTGCTCTTCTCACGAATGATGTTAAACAGATTTGAGAGAGGAAAAACGATTTCTTGTGCGAATAAACGAAATTAAATAAATTTTATATGTTTGAGCAAACAGCGCATCGTGACAATACACCGCCCTATATGTTATTTTGATAAATAACTATAATATGGTTCTCTCTTTGTAAAAAAAAAAAAGAAGAGTTTTATCATGGAATTACGATAAATGAGCGATGTTTGTAATTGTGCTTGATTGCTCTTTTCACGAATGATGTCAAACAGATTTGAGAGAGGAAATACGGGTTTGCAGTGTTACGATTATATTTACTATATTATTAGTATTAACGCTCTTATTATTATTATTATTATTATTATTACTAAAACAATACGACTGTATGAGTTTATTCCATGTTTAAAGTCAACAATGAACCAACCATACACCGCTTCCTTCGAGAAACTTTTGCAATAACAACAAAGGGTTTGCACTGTTACGATTATATTTATGATATTATTAGTATTATAATAGAGCAAACGTATATGGTTCGCTATGTATGTATGTATGTATGTATGTTTATATGCGCTCTGCATGCCTCACCACATGTCGTTTCAGAATCAGAGGGGTAGGCAACTTTGACCATTTCGGTGTCTTTTGGGTCTTCATGGTGTTTTGGGTCTTCAGGGCCATTTGGGTCTTCAGGGTCTTTTGGATCCGCTGGGCCTTTAAGGGTATTTTTGGTCTTTGAGGTGTTTTTGGGTATTCGGGGTGTTTTGGGTCTTCGGGGTGTTTTGGGTCTTTGGGGTGTTTTGGGTCTTCGGGATGTTTTGGGTCTTCGGGGTGTTTTGGGTCTTCGGGGTGTTTTGGGTCTTCGGGGTGTTTTGGGTCTTCGGGGTGTTTTGGGTCTTCGGGGAGTTTTGGGTCTTCGGGGTGTTTTGGGTCTTCGGGGTGTTTGGGTCTTCGGGGTGTTTTCGGTCTTCGGGGTGTTTTGGGTCTCCGGGGTGTTTTAGGTCTTCAGGGTGTTTTGTGTCTTCGAGTTGTTTTGGGTCTTTGGGGTGTTATGGGTCTTCGGGGTATTTTGGGTCTTCGGGGTGTTTTGGGTCTTCGGGGTGTTTTGGGTCTTCGGGGTGTTTTGGGTCTTCGGGGTGTTTTGGGTCTTCGGGGTGTTTTGGGTCTTTGGGGTCGTTTGTGTTTTTGGGGTCTTTTGGGTTTTTGGGTATTCAGGGTCTTTTTGAGCCTCAGGGCCTTGAAGGGTATTTTGGGTTTTTGGGGTGTTTTGGGGCTTCGGAGTGTTTAGGTCTTCGGGGTGTTTTGGGTCTTTGGGGTTTTTTGAGTTTTTGGGGTCTTTTGGGTCTTTTGGTTGGGCCCGAGGGGTAGGCGTGGTCGCGGGATATACACCGGGCGCGCAGCCCGGAACGCTCCAGTGTTACAGTGGAGCTCTTGAATAAAGACTCTTACAACTTACCGCGTTGTCCGCTTCCTCCTTGCTTACAAGCAGCGCGCGTAACACCGCGCTTCATTGGTGACCTCCGACGTTCTGGTCAGCCGTCACTGACCACCCGAACCCGCCACAGCCATGGCAACCAACGCGGAAGCGATAAAGCTCCCCGAGTTCTGGGAAGCTCAGGCGGAGATCTGGTTCCTGCAGGCCGAAGCCCAGTTCAGGCTTCGAGGCATCACGGCGGACGAGACACGCTACTACCACGAGGTCGCCTCCCTCGGGGCCGGCGCGGCCGCCCGCGTCGTGTCGGTCCTGAGGAACCCACCGGCCGACGACAGGTACGAGGTGCTCAAGCGTCTCCTCCTCGCTACGTTCGGCCTCACGGTGGACGCACGGGCCGATCGCCTCTTGGACCTCCCCGAGCTGGGTGACACGCGACCGTCGGTCCGAATTATGCTGTCGCTCATGGGCGACGAAACCCCGAACGCTCTATTCCGGGCGTTATTTCGACGCCAGCTGCCGGCACGAGTACGCCTCGCGTTGGCCGGTTCCGCGACAACGACAACGTTGCTACAGGAATGTGGAATTTATTGATTTCATGCTTTAGCATTCACCGTATCTGCATCGCCTGTTTGCTTCTGGCCTCCCACCTGTGCGTAGCACAGGTATTTCTCTGGTATAACATGATGTCAAAAGAAGTTATGGACGAGTTATGAATAAACTTGGTGGACCTGTTGGTTCGGTGACAAGAACAATAGATTTTGGTTCATGTCCGAATCCAGATCCGGCCTATCAGTGGATACAAAACGTAAACTGTTCACCTGGTATGCCCTCCACCGAGTGCCTTGCTTTTCTCTGCAACCGTTGGTCTGATTGACAGGAAGTTTTCAGCACAGGTGCGCCCCTTTTTATAGAATTATGATGTGAAAGGGAAGAGATAATTATGTTGCGAATACAGTAAATTATGTTGTGGTTTTTACTTTAACAACGTTATTGTTGATGTACTGTACGATAGAGGCTTGCTTGATGACAATGCACCACGTGGTAACAACGAAGATGTGACGTCACAATAAACAGGTTTGGTTTAACAAAAATCTGGTAACCTAGCAATAATCCCACGTGATGTGTGACGTCACAATAATCGGCTTTAATGCAACAAACAGCTGGTTACGTTATTAGTTCTTTGAACTTTCGCAGGTATCGGACGGTCTTCCTAAAGCACCTGTTATTTTTCGATTACGAAAGAGAATGCAACGAAGGTAACGTGCCTTACACGGTTTTGTTTCTCAACATCAAGTGAATTTAATCTTTTAATGTCGAGTTTAACCATAACTCAGATGGGAGAGGTGTAAAACACATGGACACTGCCAGAACTTCCAGGAAAGAAGTCGGTATTTCAAAAAAGTGGATCTGGGGTGAATTAACGGGGGTAGAAAAGATCACGGTTTTGGATGGGGGAAGATAAGGGATGGGGGTGAACAGGTGTTTTAAAGACCTGGAGGGAGGAGTGGGATTGAAGAGAGTGAGGGAGTTAGAACACGTCAGACGAAACATGGTGGACAGGTTGGTGCTGTCAAGGACGAATTGATTATATTTTGGTTCAGGTCCGAATCCAGATCCGACCAATCAGTGGATAGAAACCATAAACTGTTCACCTGTGGAGGTATGCGCTCTACCGAGTGCCGCTCTAGTTTTATTTTACCTGGTTTTATGTGTCATTGTGGTGTCTGAAGGAAAGAAAAGATTTGTTGAAATGGAGAATGTGTTCATGTTTTCCGGTTTAGCACACCTGTATTAAGCTGTGGATGAAAGAAAACTGTTCTTTTTCAGGGAATCAAAGATGCTTCCATCATCATCAATCAAAGACGTTGATCTGAACTCACCTCCACACGATTCACCAAAGAAGGAGAAAAACACCCCGTGGAAGCGTGTGAAGTAAATAATTTCATTCACCCCCATCTGCACTTTTGAAAACTTGATTTTGGATATATCTACCTCGGGGAATGTACAATAAATTGACTTTTCAATCTTTTTCAACTTAGACACATGTTCGGAAGAGACAACAACCAGGAGCGTTGTGCGGACGTTTCACATTCCATGTGAGTAAGAGAATCACCTTTCAGCACGTCATGACATTCATTGTGCTCGCAATAGAAATGGTATTTCTTTGAGGAAACTAATGTGAATCTTGTCGTGTTTCGATCACATTTTGATCCATAATTATTTTCTATATTATCGATTGGAGGTTTCACGGCTGTGGGATTTCTATGACGTGCCTCCATCGAGTTGTTTACCTGGGGTGGGAATCTTGATCCAGATATAAAGGTTCATGCGGGTGTTTTGTATGAAGAGCGAGTTTATCATATGTATAATATATATATACATCAGGAATACATCAGGAAGAAGATAATTGTTCTTTGGTCATTTATTGTTACATATCTTTTCTACCTGTCCCAGCTTGTATAATAATCATAAAAGTAGGACCGTGGGTCCTGAAGCTCACCTGGATCACGAGCTACAATCACTCAAACCCCCCACAGACCCTCTCAGACAATGATGTTTTTGATGTCGTGAACAAACCGTGAACAAACCGTGAGCCAGGAAACAATATCTCTCCGTTCTCAGGACCGAACTCTCTTGTCTGTCTCCCTCTTCCAAATCCTGGTGGCATCTGGTCAAATCTGTTTCTGGTGTTTGTTCCCCCTCCATCCCCTCCCTCACCTCAAATGGCCACACGGCTGACTCCGCACGTGAAAAAGCTGAATGCCTCAACTCTGTGTTTGCCTCTAAATCTTGTGTTCCAAACCCATCCCTCTCTGTACCCACCGTACCCAGTCGTACCCAGCTGCTCCTGGACTCTGTGTCCTTTCCTCCTGACAAGGTGGAAAAGTTTCTGTCAACCCTCGACTCTGATTCTGCAACTGGACCTGACGGCATCAGCCCACGGGTCCTAAAATCATGTTCTTCCGCTCTTTCACTCCCTCTCTCTGTTCTCTTCACCCTCTCTTTTGCGCAAGGTCATCTTCCATCTGCTTGGAAATCTGCCAACATCACCGCTTTGCACAAAAAAGGTGCAAAAACAGATCCCAGCAACTACAGACCAATCAGCCTTCTCTCAATTATCAGCAAAGTCATGGAATCCATCATTGCTTCAGATATGAAATCTTTCCTCTTATCCAATGGCTTGATCTCTGAACATCAATTTGGTTTCAGACCTGGACACTCCACTCTGGACATGCTGCTTCTGCTTTCTCAACAATGGATGGAGGTCCTCAATGCCAAACAGGAAATTAGAGCAGTCTCCCTTGACATATCACGTGCCTTCGATACGGTCTGGCACCCCGCTCTGCTCACCAAACTCTCCTCTTTTGGTATCCATGGAAATCTCCACGCATGGCTGGCAGACTTCCTCTCTAGTCATAGTCAACGTGTGGCCCTGAATGGGTTTCTCTCATCTCCTCTTCCTGTTCAGGCTGGAGTTCCCCAAGGCAGTGTTCTGGGCCCTGTGCTTTTTCTGGTCTTCATCAATGATCTCTCTGACGCTCTTGAAAATCCTCTCTATCTCTTTGCTGACGACTCTACTCTCTGTCGCTCCATTCTTCATCCCTCAGATCGGCAGTCTGCAGCCTCCTCACTCTCTGCAGACCTTGACAAAATCACAGACTGGGCAAACAAGTGGAACATGTCTTTCAATCCTGACAAATCTCACACTCTTACGATGTCTCTCCGAAAAGACCGACTGGACAACCCTCCCATCCACTTTCTGAATAATCCTCTCCAAGAAGTTCTGTCACTCAAGCTTTTGGGTCTCACTATCTGCCATGATCTTTCCTGGGAAAACCACATTTCAAATCTGGCCTCCAAAGCCAGTCGCCGACTGGGCATCCTCCGTCGTGCGAAGTCCTTCCTTGGCACACCTGAGCTCCTCACCACATACAAGGCTTTCATCCGCAGCTCATTGGAATACTGCTCTCCCCTCTGGGCTGGTGCTCCTGCCTCACACCTAGCTCGCCTTCACGCTGTTGAAACCAAAGCATTCAGAATCATCAGCTGGGTACGACTGGGTACGGTGGGTACAGAGAGGGATGGGTTTGGGACACAAGATTTAGAGGCAAACACAGAGTTGAGGCATTCAGCTTTTTCACGTGCGGAGTCAGCCGTGTGGCCATTTGAGGTGAGGGAGGGGATGGAGGGGGAACAAACACCAGAAACAGATTTGACCAGACGCCACCAGGATTTGGAAGAGGGAGACAGATAAGAGAGTTCGGTCCTGAGAATGGAGAGATATTGTTTCCTGGCTCACGGTTTGTTCACGGTTTGTTCACGACATCAAAAACATCATTGTCTGAGAGGGTCTGTGGGGGGTTTGAGTGATTGTAGCTCGTGATCCAGGTGAGCTTCAGGACCCATGGTCCTACTTTTATGATTATTATACAAGCTGGGACAGGTAGAAAAGATATGTAACAATAAATGACCAAAGAACAATTATCTTCTTCCTGATGTATTCCTGATGTATATATATATTGTTACGGACACGGCTAAAGATGTTGCTTGACCGAGCGGAATGGCCGCCATGTTCGTACAGTTCCCCCGATTCTTCCCCAACTCACCCGATTCCACTCGAACGTTGGCCAAATCGCGCGACGCTAAATCAATGATGGAAAGGACACAACGACTGGGATAGATGAAACGACGCAAGGGGTACAGTTCTCAAGACCTCCGGAGGAGGATATAATTAGTGGTGGAGAAAAGGGGTAGATTACAAGGTAGAGTGAGGTAAAAGACACAGAAGAGATGGGCACTTAGTTACAGTCTTATCTTATCCCCGACAGACCACAGACAAACGGAACAAGACTGACTTACACAGGGATTGATGGCAGGGAAGGACAGGTAGTTCGATAGCACAAGGTGCACCTTGGCTCAGGGGCAGGATCAAGCACGGTCCAAAAGATGCAGGGAGGCCTCACAGCGCTCGGAGGGTACGTCTTGCTTCTCCAAGCTCAGCGCGCATCTGACGTCACCTCCCTCTTCCTGCGCATGCTCAGCGGGGAGTCACACGCCCTCGGCTGGTTGGCTCCGCCCCAAATGGGACCGGTCCGCCGCTTCTATTGGGTGCGGGGGTTACCGGGCTCCGCCCTTGACGAGGAGCTGACAGCGAGCCCCTACGTGGTAACCCCGTCGAGCACATGTTCGATGGCGGCTCGTTGGAAAGGCCTGGTGCCCTCCCAACACCCCCTACCAACCAAGCCGGAGTGAGGACGCGCACTCCCCGCGCCGCCGCCGTTGTTGTTGTTGTTGTTGTTGTTGTTGAACCGTGAGGAAGAGCTGCGGGGAGGTATTGGGAGGTCCTAAACTTCCTAACGGTGCCATACAATCACATTCTGGTGCAACGAAGAGTCAGAATTAATGGAAACGAGTCCTTAACTGACATAGACTAAGAATAACTAGCAAGATGTCCTATAGTTGTCTTACATGAGATGCGGTGAACCTGGGTGCGACATTTAATGGGGGAAATAGGGGGAGGTCGGGTCTACAGAGTGTTGTTTACAGAAAATGGGACTAGGGAATGGGGGATTGGGGATAGTTGGGAAGTATTGAGGAAATAGGGGAATATTTACAAGCGGATATGGATGGATGCAAATCCCATATCCGCAACATTGCACCCTTCTCTACCTCGGGGCGTCCCGACCCGATAAATTTTTACCTACGTTAGTGTGGCACTCAGATGTAGTTCCCTCTACTATTAACTCAACCCTGAGTGCGACAGTTTTACAGATGTTCACAAATGAGTAAATATGTCCCCCTGCGACGTTGCACCCTTCTCCTAACAGAACCACACCCACAGGATAACCGAATCGCGGAAAGCATCCTCAAACTAAACATACAGCCGGTAGGGAGCATCATTTACACAAGACTACACTGATATTTACACTACGATCCAGGACCTGTTCTTTGAGGAACACATGCAGATGTTATGCATAGAGAGAGAGCACGCATGCCAGCATCGATACACCAACCCACGAGTGCCCTGTGGCCCTACGGCCTTTAATACTGTGCAGAGCACCCCATCCAAGCACCAAAAGCACCACCCCATACGCACAGTCAGCACCATCCGGTGCACCAATAAAGTGTTCAGTAACAATGCACAATTAAGTGTCCATGGTCACCGGTGGTGTCGCAGCCGGCCGATGTTCTGCCGCTGGTCTTGCCTTCTTGGAGTGCATTTGGCCTTCTGGCTTCTTTAGAAATAAAGAAAGGCGCCAACCGCGTCCATTTCTAAATTGTGGCCGTCAGGGGGGCCAACTAAAAGTGGTTCACCTGTATGGCATAGGTGCCACGTTGACCCAGAGGTCCATCCACGGGTGGTGCTTGCCCGCAAAAGAACTGCGGTCCATGGTGGGCGGCCACAAAAATTGCGGTCCATATGGTGTATCGATCCAGGCAGCAAGCAGCGGAAGTACAGGCCCACAACTGCGGAGCCAGCACCTCTCTCTCCTCTCTCTCTGCCCCAAAGCCAGATCCTCGGAGGTGGGAGACAAAAGAAGACAAGTGAGTAAGGTGGTAAGGGCGCAAAAGTGCACGCAATACTAGGTAATGCACACTCGGGGCACATGGGAACCAGGTGAGACAGGTACGTTCCTACCGTACGCCCCCCCCCCCCCACCAGGTAACCTACATTGCCCCTCCCTTACCCCTTACGGTATCCACAAAACACAACACTACCCATAAACATCTACTTTACACATCAACAACGTCCCTACTGTCTTCCCCGTTCCTCCCATAAACCAAATTCGTCTTCTCTCCCTCCTAACCAATCAAATTTGCCATTTCCAACTCTCATCAAAATTTGCCATCTCCAACTCAACATCAAAATTTGCCATCACCAATTCATCATCAGTCCCTCCTAAGGAGGGAGAGATGGAATCACCCCCATGTCTCATCCACGTCGTGATGCGTCACAAATCCACACAGCAATTCTCCTTTCCTGCAACACCGAACAAAGGAACACAGGTGTGGAGTCATCATCACCACCTCAGGTAAGTGGCTGCGTATGGTGCGACAGGTTCATCAATCCTAACTATTTCCTAAATGACTTTAACAACTTTACATTACCCCGGGTCTTTCCCTGCCAATCCATTGGCCAACTTACACTATGGGTTCTAAAAACCAATTCCCATTGACCAAACTGTGGTGCTTCTCAAGTTGGGGTCTCACTCCCCCGATTCATCACTCGGTGCCCCCGCACAATTTCGGTGGCTGGGTCGTGTGACGCTCCCAGCTGGTCCGCCTACCTGCACACCTCCACCACTGTTGTTGCCTTCTGAGCTCACCTGCTCCTCACCCTAACCTAACTAACTGGGGAAGGCCCTCTCGCACTCTCACCCCCTCGGTGCCCTCTCTGGCACGGGCTGCCCGATCCACACCCGGGATCCTCAGGCACCCACCAGACACTAACGGCTCCCAGAGCCCACCTGCGGCCTCACCTGGCCGACATCTAACAGTGGCGGAGTGCCCAACCATTCACACTCATACTAACAGGCCACACGACCAGCCAATTTCACCACACCAATGCACCCATCCACAATACCATTCTGCAACCGCACCACAAATGCCAATATCCAACCACAATTTACCTATACCTTCTAACTATTCTTTAAACTACCCTCCCTGGGTACTCGTGAAAAGGGGTCCACTCTTCCCCCATCCACACCTTCGCACCATGCACACCACTCCGTACCACTTACCCCAACTCTCTCCACACCACTCATTCCAATACTCCATGTATTCCACACACCTGTACTTGCACACCTGTGCTCTCACACCTGGTGCCACCTGCACCCTCCTTTCTTCCTGGACCATTTGGTCAACACAACACGCAATCACCACTACTCCCTCATACACTGCTCCATACACCTGTTCAGTTGCACACCTGTTCAATCCTCAAACACACGGCATCATCTCATCTAACTACTCCCCTCTGAAACTTGCGCTTCCCAGTCACCCCTTTAAACTATTGCGCTCCCACGTCATTATCATCCACACTACTCTACCTGCGTCCCCACTACAGGTATCAGTCACTATCTAAACCTTAACGTTACCTAATGTCATCTTCTAGGGCCCTACACACAATATCCTAACCCACCCGGGCTAGTTTCCACTGCCATACACCCCATAATCTATAGCGCATTTGCCCCCATTCCCATGGGAAGGGTGGCAGGGATTCCACCCTTACCCACCGGGCCCATCGCTCATCAATCCCCCAGTCCTCTGGAACTAATAAGCCCCCCTTATTCAGTGGTACTGGGTCCCGCCTCCACGGAGGCAATCCACGGGGGCGCCTGCTCGCCGGTGTAAGGCCTTATCCGGTCGGCATGGACGATCCGAGGGAGGGCTCCTGGCCCCATTTTGATTTTTACTACCACGTCACAGACTTGCGACAGGACGACCCCCGGGCCTTGCCAGGGAGAGGTGAGTTTCGGGCACCTACCCTTCCTCTTCCGGGGATTGAAGAACCAAATCTTCATCCCCGGAGTGTACTGACTCCCCTGGCTCTGGTGGTCGTACCTGCGCTTCATCTTTTCCCCCGCCAGATGGAGTTGGCGGCGGGCGAAGGCATGGACTAGCTCCATGCCTTCCTCTAGGTGACGTGCGTACCCCTCCCTCGGCGGGTTAACCACTGTGTCTGGCACGGGACCGCATAGCAAGTCGGCGGGAGCCCGTAACTCCCGCCCATACATAAGCAACGCTGGACTGCATGCGGTGGCCCCGTGCTGGCTGGTTCGGTAGGCCATGAGCAAATAAGGGAGATGTTCGTCCCAGTCATCCTGACGGGTGGCGGTGAACAGTGCCAGTTGTTGGATTAAAGTTCGGTTGAATCTTTCCACCATCCCGTCAGATTGAGGTCTTAAAGGCGTTGTTCTTGTTTTCCGAATTGACAGGAGACTGCACACATCTTTTAGCAATTTGCTCTCAAAATTTCGTCCCTGGTCGGTGTGCAACTCCCATGGAATCCCATGCCGGCACACAAATCCTTCCACGAAGGCCTGCGCTACCACCCCTGCTTCTTGGTTGGGGAGGGCGTAGGCCTCCGGCCACTTGGTGAAGTAGTCCATCACAACGAGGATGTACTTATTACCTAGGCGGGTGCGGGGTAGTGGGCCTAGGATATCCATGGCCACCCGCTCTAGGGGGGCCCCCACCTGGTGTAATTGAAGGGGGGCCCTCATCCTCCGTGCTGGTCCCTTTTTTGCAGTACAGGCGTCGCATCTCCGACACCAGTCCTGTATGTCGCGCCCCATATTCACCCAATAAAACCTCCGGCGTACCTGCGATGTCATCTTTGTCCTGCCCAAATGGCCGCCGGGGCGGGTACCATGCACCTGTTGCAATATATCGGTCTTAAATTTATTTGGGACTACCACCAGCCAGGAAGTTTTATCAGAGGGAACCTCCACCCACTTGCGATACAAGATGTTATCCTTCAATTCCAGGGTTTTCCACTGAGCCCAATATGCCTTGGTCTGTGCCCCGAGGGGGGTGACCTCTTCCCCATTAGGTCTTTGCCCCAATCTCACCCATTCGTGCACCGGCCCCAGTACGGGGTCCTCCCGCTGGGCCGCGCTCCAAGCCAAAGTTCCGAATTCCTCATCTGCGGTTAGTGGCAAAATTGGCTCTCTCACCCGGGTTGCCCGGACGACGAGAATCGGGGCGGAATCGCCCAATTGCTCCCTCTCCTCGTGTCTCGCACAAAATTTACAGTTTTCCCCCAGACAAGGACGCCGAGAGAGTGCGTCCGCATTACCATGGGCCTTCCCGGCCCTATGGGCCACATCAAAATCGTACTGCTGCAACTTTTCCAACCACCTTGCAATTTGGCCCTCCGGTTCCTTGAACCGAAGGAGCCATTGCAAGGAGGAATGGTCAGTTCTAACCAAAAATTTCCGCCCGTACAGGTACGGGTGGAAATGGTTCATGGCAGCCAGCATAGCCAATAACTCTTTGCGAGTGACACAATAATTTCGCTCGGGCCTACTTAAGGCCCGACTATAGTAACCAATCACTCTCTCCAAGCCCTCCTGTGTCTGAGACAAAACTGCGCCCAATCCTTCCTGGCTCGCATCCGTGTCCAGGGTAAATGCCCCGTTGTAAGTGGGGTAAGCCAGAAGGGGTGCGGATGTTAGACACCCCTTCAATTTTTGGAAGGCCTCGTGGCACTCCCGTGTCCAATTAAATCGCGTCCCCTTCTCCGTAAGCCGGTGGAGGGGACGGGCCAACTCCGCAAATTTCGCCACAAAGCGCCGGTAGTAGGAGCAGAGTCCCAAAAATCCCCGCACCTCCTTGATGGTACGTGGTGCGGGCCACTCCTCTACCGCTTTAATTTTGTCTGGGTCCGTTTTTACCCCCTCGCGGCCGATCACGTGACCTAGATAGGCCACCTCTCTTGCAAACAAAGTGCACTTACTCGGGTTCAGCTTCAACCCTGCCTGTCTGAGGCACCCGAACACCTGGTCCAAATTAGCTACTGCCTGGGGGAACGTTTTGGCATGTACTAGGACGTCATCCAGGTACACCAGGCATGATTGCCATGGCATGCCGCCTAGTACATGTTCCATCAATCTTTCAAAGGTGGCGGGGGCGTTACACAAACCAAACGGCATCACAGTAAACTGATACAGTCCCTTACCTGTGGAAAATGCCGTTTTCTCCTTCCCTGCCCTATCCATCTCCACCTGCCAATACCCACTCTTGAGGTCCAAAGTTGAGAACCAATTTGAGCCCGCAACGGCATCGAGGGTGTCATCAATCCTTGGCAGGGGATATGAGTCCTTGAGTGTCACGTTGTTTAGCTGGCGATAGTCCACGCAGAACCGCGTGGTCCCATCCTTCTTTTTGACCAGCACAACAGGTGACATCCAAGGACTTCCCGAGGGCTCGATCACGCCTGCGTCGAGCATTTTTTCAACCTGCTCGTCAGCTTCCGCCCTCTTGCTCCAAGGGAGCCGTCGGGCGGCCTGACGAATAGGCCGGGCCTCACCGGTGTGGATCTGATGTTTCACCAGGCCTGTACGTCCAATATCCTCGGTGGACAGGGAGAAGAGGTCCAAATGGGACCCAACCAGTTTGTGTAAGGCCTCCCAACTCTACGCTACTACGATTTACCATCTCGCAAATGGGATCGGGCCAATTCCTACTTCTTATTGAAGGCTCCCCCCCGGGGCCGGCTCGGCTGGACGTGCTCGCCCCTCACTGTCGCGACTTCCTCAACTGGGGTGCAGCCAGCTACCCTCGTGCCCCTTACTATAGTGCATGGTTCTGTACTTATATTTATTACTCGGACGGCCACTACCGGTCCGTCCGTTTTTACAAGGGTGCGGCCCACGATTAAACCCGGTATGGACTGCGCTGCCACCGGTTCGACCAGGCCGCAGGACTCCTGCCATGTTGGGCGAGCTGCCCACCGGGCCGGCACTATCGCCTCGGCCCTTGGGGGAATGGTCACGGCCTCGGAAGCCTCCAGCTCCGCTCTCTCGGCCGTGCTCACTCCCCCTAACGGCAGCTCCTCTACTCCCACCTGCAGGATCCCCTGGCACAAGTCGATTTTACAACCGCTGGCAGTCAACAAATCCAACCCTATTAAACATGGGTCGCACACCTCCGCCACCCAAACATCTATCTCCCTCCTTACCGACCCTAACTTGAGGGTCACAGAACCACGCCCTATGATCGGGGCCGTTACCCCGGTAGCAAGTTGCAAACTATAATTTTGCAGGCGCTGGATCTTATCCCAGCCACCTGCGCTCGAATCAAGGACCACAGGGCTGATGATCGTGGCGCTAGCTCCTGTGTCCACTACGGCGTCTACCCCCACGCCGGCAATTTTGCATCTGATTGTCAGGCTACCGGTTCCAATCTGGCCACAATAAATGACCTGTCGCGTCAATGAGGGCTCTCCTCCATCCTCTTCTGCCGAACACCGCCCTACGTGCCCGACACCTTCTAGTTTCCCGGGGTCTGGCGGGGGGGTGTCTGGGGTCGGCTAACCCGCTCCCCCCTGGGTGGAGTTGAGGACCTCAACCGCCGGGGATCATCCCGGCGCGTGGCTCGACAGTGCCGCGCCAGGTGACCCAGACGGTTGCAAGTATAGCACCTCACCTGATAAGGTGCTTGTCTCCGGAATTCCAAATTTCCCCCCCTGAAGGTCCGAATTGGATTACCCGCTCGTGGTCCACCGCGGGCCACCTCCGGGGCCGCCTGCCATGGTCCAGGTCCCGCCAGGCACTGGTCCACCAGCCTCCGGACCATGCCCGCCAGGTCAGGACTCACGTCGGGGGCAGGCCCCCTAAGGGGTCCGCCCTCCATCGGGGGTCCCACCTGGCGGACCGCCATTGCGTGACGCTCACTCCCCCGGGCCAGGGGCCTCGCTGCTTCCCAACGGGCTGCAGCGTCAGCCGCCTGGCTCAGAGTCTGCGGGCGCCACATGGCGAGCTGTTGCCGGAGCTCAATATCCGGGAGGGCCTGGATAAAATGGTCCAGCGCCAGGCTTTCCCGGGAATCCGCTGCCATGTTAGCATGTGCGATCCCCACTGAGCGGCGAATGTCGTGGGCAAGTTCCCCGATGGCTTCCTGGGGCTTGCGTTTTCACAGCGCGAGCTGAGCTTCAACAAGCTCGCTCTGCTGTTCAATGCCGAATCGATTAATTAGGGCGTCGCGGAGGGCTGGCAGGGTGAGAGCACCCGGTGGTAATGCCGTCAGCACCTCCGCCGCCGCGCCGCGCAATGCGGCCACCAGGTGTACTCCACCTTCGTCCTCACCCCAACCGTTGCCCTTACACAAACAGTCAAACTGCGCCAGGTGCGCGCGTAGATCACTCTTGCCGTCATACGGCGCGAGTGGGACCTTGTTTGACCACCTCATATGCGAGTCGTTGCCCGCCTGCCAGACCCCGTGCGTCGCCCCTTGCGGGGTCAGCGCGGGGCCGAACCGGCTGGGCCCCCACAGTACATTACCCCCAAGGGGCTCTCGTGCCTCCCCTGTCCCTCTAAAAACTACCCCTGTTGGTGTCGATGCATGGGTCACACTTCCGCAACCCGCTACCCATTCCATACCACCACAACCTTGCTCACTCACACCTCGCACCTCTCCCATCACCGGACCCTCTCGCTCGCACCCTCGTTCCATACCCTCCGGACCAGCCATACACCTCACTCTTGGCCTCTCATGAACATCCGGGTCCATCTCGACCCCCAAGCTTATTAAATCACCTGGCACATCATACGCACGACCATATTGGTCACCACTTACACCGGGTCCTCTTTCTCTTCGCTTCTCCTCCATCACCTGCGAATCCCTCATCCGGTTAATGAGCACATCATCACGATCCGAACACAGACTTTGGACCAATTCTTTTACTTCCTCCTTTATCTCTTTCTTATACTCTCTCCGTCGCTTCTTAATTTCGCTCACTCCTTCTTCCACTTCTTCTAATTTCTGCTTCACCTCCTTCATCTCCTCGTGCGCCCACTTAAGTTCTTCCTCTAACTCCACCTTATTTTTTTCTATGTGCTCCCGCACCTCCCGCTCTTTAACCTCCATCACCTCTACCACCTTGTTCATTTTCCTCGTCAGGTCCTCATGTACCGTCTGACACTCTTTTTTAATTACCCCTACGTCCTTTTTCATCTCCTTCTGTGTCGATTTTAAACCCTCTATTACCGCTGTGTTCTTCTTTACCTGGTCCCCCAACTCCTTTTGTCCCACTGTCAGTTGTTCTACTCCCAGCGTCAACTCCTCTATACCACCTTGCAATTTTACAGTCCCCTTTCTCACCTCCTTCTCCATGCGCTCCTTACAGTGCCTCACCTCCTCGCGCACTCCTCCGACCTCCTCACTCACACCTCTTCTGATCTCCTCTCCCATCACTTGCATCTCCTGCCCAGATGCCACCCTCATCTGCTCCATTTCCTCCCTGTGAGCATCCAATTTAGTTTCTACCCCCATTCTGACCCCCTCTATCTGCTGCCCCATTTTTTTAACTTCCCTTTCCGCTTGGTCCCTCATGTCCCTCAATTTGCCTTCCATACTGTTTTCTAACCCCTCTAACCCCTTTTTCACTCCCTCTATCTGATTCTCCTGGGCAGCCATTCTGTTTTCTACCCCCGTTAACCCCTCCTGTATTTCCCCTAATCTATTGTCTAATCCCTCTATTCTACTCCCTAACCCTCCGATCTGGGCCCCCATCCTTTGTTCTAACCGTTGGCTATTGGCCCCCATGTCCTCCCTCAATTTCTCGCTGTTGGACCCCATGTCCTCCCTCAATTTCTCGTTATTGGACCCCATCCTTTGTTCTAACCGTTCGCTATTCTGGGCGATAAGGGCCTTCATTTGTATTAAAAAAAGGTTCAAATCCACCAGCGGCGCTGCTACGGTCGCGGGCGCGGTCGCCGTAGCCATCTGCGAGGCGCCATTTTGCGCGCCCGTAACCTCGTGCGCGAGGACGCCATTTTGCGAACCTGCCGCCCTCACTGCTTCGCTCTCCTCTTGTCCCTCATTTTGGTCCTGGATCGACCCTGCCTCACTCTCCTCTACCGGAACCCAGCCGTCTTGATCTGCCATAGCGTGACTTTCAAAATTCGGGTTTTTATTTTAAAACAAAACAAATTTCACAGTTAATAATTTCGAGCGCGTGAAGCGCGCTTCGGGTCCAATCTCACTTCCTGACACCAATTGTTACAGACACGGCTAAAGATGTTGCTTGACCGAGCGGAATGGCCGCC
Organism: Myxine glutinosa; assembly: GCF_964187855.1. Taxonomy (NCBI): domain Eukaryota; kingdom Metazoa; phylum Chordata; class Myxini; order Myxiniformes; family Myxinidae; genus Myxine; species Myxine glutinosa. Next base: position 78,341,531 of record NC_136265.1, on the reverse strand, counting down.
GTGTTCGTACAGTTCCCCCGATTCTTCCCCAACTCACCCGATTCCACTCGAATGTTGGCCAAATCACGCTACGCTAAATCATTGATGGAAAGGACACAACGACTGGGATAGATGAAACGACGCAAGGGGTACAGTTCTCAAGACCTCCGGAGGAGGATATAATTAGTGGTGGAGAAAAGGGGTAGATTACAAGGTAGAGTGAGGTAAAAGACACAGAAGAGATGGGCACTTAGTTACAGTCTTATCTTATCCCCGACAGACCACAGACAAACGGAACAAGACTGACTTACACAGGGATTGATGGCAGGGAAGGACAGGTAGTTCGATAGCACAAGGTGCACCTTGGCTCGGGGGCAGGATCAAGCACGGTCCAAAAGATGCAGGGAGGCCTCACAGCGCTCGGAGGGTACGTCTTGCTTCTCCAAGCTCAGCGCGCATCTGACGTCACCTCCCTCTTCCTGCGCATGCTCAGCGGGGAGTCACACGCCCTCGGCTGGTTGGCTCCGCCCCAGATGGGACCGGTCCGCCGCTTCTATTGGGTGCGGGGGTTACCGGGCTCCGCCCTTGACGAGGAGCTGACAGCGAGCCCCTATGTGGTAACCCCGTCGAGCACACGTTCGATGGCGGCTCGTTGGAAAGGCCTGGTGCCCTCCCAACACCCCCTACCAACCAAGCCGGAGTGAGGATGCGCACTCCCCGCGCCGCCGCCGTTGTTGTTGTTGTTGTTGTTGAACCGTGAGGAAGAGCTGCGGGGAGGTATTGGGAGGTCCTAAACTTCCTAACGGTGCCATACAATCACATTCTGGTGCAACGAAGAGTCAGAATTAATGGAAACGAGTCCTTAACTGACATAGACTAAGAATAACTAGCAAGATGTCCTATAGTTGTCTTACATGAGATGCGGTGAACCTGGGTGCGACATTTAATGGGGGAAATAGGGGGAGGTCGGGTCTACAGAGTGTTGTTTACAGAAAATGGGACTAGGGAATGGGGGATTGGGGATAGTTGGGAAGTATTGAGGAAATAGGGGAATATTTACAAGCGGATATGGATGGATGCAAATCCCATATCCGCAACAATATTATACATATGATAAACTCGCTCTTCATACAAAACACCCGCATGAACCTTTATATCTGGATCAAGATTCCCACCCCAGGTAAACAACTCGATGGAGGCACGTCATAGAAATCCCACAGCCATGAAACCTCCATTCGACAATATAGAAAATAATTATGGATCAAAATGTGATCGAAACACGACAAGATTCACATTAGTTTCCTCAAAGAAATACCATTTCTATTGCGAGCACAATGAATGTCATGACGTCCTGAAAGGTGATTCTCTTACTCACATGGAATGTGAAACGTCCGCACAACGCTCCTTGTTGTTGTCTCTTCCGAACATGTGTCTAAGTTGAAAAAGATTGAAAAGTCAATTTATTGTACATTCCCTGAGGTAGATATATCCAAAATCAAGTTTTCAAAAGTGCAGATGGGGGTGAATGAAATTATTTACTTCACACGCTTCCACGGGGTGTTTTTCTCCTTCTTTGGTGAATCGTGTGGAGGTGAGGAGTTCAGATCAACGTCTTTGATTGATGATGATGGAAGCATCTTTGATTCCCTGAAAAAGAACAGTTTTCTTTCATCCACAGCTTAATACAGGTGTGCTAAACCGGAAAACATGAACACATTCTCCATTTCAACAAATCTTTTCTTTCCTTCAGACACCATAATGACACATAAAACCAGGTAAAATAAAACTAGAGCGGCACTCGGTAGAGCGCATACCTCCACAGGTGAACAGTTTATGGTTTCTATCCACTGATTGGTCGGATCTGGATTCGGACCTGAACCAAAATATAATCAATTCGTCCTTGACAGCACCAACTTGTCCACCATGTTTCGTCTGACTTGTTCTAACTCCCTCACTCTCTTCAATCCCACTCCTCCCTCCAGGTCTTTAAAACACCTGTTCACCCCCATCTCTTATCTTCCCCCATCCAAAACCTTGATCTTTTCTACCCCCATTAATTCACCCCAGATACACTTTTTTGAAATACCGACTTCTTTCCTGGAAGTTCTGGCAGTGTCCATGTGTTTTACACCTCTCCCACCTGAGTTATGGTTAAACTCGACATTAAAAGATTAAATTCACTTGATGTTGAGAAACAAAACCGTGTAAGGCACGTTACCTTCGTTGCATTCTCTTTCGTAATCGAAAAATAACAGGTGCTTCAGGAATACCGTCCGATACCTGCGAAAGTTCAAAGAACTAATAACGTAACCAGCTGTTTGTTGCATTAAAGCCGATTATTGTGACGTCACACATCACGTGGGATTATTGCTAGTGTTGTGGAAGTGTAGCGTGAGACTCAAGACGCCAATGGTCGGAAACAGGTTTTACAAAAGGTCACAACTTTATTAACTGGTTGTTCACTTCATTCCAATACCAAATAATACCGTTTAACTCAATGGACCAGGTAACTCTATCCGCATAGTCCCTCTTTCGTGGCTGCAGCGCTGTACTTGTGGTACGCGTTCATTCCGTCGGGCAGGGCTTCTCGTGGCAAGTGCTCCTTGACTCCAAGTCTCTTCTGCTTATATCGGCAAACTTCAGTTAATCCTCTGTCCGCTGAAATCGTAATCCCTTCTCCGCTGCTTCTAATCCGTTCTCCGCAAACGTTACTGGTCGCCTCACTGGCACCAGCTCGCTCTCCTCCCTGCTGGGAATTTGCTTCATCCACTTTGCATCCCGATGAAAGACAATAGTACGGGCTTGGGAATGTGTGTTAGCCCGGGGTCATGCTAAAGCTACACAACAGGACTCCCAGCTTCGACAGGGCGAGATGCATTCCTGACATTCTTACGACCACCTGCTCGTACCTTGGTTCGTTACCAGTTCCAACCAATAAGTTACACTGAGTTACATTTCCACAATTCCCTCATCTTTTTGTTTTTGTTTATATTAACCATTAATCTAAACATCAATATAAGTAAACAATCAATCACTACAAGTAAACATCAATACAAGTATAAGTAAATAATCAATCACTGCAAGTAAACATCATTACAAGTATAAGTAAATAATCATAACTTTGGTAATCAAATTCCCTTAGGCATACACCGTCATCCTGCAAGAATCACAAAACATTTCGTTGGTCATTGACTCCTTCCATATTGTTCAATCTATTGCATTTGCATCACAAATATCTTTTCAAAACAACACTTCACCATCACCAAGATACAACAATTTCACTTCATTTTCAAGTTTTGTAAAGCATCTGCACCATCTGGCAAAAACGTTTGCCTCCACACAAATGTTGACTTTGTTTGAAAGGAAGGGCTGATCACTTGTGTTTGAATCCAGGTATGAAACATTTTCTCCTAATGTCTTCATAGCTCCTGCACTACTTCGTGTAGGATTTCGCTGTTGTGGTAACATTGCGGAGTCATAGACTGACCCTGCTCTCCATGTAGCATTCTTGCCACTTTTTGCTGTGAACCATAATGATTCCTTGAACAAGGCCTTCGCCCAGTTGTAGTCGACTTGCCTCCTCCCTCATTATGAGTGGGCAGCAAGTATTGGTGTGACGTTGATTGGCCAGCAAGATGTGGAACAGGGATGCCGGATGCATCCACAATGATGTTGGGACCATGGTGTTCAGGTCATCCATGGTCCATACCAGGAGTGGCCCGCAGAATCGTGCACAGCTGTTGTGAAAAGGCACAGCCATTGGTTTGCAGCTCCATGCTGGCTCCCCGGAAGTTGGTGAAGTAATAACATATGTCCCCGCATTTCACAGAGGTTGCAGGTAAAATGTCGTTGTCCTGCAACTTCTGATGTGATGAATGTTCGAAGCCTTCGAACAAGAGTAAGTGATCGCCTTTCTTTCATATGTTGCAGTGTGATCCAGGCAAATGGTCACATAAATTTCCTTGGTGAAGGTAAGCATTCATCTCCAAGTTACACGGGAGAATGTCTTCATCATTCTTTGAGAAAGAGGGTGTATGCCACGATTAACTTCATTTTTTTAGCCACAAATTTTCTTTCTCGAACTTCTTCCCAATTCCGTTAGCACCCCCTTCAAATGTGATCTCGTCTTATCCTTATGCTCAGTCACATCTGAATCTGCTTTCCACACACACTGAATCAGATAGGGTACTTCTTACCATGAAATCAGCATAATCATGTATATCTTCCGACAGTTTCACATTCAACAATTTGTTGTTTTTCCTTAACACAAAAAAGTTATATTCATTTATATGCGTCACACAAATAATATTCAATCAGGTATGTATTTCACTACTAAACTAAGAATAGCATCCACAATTGCTTTCAGGTTAATATAGTTCAAAAATTAACTCATGCAGGTATTTTAGCACTACTCTAAGAAAATAAATTGTATATGATTACAATCACAAATGGGAATATCTAATTCCCAACAACAATTTTCCCAAACCAACAAATTAAGCATAATGTATTATTACCATAATTCCTCTCCACTTTTTATTTTCCCTTCCCTTTTTTTTTTTTTTTTTTTCCTAACAGTGTGTCATTCGTGGTGATATGAGTTCACTGATATTGTAATTGACACAATCATAACATTGTCGTTATGCCATTATCTTAATTCTACTGTATTCATTTGCAACTTCACTTGATTTAATCTTTTAATCTCAGTATTTATGTTGCCATAAAAGTCTTCCTTTTCTGGTTCCACATTTCTTTCCTCATTTGTCACTTCATGCGTTATCATCGTGTTGTTGGTTACCTTATTCAAACACACCGTCACTAAGGCTTTCAAGCAAGCCACCACTAAAACAATTGCCAATATAACTACTAAACCAACAAACAAGTCTGCTAGTCCTTGTATATATTCATACCTATGACATAATTATATGTCAATGACATTCAACATTGTATACCAAACTAACAAGCTTCCTAAAAGGTAAATAAAGACAATCCCTTAATATGTAACATAAATCAGATTATTTGTCTTACCCTGATCCCCCTATCTCCCGGGGTCGAACTAAATCCCCTAATCATGAGTGTAGTTGTGATACATTATCCCTCATGTTGCGCTAATATCAGTAGATAATGGTATGTCATGTAGGCAAATAAATGTCACTATCCCAAGTAGGAATATCACATGTTGAAAATGTAATGTTTATCAATGCAAGGGGTGTTAAAATGTAATTCAAATGAATGTATATCACGACTATCATTTATCCGCCACTGAATGTTCTGCTGGGCTGCTAGGTGCAGCCTCATTTTCTGTGGGATCGTCCACCTTAGCCCCATGTGCTTGCTTGCAATGAGAGGCATGAATCCAACTTTCTATTTTGGGTCCATATTTGTTTCTATTCTTATCAATCTCCTATGGTTTATCAATTCGTTCCAAGATACCGCAACCAAAGGTTTTAACCAAAGCTCTACCAAACTATTTCCAATGTGAACAAAATGCCAGTGAAACAATGATTCGAGGAATTAACTTCAAGGGGTCAATAAATTTATTCTATAACCAGATCTAATTTTCCCATCCAATAGTTTGCCTTGCCACATGTCATATTATAACACTTTAATAAACCTTCGAAAAATGTTTCCCATCTCAACAAATTTCCTTTTTTACAAATAGCCATGTGTAACTTACGTATTTAACTACAATTTCCTCTCAATTTGTTTGGCCTAACTGGCCGCAAAAGTGGCTGCCAGCAAGCAGTACCGTTTTTTATCTACCAAGGAAGTGCTCGTCCACACAAGACCTCTACCAAAATGTTGTTTGTAAAAACAAATCTGGGATTTCTGATTGCATGGATGCACACTCTCAGGACATTTTCCGGCTGCTGTTAACAATCCACTACGATAAATTAATTCCTTTACCCACAATCAAATAATTAGTACAAATTGAGGATATTATCCCTATCACATTCTTTTATAGATTCATTATGTTGGATCTAATTTTTTTTTTCCCATAATTTTCCACTGCTGTAAGGAAGAACAATAGCTCTCATAAGTCTTAGTAATATCGTACTTAATTTACCCAGCATCGAATAATTTATTTAATATCCTTTCTTATCTGTTAACCAGTGACTTTGTTTGAACTCCAGAACTGAAAACTCACAATAGTTCAAACCAGCAAAATTTTCTTTACTATTTTCCCATATCATCTATGCCTAAAACACATCCATACATACAGCACAATTTATATGCTGATAAAATTCAAGTTTATATATATAAAAATCCATGAGCAGAGTACTCTGGGACGTCAGTGTAAGACCTCTCCAAAATTTGGCTAATTTTGTACTCCCACATTTTTATGAAGCTCATATCCATAAATAGCTTTGATTCTCATATAAATTCGATCACAATGGAATCCCAAGATTACTTCCAATTTTTTACTATTAATGAATGGCTGCTCATAACTCAGCAAATCAAATCTTTATTCTCCATCTCCCTTGACAAAAGTGATAATTTTCATAATCAAATTATATTTCTATTTTTTTTTTTTTTTTTTATGAATTCTCTCGATATGCGATCCCATCCCCATGGAACTATCTATTTTTCAGACAAGGCACACTGTCGGTGTCAACAATCTTGTAGGATTGATACACAAAAACAAAAACACTGACACACAAAATACCCACACACACATGCATTATGCGTATTTGTTTGCGTTGGAACCCTTATTTACAGATCCGGATGGGTGTCAACTTTATTTCAATTTCTCAAAATTTGTCCTTCAATTTTATAAGCGCTAATACACAAATGGACCAAAAAGTTTATTCTTAGAAAACCCCTATGACGTCACATTGACATTACCCTTTCAGTTCCCACAATAATTTATCCAAATTTGACTACCCACCCATTTGTATGTCAGTCGACCACTGACCTATCAATCGTGTGGAACAATAGTCCGAAATTCCCACCTGATCATGATGTGACTCTTGTCACTTGGTTTGCCAAAAAAATTGCAAAGCAATTGTTCCAAACTTTGTAAATTTAAAATTTTGTGCCCAACATAAAAGATCCAATTTCGGCATTTGATCAATTAATTAACAATTTGCTTACAAGCAAAAGAAAAATGAATAATTCTTGCTCCGAAAACTTTTCAGACCCAAGAATCATCGACAGTTATTCATGTTTGTCCAGTAATCTAATTTGTTGAGGCCAATCATCATTTGGGATTTGTCGCAATGAAGGCCTAATCATTGTCTGAGGTATCGGTCAGCCCTGGTACCCTTGATCTTGGTTTACCCTATGAACTTGTCTTCCTTTTGGTATACGGACATCCTCTTTTCCAATGTCGCATCCGTCCACACTTGAAACACCGGTTTCTGTCGTTGCCTGGTCTGTGCACCTGTGCACTTGTATTGCTGGGCTGCATCTCTACATCCCTGAGTTGCCACTGCAATCTCTTGTTATCTCCTGAAACACGAAAAAATTCTCTGTAACGTCCTTTTTGGGGAGACAACTGGAAATCAGATGGGACAACTGTCACTTTCATTCCTAATTTCGAGGGCAGTTGTGCATTTGTCTCCTCCACTGTATCCTGTATCCTTTTTATTTTAAGTTCTAGATCCGTTATCCGTTCTTGCTGTTCCCGTTGTCTGGATTCACCATCCCAAAGATGGAATGCAAGCCAGTCTACCGTTAGATTCTGTCTCTTCCTGGCTTTCAATCTTTGTTCCAATCTTTCCAATCGACTTCGCTCAAATGTACCCTCTCTTGGAAACTCCTCATCATGTCCCTTTGTCCACAAATACCAATTCTCGACCTGCCTTATAGCTTTGGCACCATAACGGTCTTACATATGATGTGTACAAGTACCTTTTTGTGGAATCTCTGGTTGTCCTTGTGTATTCTTGCAGGCTCCATTTCCCATTTTGCCTTTTATCAAAGTAGCGTTGGATGTGTTGTAGTTTGTTCCTCTAAAGCTTCTCTCGTACCTCCAGGAAGGATCTCTCCACCTGTTCAAACGGTGATTTCCAGAGAATCTCTCTCACCTGTGGCTTTTGCACAATCCAATCTCACAGATCAGTATTTGCAGATGAGCCAGAGGGTCAGTATGAAATGGGTGAATCCTCAGGTGTCCGCTCTGTTGAAGGGGAAATCATACAATGGTAACCGCACATATATATCTATATATAAACTCACCACCTTGCTCAATTTTCCAAGGTTGTCTTCACATTGATAATATCTCACAAAGATATTAAAGCTTCTTTCTTGAGACCGCATTCTCATCAATCAAACGATCAATATATTCAATTTAATTTATTCAATTCAATTTATCCAGTTAAATTTATTCAATTAAATTCAATCAATTAGATTCAATCAATCAACAATTCAATCAATTATTCAATTTCAATTAATTCATCAATATTCATCAATAAATCAAATTAATCATTTTGGATGACTCCTTGAATAAGCCCTTTCCCCAATGATGTCAGGACAGGTCCATCCATTGACTGAGATCGAATCTCATCGGTCGTCACCTCTGGTTCATACCTCATGTCAATTGATGAATCACCGTCCTGTCCTAGGGTCATATCTGACATATTTCCCCATTTTGCCTGGTCTCCACAAATTTTCTTTGCAACCACTAAAGGCAACTCATCCTTCATTCGTGAGACAGCCAAAATGGATGGCAGATATTAAAGTTCATTGGGAAAAATATCTCATCATTTTTCTTTTAATAGTACCCAAAATCTCTTGGCAATATAAATTTCGTAAAACTCCTGAAATAAGACTGTAAAATTCCTTCAATCATGCTAAATTTTGAAACTCCATCGCTTGTAACACCCAATTTATCCCATAGGGCTTGAAAGTTCTTTCCCAAGTTCATGCAATCATTCTGCATTTGAACCCTATGATATCATTCATAATAATCATCATGATTTTATAGTCATGGTCCTATCATAATCATCTATTTAAAACGAACATTTCCTTTATCACCACAGCTATGTGGTATAATCAACAATAGAATAAAACTGTACATAGCAACAGGCTACCTCATGGCCACTTAGTATACCTATTGACAATAAGTCATAACAATATCGAATAATCATTGAACAATTCAAAAAATCGCTTCCACTGCTCCAGCCGCAGCATTCGTCATTTTGTCTGCTCATCCGCGTGACCAAAACGAAATAAAGGGAGCTCAACCATTACACAGCGCTTTTAATGGTGCATGCCATAGGAACTCAACGCAATTTCGACTCGGCCAGAAAAACGAGCAAATTTTGCAGGATGTTAACTGGAATTAGCTGTGAAAATATATACAAAATACACAAAAATACACACCCACAAAAATAAACAACAAAACCCAAACAAACCCAAGGTCGACCCTCTTACACAGTAAATTACATCATTTCAGCATCGTATTGATTGCTGAAATATTCCAGTGTTTATACACACCTTAAAAGAGGTATGTGTGGTGTACTCATTACATCGTTTCAATTAAAAACATCGCTTCTACTGCTCCAGCCGCAGCATTCGTCACTTTGTCTGCTCATCCGCATGACCAAAACGAAATAAAGGGAGCTCAACCATTACACAGCGCTTTTAATGGCGCATGCCATAGGAACTCAACGCAATTTCGACTCGGCCAGCAAACGAGCAAATTTTGCAGGATGTTAACTGGAATTAGTCGTGAAAATATATCCAAAATACACAAAAAATACACACCCACACAAATAAACAACATTTATTCCGTTCAACAGAACAAACATTTCCTATATCATGACATGCATGTCTTCAAAATTATATGACCAAGAGAAAAAGTAAAACTAATTAAAACTGCGGGCAGTGATAATCCGGGGACCATACCGCTCCATCCTGATTGGACGGGTGCATGCTAGAGTCGTTAATAACGACAGTCCAGATCCGATTGTTCAAAATTTCAACTCAATCGATCGAAAAATGAACGCAGGGATGCATTTTAAAGGTGCAGTGGCACTAACTGAGTTGCCACGAATATGGCCACGAAATTGCCAATATGGCCATGACAAAATATTTTCCTTAATCAATTGGCTCATAGCATAACCAATCTGCAAGTATCTCATCCGAAGATGTATCTCTGAGGAATTTTAATTAAATAAGTCATTTATAAATCAACGAGTTAATTTATTAAATGATTAATCAATAAATCAAAATTTTCCTTGACAGCCACATCACTTGGTCAGTGTCATGTCCAAATATCAGCTTCCTTACTCAAAAGGTGCCTGAGTTAATGTAATGTGATTACTGTAATAAGATTACTGCAATTACTGTAATGATTACTGTAATTACTGTAATTACCGGAACTGTAATTACTGTAATTACCTCAGGTAATTACTGTAATGTAATTACTGTAATGTAATAAGAAATGTAATTAATTAAATAACTACTTCATTAATCGCTAATAATTAAATAACTCGTGAATTCTTATCCGATTTACTTAACATTTGAGTGTCCCCAAAACGTTGGAGCAAAATGTTGCAACAACGAAAGTGAAACGTTGTAGCGACGTTGTGGACACGTCAGCAAAACCCAACATTTGAATGTTCCCAAAACGTTGGAGCAAAATGTTGCAACAACGAAAGTGAAACGTTGTGGCGACGTTGTGGAAACGTTAGCAAAACCCAACATTTGAATGTTCCCAAAACGTTGGAGCAAAACGTTGCAACAACGAAAGTGAAACGTTGTGGCGACGTTGTGGAAACGTTAGCAAAACCCAACATTTGAGTGTTCCCAAAACGTTGAAGCAAAACGTTGCAACAACGAAAGTGAAACGTTGTAGCGATGTTGTGGAAACGTTTTACAACAACATTATTTCAATGTTGCAAACTTTACTTTACAACTTTACAACAACTTTTGTTGAAACTTTACAAAGTTACAACTTTACAAAGTTACAAAGAAACGTTACCACAATTTTTACAATTCGAATGGGATTTATATATCCGTCAACTAATTCAATCAACAACTATTTTATTCAACATAGCCCAAAAGTCAACAACAATTTCAAAAATCCTTAATTTTCATCCGATTCACTTGACTTTTGAATGGGATTTATATATCAGTCAACTAATTCAACCCACAACTATTTTATTCAACATAGGCCAAAGTCAACAACAATTTCAAAAAATCCTTAATTTTCATCCGATTCACTTGACTTTTGAATGGGATTTATATATCAGTCAATTAGTTCAACCCGCAACTATTTTATTCAACATAGGCCAAAAGTCAACAACAATTTCAAAAATCCTTCATTTTCATCCAATTCACTTGACTTTTGAATGGGATTTATATATCAGCCAATTAGTTCAACCCACAACTATTTTATTCAACATAGGCCAAAAGTCAACAACAATTTCAAAACATCCTTAATTTTCATCCGATTCACTTGACTTTTGAATGGGATTTATATATCAGTCAATTAGTTCAACCCGCAACTATTTTATTCAACATAGGCCAAAAGTCAACAACAATTTCAAAAAAACCTTAATTTTCATCCGATTCACTTGACTTTTGAATGGGATTTATATATCAGCCAATTAGTTCAACCCGCAACTATTTTATTCAACATAGGCCAAAAGTCAACAACAATTTCAAAAAATCCTTAATTTTCATCCGATTCACTTGACTTTTGAATGGGATTTATATATCAGTCAATTAGTTCAACCCGCAACTATTTTATTCAACATAGGCCAAAAGTCAACAACAATTTCAAAAATCCTTAATTTTCATCCAATTCACTTGACTTTTGAATGGGATTTATATATCAGCCAATTAGTTCAACCCGCAACTATTTTATTCAACATAGGCCAAAAGTCAACAACAATTTCAAAACATCCTTAATTTTCATCCGATTCACTTGACTTTTGAATGGGATTTATATATCAGTCAATTAGTTCAACCCGCAACTATTTTATTCAACATAGGCCAAAAGTCAACAACAATTTCAAAAAATCCTAATTTTCATCCGATTCACTTGACTTTTGAATGGGATTTATATATCAGCCAATTAGTTCAACCCGCAACTATTTTATTCAACATAGGCCAAAAGTCAACAACAATTTCAAAAATCCTTAATTTTCATCCAATTCACTTGACTTTTGAATGGGATTTATATATCAGCCAATTAGTTCAACCCGCAACTATTTTATTCAACATAGGCCAAAAGTCAACAACAATTTCAAAACATCCTTAATTTTCATCCGATTCACTTGACTTTTGAATGGGATTTATATATCAGTCAATTAGTTCAACCCGCAACTATTTTATTCAACATAGGCCAAAAGTCAACAACAATTTCAAAAAATCCTTAATTTTCATCCGATTCACTTGACTTTTGAATGGGATTTATATATCAGCCAATTAGTTCAACCCGCAACTATTTTATTCAACATAGGCCAAAAGTCAACAACAATTTCAAAAAATCCTTAATTTTCATCCGATTCACTTGACTTTTGAATGGGATTTATATATCAGCCAATTAGTTCAACCCGCAACTATTTTATTCAACATAGGCCAAAAGTCAACAACAATTTCAAAAAATCCTTAATTTTCATCCGATTCACTTGACTTTTGAATGGGATTTATATATCAGTCAATTAGTTCAACCCGCAACTATTTTATTCAACATAGGCCAAAAGTCAACAACAATTTCAAAAATCCTTAATTTTCATCCAATTCACTTGACTTTTGAATGGGATTTATATATCAGCCAATTAATTCAACCCGCAACTATTTTTTTCAACATAGGCCAAAAGTCAACAACAATTTCAAAAAATCCTTAATTTTCATCTGATTCACTTGACTTTTGAATGGGATTTATATATCAGCCAATTAGTTCAACCCGCAACTATTTTATTCAACATAGGCCAAAAGTCAACAACAATTTCAAAAATCCTTAATTTTCATCCAATTCACTTGACTTTTGAATGGGATTTATATATCAAGCACAGGGAGCAGAGGAAAAACACGAAAAAACAACAGCCCTGGCTTTGCTTCCTGGAAGCTTCCTGGAAGCTTCCTGCAAAACGCTTTGCTTCTCGCAAAACGTCCGCCAATGGGAACTAGAGGGAGGGGAGGGAGAAGGAGCGGGAACAAGAGACAGGTAGCCGAAATGGAAATGAGGGACAATGAGGGACAGTGAGGGAGTGTCGGTATGCAATTTTCATCCAATCGCCATCTTTCACAATAATTCTGGACCGGCATGAGATGGCGTTGTCTGTCATTAATTTATATTGTAATCAAACGAGTTTTAGACATGGCGGGAAAACTGAAAAAAATTAATTATTTATTTATTTAAAACGGGTGTACACGATTGTACACGTGTACGGACCTTACCGAACCTTACCGAACCGGCAAACAAATCGCCTCATGGTGCACTTCATGAGCCGATTTGCCTGCAGACCAGAGCAAGGCTCTTCACACCCAGCGTATAACGTACATATCCTCGCAAGCACACGAATAATAGAATCATTTAAAACGTTCCATCCATCACTTTTACCTCGGACGGTCATGACAAAAAATACGTTTACACTCCTTGGATTACCTATGGAATGCAAGCCCCACACACACATCCCACCATGTTCAGAATTCATATTTCATAATGGACCATCCCCAAGACGCCATGCTTACCTTGGCGACGTCCACTCGAAATTCCAGCGGTGCCTCCAGATTGTCGTGGAAGTGTAGGGTGAGACTCAAGACGCCAATGGTCGGAAACAGGTTTTACAAAAGGTCACAACTTTATTAACTGGTTGTTCACTTCATTCCAATACCAAATAATACCGTTTAACTCAATGGACCAGGTAACTCTATCCGCATAGTCCCTCTTTCGTGGCTGCAGCGCTGTACTTGTGGTACGCGTTCATTCCGTCGGGCAGGGCTTCTCGTGGCAAGTGCTCCTTGACTCCAAGTCTCTTCTGCTTATATCGGCAAACTTCAGTTAATCCTCTGTCCGCTGAAATCGTAATCCCTTCTCCGCTGCTTCTAATCCGTTCTCAGCAAACGTTACTGGTCGCCTCACTGGCACCAGCTCGCTCTCCTCCCTGCTGGGAATTTGCTTCATCCACTTTGCATCCCGATGAAAGACAATAGTACGGGCTTGGGAATGTGTGTTAGCCCGGGGTCATGCTAAAGCGACACAACAGGACTCCCAGCTTCGACAGGGCGAGATGCATTCCTGACATTCTTACGACCACCTGCTCGTACCTTGGTTCGTTACCAGTTCCAACCAATAAGTTACATTGAGTTACACTTCCACACTAGGTTACCAGATTTTTGTTGAACCAAACCTGATTATTGTGACGTCACATCTCCGTTGTTACCACGTGGTGCATTGTCGTCAAGCAAGCCTCTATCGTACAGTCCATCAACAATAACGTTGTTAAAGTAAAAACCACAACATAATTTACTGTATTCGCAACATAATTGTCTCTTCCCTTTCACATCATAATTCTATAAAAAGGGGCGCACCTGTGCTGAAAACTTCCTGTCAATCAGACCAACGGTTGCAGAGAAAACCAAGGCACTCGGTGGAGGGCATATCTCCACCAGGTGAACAGTTTACGTTTTGTATCCACTGATAGGCCGGATCTGGATTCGGACATGAACCAAAATCTATTGTTCTTGTCACCAAACCAACAGGTCCACCAAGTTTATTCATAACTCGTCCATAACTTCTTTTGACATCATGTTATACCAGAGAAATACCTGTGCTACGCACAGGTGGGAGGCCAGAAGCAAACAGGCGATGCAGATACGGTGAATGCTAAAGCATGAATGTAATAAATTCCACATTCCTGTAGCAACGTTGTCGTTGTCGCGGAACCGGCCAACGCGAGGCGTACTCGTGCCGGCAGCTGGCGTCGAAATAACGCCCGGAATAGAGCGTTCGGGGTTTCGTCGCCCATGAGCGACAGCATATGGTCCATTCGGACCGACGGTCGCGTGTCACCGAGCTCGGGGAGGTCCAAGAGGCGATCGGCCCGTGCGTCCACAGTGAGGCCGAACGTCGCAAGGAGGAGACGCTTCATCACCTCGTACCTGTCGTCGGCCGGTGGGTTCCTCAGGACCGACACGACGCGGGCGGCCGCGCCGGCCCCAAGGGAGGCGACCACGTGGCAGTAGCGTGTCTCGTCCGCCGTGATGCCTCGAAGCCTGAACTGGGCTTCGGCCTGCAGGAACCAGATCTCCGCCTGAGCTTCCCAGAACTCGGGGAGCTTTATCGCTACCGCGTTGGTTGCCATGGCTGTGGCGGGTTCGGGTGGTCAGTGACGGCTGACCAGAACGTCGGAGGTCACCAATGAAGCGCGGTGTTACGCGCGCTGCTTGTAAGCAAGGAGGAAGCGGACAACGCGGTAAGTTGTAAGAGTCTTTATTCAAGAGCTCCACTGTAACACTGGAGCGTTCCGGGCTGCGCACCCGGTGTATATCCCGCGACCACGCCTACCCCTCGGGCGTGGCCGCCGCCCACTTGGTGCGCAGAATGATGCCCTCGCGCCAGTGAGCTTTCGTGTCCGCCACATTATAATAGAACAAACGTATATGGTTCGCTGTGTATGTATGTATGTATGTATGTATGTATGTATGTATGTATGTATGTATGTATGTATGTATGTGTGTTACATGCGACGAAAACGTCTTCTTCTTCAAATAAAATACCCAGCCGCTTAATTAACCCTCTTAATGGAGTTAAGACTGCTGTGACCCCTCAGACCTTTGACGACCCTTTAATTCCCCCAAGACCCTTCAGACCACCAAGACCCCCAAAGACCCATCATACCCTGAAGATGCCCAAAGACCCGAAAGACCCAAAACACCCCAAAGACCCAAAATACCCTTCAGGGCCCTGAGGCTCAACAAGACCCTGAATACCCAAAAACCCAAAAGCCCCCAAAAACTCACAAAACCCCAAAGACCCAAAACACCCCGAAGACCTAAACACTCCGAAGCCCCAAAACACCCCAAAGACCCAAAATACCCTTCAAGGCCCTGAGGCTCAAAAAGACCCTGAATACCCAAAAACCCAAAATACCCCAAAAACACAAAAGACCCCAAAGACCCAAAACACCCCGAATACCCAAAACACCCCGAAGACCCAAAACACCCCGAAGACCCAAAACACCCCGAAGACCCAAAATACCCCGAAGACCCATAACACCCCAAAGACCGAAAACAACTCGAAGACACAAAACACCCTGAAGACCTAAAACACCCCGGAGACCCAAAACACCCCGAAGACCGAAAACACCCCGAACACCCAAACACCCCGAAGACCCAAAACACCCCGAAGACCCAAAACACCCCGAAGACCCAAAACACCCCGAAGACCCAAAACACCCCGAAGACCCAAAACACCCCGAAGACCCAAAACACCCCGAAGACCCAAAACACCCCGAAGACCCAAAACATCCCGAAGACCCAAAACACCCCAAAGACCCAAAACACCCCGAAGACCCAAAACACCCTGAATACACAAAAACACCTCAAAGACCAAAAATACCCTTAAAGGCCCAGCGGATCCAAAAGACCCTGAAGACCCAAATGGCCCTGAAGACCCAAAACACCATGAAGACCCAAAAGACACCGAAATGGTCAAAGTTGCCTACCCCTCTGATTCTGAAACGACATGTGGTGAGGCACGCAGAGCGCATATAAACATACATACATACATACATACATAGCGAACCATATACGTTTGCTCTATTATAATACTAATAATATCGTAAATATAATCGTAACAGTGCAAACCCTTTGTTGTTATTGCAAAAGTTTCTCGAAGGAAGCGGTGTATGGTTGGTTCATTGTTGACTTTAAACATGGAATAAACTCATACAGTCGTATTGTTTTAGTAATAATAATAATAATAATAATAATAAGAGCGTTAATACTAATAATATAGTAAATATACCCGTATTTCCTCTCTCAAATCAGTTTGACATCATTCGTGAAAAGAGCAATCAAGCACAATTACAAACATCGCTCGTTTATCGTAATTCCATTATAAAACTCTTCTTTTTTTTTTTTACAAAGAGAGAACCATATTATAGTTATTTATCAAACATAACATATAGGGCGGTGTATTGTCACGATGCGCTGTTTGCTCAAACATATAAAATTTATTTAATTTCGTTTATTCGCACAAGAAATCGTTTTTCCTCTCTCAAATCTGTTTAACATCATTCGTGAGAAGAGCAATCAAGAAGAATTACAAACATCGATCGCTTATTGTAATTCCTTTATAAAACTCCTTTTTCACAAAGAGAGAATCATATTATAACTATTTATTAACAATTCAATAATATAAGCCGTCCTAAAGATTATTTTGCAGGATCATGCATCGGATGAAAGATTCATTGCAGAAAGTTGAAAGATCAATATCATCTTCACATCAACACCAACGACTTAAACGTTTTCTCACGTGGCTTGATTTGGCCAATAGCGAGACACGTAATGTAGTCGACAAGCTTGGTGACTCGCAAATCGGGTATTTACGAAATGATTACACATTAAAATGGATATAACCTTTTGGAAATGACATTAACTTTTCGAAACTTTTATAGCAAATGTCATAACATGATTAGAAGTTCATTAAACACGGAATGGGTACCCTGAATGGTAAGATGTCTTGAAGTGATTGGTATTTAAGCCGATCCGGACATTATCTATTTATGGAAGTGCGTATGGAATTGGCTGCGACTCGCTTTAGGCCGCCATTTGATCGCTAAGGTTTATAACAGGCTGATCTGGTTGGCTTACATGTGATGTCCGCCGTTCACCCGCATGGATCCATATCATGACGGCATGGGCAACTAAACACGGAGCTTGCAAAACACCCTTGGCCGAACACAGATGTCCAAACACTGCATGCAGATGGCAGATGGCATGGGACATGGCACCAACATGCTTTCATTTTGTTGTCTTGTCATGGCACGCCTCCATTAAAGCTCGATTCCATCTGTGGTGACGCTCAGTGTTAACTGAGCAAACCACAGGACAATATGAAAATATGCATCAGCTCGGGATGATTGAGGGTTTTCCGGAACTGTATGCAACCACAAGTTTAGACGAGCAGGTTTGGTTGGTCGTGGTTGGTACAAATACAAATACAAATACAAATATTGTAATATTATTATAATCTTATTATAATAGAGCAAACGTATATACAGACTTGGCATTTAATATGGAATATTTTTTTTGTGGGGGTGAACTTACTTTTCAAGATGTCTTCGAACCAAAAGTTCATTGGAATTATGTTGAAATTATTCTAGATTTTGTTAATATGACATTTGAAAGAAACAAAAACCACATTTGACATTTTGAAACAAATAAATTGATCCTTGAAAGTGATGTAAACTGATATCGAACTCAATTCATGGACAGTACTGTGTTAAACTTCTGTACGTTTTCCAGAAGTAGCTCTTTATTTTGCACATTAGCCAACATTTTTTTAACAAAAACAAAAATTAAATTACGACTGGGATTACGGAGAGTAAAATTACAGTTCAGTACTTCGTGTAACCCCCACGAGCATTCTGGAGAGCACGTACACGTTGGCGCATGCTGTTCACGAGATTTGCCAAGGTTTGGACAGGAATCGCTTGCCATGCAGTGACAATAGCCTGCTGCAATTCACGCACAGAGGTCGGCTGCTGGTCCAAGTGGTCGATTTGACACGTTAATTCTGCCCACAAGTTCTCTATCGGATTCATATCCGGGGACATGGCAGGCCACTCCATATGCTCTACACCATGGTCAGCAAGAAAGCGTTGGATCATGCGAGCATGATGAGGCCATGCATTGCCATCTTGGAAGACAAAGTTTCCTCGAAAGGCTGCACGAGCAAATGGAAGCAATGTTTCTTCCAGAATGGCCCTGTACTTGAACTGGTTCAGGTTTCCATTCAGAACAACCAGGTCAGTTTTGCCCCCTGCATGAAAAGCAGCCCAAACGGTCACCCCACCACCTCCAGCTTGGACTCTTGGCACTATACAATCTTTGTTGTAGGCTTCATGCACTTGTCTGCGCACTCAGACGTGGCCATCTTGACGATAGACCAGAAATCTAGACTCGTCACTGAAGATAACGTGATTCCAGTGTCCTGACTGCCATTGACGGTGCTCTCTGGCCCACTACAATTGGCGCTGGCGGTGTTGTCTGGTCAGGCATGGCTTTCTCAGGGGACGCCTGGCACGACAGCCTGCTTGAACCAGTCATTGGTCGACTAGCCTTCTGGATACAGGCACATTTGTCAGTTGCTGCCACTCAGCCCTAAGCCGATTAGCTGACTTGGTACGGCCATTGCGGACTAACCGGTGCAGCTGGCGATCATCCCTCCTTGTGGTTCTGCGGGGACGTCCTGGCCTCGGTATTGGAGTAGGGACACCCCTCTGAGCATTTCGTTTCAGGATCTTTGACACCTGACCTTGAGTGATGTCATACTGCCGAGCAATAGCACGCTGTTTCATGCCGTAATTTCGTAAAGCCACCACTCCATGACAAACAGCATTGTCGAGTTGACGGACCATCTCCAGAGGAAGCGGCAATAACTTTTGGAGACGTGCTGCAGTTGTTTTCCACTAATACAGAACGCAACAACCCTTGTATACCCGACTGTGAAGCCAATCATCAAATGCACCTGTCCGTACATTTTGCCACGCCACTTGTGATATAATCCTGTTGTTGACTTCTTGCTGCGACAGACAATCAGTGACATGGTTCCTTTAACAAATAAATCACCAAAGTGTAAAAGAAACTCACCAGATTGATATACTGAGTTAAGAAAGTAAACCCAAGTCAAGAAAAAAAAAAATATTCCATATTAAATGCCAAGTCTGTAGTTCGCTATGTATGTATGTTTATATGCGACGAAAACGTCTTCTTCTTCTTCAAATAAAATGACCACCCTCTTAATTAACCCTCTTAATTGCGTTAAGACTGCTGAGACCCCTCAGACCTTTGATGACCCTTTAATTCCCCCAAGACCCATCAGACCACCAAGACCCCCAAAGACCCAACATACCCTGAAGACCCCCAAAGACCAGAAAGACCCAAAACACCCCAAAGACCCAAAATACCCTTCAAGGCCCTGATCCTTCAAGGAACCTTTTGTTCATATGTGTGTTGTACCGTCCACCAAACAGTGATGACTCCATCTACATCTCGCTGTCTGATAATATGGACCAACTTCTATCTACCCATCCCAACTCTCTCTTCCTCATATGTGGTGATTTCAACTGTCACCATGCCAGTTGACTGGGGGTGGGTACCTCTCTCACCAGCCATGGCTCTTCAGCAAAGGACTTCTGTGACTCACTGGGACTGACACAATCTGTCAATTTCCCAACCCGGATCTCAGTCAACGGAGCATCTTCTCTTCTGGACTTGGTTATGACTAACTTCCCTGAAAATGTCTGCTGCTCTTCTTCTGCTCCAATCGGCTCTTCTGATCATGTGCTTGTTAAAGTGGACATCTCTCTGACCATTCTCAGAGAGCCTCCTCAGCATCAACGAGTCTGGCATTTCACTCAGGCCAACTGGCACGGTCTTCAAGCAGCCATCAATCATCTGGACTGGTCTCCCATCTCTACTGCCTCTGACATCAACTCATCCTGGGAATTCTTCCAAAGTAAATTGCTCTCTCTCTCATGCACAGATTTATCCCATCTCGTCTCCAGTTGTCATAGCCTTCCTCCCGTCCATGGTACACGGAATCTTGTGGTGAGGCTATTGCCCAGAAACAACTTGCTTTCGTCTCCTGAAAAGCAAATCCAACGGAAGGAAATCTCATTTCCTTTCACAAAGCCGGAAACAAGTGTGTGTCCACCCTCAGGAGAGCCAGCAAACAATATCTCTCCGTTCTCAGGAACGAACTCTCTTATCTGTCTCCCTCTTCGAAATCCTGGTGGCGTCTGGTCAAATCTGTTTCTGGTGTTTGTTCCCCCTCCATCCCCTCCCTCACCTCAAATGGCCACACGGCTGACTCCGCACGTGAAAAAGCTGAATGCCTCAACTCTGTGTTTGCCTCTAAATCTTGTGTCCCAAACCCATCCCTCTCTGTACCCACCGTACCCAGTCGTACCCAGCTGATGATTCTGAATGCTTTGGTTTCAACAGCGTGACGGCGAGCTAGGTGTGAGGCAGGAGCACCAGCCCAGAGGGGAGAGCAGTATTCCATTGAGCTGCGGATGAAAGCCTTGTATGTGGTGAGGAGCTCAGGTGTGCCAAGGAAGGACTTCGCACGACGGAGGATGCCCAGTCGGCGACTGGCTTTGGAGGCCAGATTTGAAATGTGGTTTTCCCAGGAAAGATCATGGCAGATAGTGAGACCCAAAAGCTTGAGTGACAGAACTTCTTGGAGAGGATTATTCAGAAAGTGGATGGGAGGGTTGTCCTGTCGGTCTTTTCGGAGAGACATCGTAAGAGTGTGAGATTTGTCAGGATTGAAAGACATGTTCCACTTGTTTGCCCAGTCTGTGATTTTGTCAAGGTCTGCAGAGAGTGAGGAGGCTGCAGACTGCCGATCTGAGGGATGAAGAATGGAGCGACAGAGAGTAGAGTCGTCAGCAAAGAGATAGAGAGGATTTTCAAGAGAGTCAGAGAGATCATTGATGAAGATCAGAAAAAGCACAGGGCCCAGAACACTGCCTTGGGGAACTCCAGCCTGAACAGGAAGAGGAGATGAGAGAAACCCATTCAGGGCCACACGTTGACTATGACTAGAGAGGAAGTCCGCCAGCCATGCGTGGAGATTTCCATGGATACCAAAAGAGGAGAGTTTGGTGAGCAGAGCGGGGTGCCAGACCGTATCGAAGACACGTGATATGTCAAGGGAGACTGCTCTAATTTCCTGTTTGGCATTGAGGACCTCCATCCATTGTTGACAAAGCAGAAGCAGCATGTCCAGAGTGGAGTGTCCAGGTCTGAAACCAAATTGATGATCAGAGATCAAGCCATTGGAGAAGAGGAAAGATTTCATATCTGAAGCAATGATGGATTCCATGACTTTGCTGATAATTGGGAGAAGGCTGATTGGTCTGTAGTTGCTGGGATCTGTTTTTGCACCTTTTTTGTGCAAAGCGGTGATGTTGGCAGATTTCCAAGCAGATGGAAGATGACCTTGAGCAAAAGAGAGGGTGAAGAGAACAGAGAGAGGGAGTGAAAGAGCGGAAGAACATGATTTTAGGACCCGTGGGCTGATGCCGTCAGGTCCAGTTGCAGAATCAGAGTCGAGGGTTGACAGAAACTTTTCCACCTTGTCAGGAGGAAAGGACACAGAGTCCAGGAGCAGCTGGGTATGACTGGGTACGGTGGGTACAGAGAGGGATGGGTTTGGGACACAAGATTTAGAGGCAAACACAGAGTTGAGGCATTCAGCTTTTTCACGTGCGGAGTCAGCCGTGTGGCCATTTGAGGTGAGGTAGGGGATGGAGGGGGAACAAACACCAGAAACAGATTTGACCAGACGCCACCAGGATTTGGAAGAGGGAGACAGATAAGAGAGTTCGGTCCTGAGAACGGAGAGAGATTGTTTCCTGGCTCTCCTGAGGGTGGACACACACTTGTTTCGGGCTTTGTGAAAGGAAATGAGATTTCCTTCCGTTGGATTTGCTTTCCAGGAGACGAAAGCAAGTTGTTTCTGGGCAATAGCCTCACCACAAGATTCCGTGTACCATGGACGGGAGGAAGGGTATGACAACTGGAGACGAGATGGGATAAATCTGTGCATGAGAGAGAGAGCAATTTACTTTGGAAGAATTCCCAGGATGAGTTGATGTCAGAGGCAGTAGAGATGGGAGACCAGTCCAGATGATTGATGGCTGCTTGAAGACCGTGCCAGTTGGCCTGAGTGAAATGCCAGACTCGTCGACGCTGAGGAGGCTCTCTGAGAATGGTCAGAGAGATGTCCACTTTAACAAGCACATGATCAGAAGAGCCGATTGGAGCAGAAGAAGAGCAGCAGACATTTTCAGGGAAGTTAGTCATAACCAAGTCCAGAAGAGAAGATGCTCCGTTGACTGAGATCCGGGTTGGGAAATTGACAGATTGTGTCAATCCCAGTGAGTCACAGAAGTCCTTTGCTGAAGAGCCATGGCTGGTGAGAGAGGTACCCACCCCCAGCCAACTGGCATGGTGACAGTTGAAATCACCACATATGAGGAAGAGAGAGTTGGGATGGGTAGATAGAAGTTGGTCCATATTATCAGACAGCGAGATGTAGATGGAGTCATCACTGTTTGGTGGACGGTACAACACGCATATGAACAAAAGGTGGGAGCGAAGGGGAAGCCGTAGCCAAAGGTATTCCTGGGGGTGAGGTGGAGAGAGGGCAGTGCAGGGCGAGTGAGGAAGAGAGTTTTTTATAAAGATAGCAACCCCACCTCCAGAACGAGGCTCAGGTCTATCATACCGGAGGAGGGAGTAACCTGGGAGAGATACCAAGGAATCAGAGACATCATGAAGGAAGAAGGTTTCTGTTAAGCAGATCACGTCTGGTTTGTCAGAAGCAACCTGTATGGAGAGATCAGTTAAGTTTGAGCGAAGGCCCCGGATGTTTGAGGTCCATACTGTTAAGGAAGAGGAAGGGGGAGCATCGGATACAGAACAGGGGGGGGAGCGGTAGGGCAGGATGTGGAAGAGGAGGAAGAGGTAGGGAGAGCTGTTGCAGGTGTGTCAGAGATTACAGAATAACTTGGAGAAAGGGAAGAATGGGGCGGACAAAAGGTTTGATGGTGTTTGGGTGAGGCGCAGTGAGGTGTTATTTGAGGAGGGGGAAGAGTGAGGCAGAAGGTTGAGGAAGATGAAGGTGAAAGTTGGAAGGGGGAAGAAGCGGGGAGGACGCTTTGAGGAGGAGGGGTGAGAGGGGAGTCTAGGAGGGGAGGAGTGAGGGAGAGTCTCGGAGGGGAGGGGTGTGGGGGGAGTTTAGGAGGGAAGGGGCAGGGGGGGGGAGATTTGAAAGGGATGGGTGTTTGGGAAGATTTGGGGGGGGAGGGGCAAGGGGGAAGATTTGACAGAGATGGGTGATGGGGAAGATTTGGAGGGGAGGGGTGAGATTGGATTTTGAAAAGTGTACGATTTATGGGAAACGAACATTTATTGCAAAATGAGTTTCTTGAGACATTCGAGTCAAAAATACGTTTGAGGACGCTGAAGGATGGGTGGAGTTCTGGAGAGTTTAGGGAATGAATGAAAGATGCACTGTAAGAGATGGAATTTTTTTTTGAATGAATAGAATTGGTGAGCAAGTCGAAAGCATCCTTTTATAGAAGAAGTAGAAAAAAGTGTTATAGAATATGACATAATAATAAAGTTCTTCAGGGGACAGATGAAACATGTATTAACAACTTGATCATGTGATCTCGAACAACGTGGTCGAAGAACGAACGAACAAATAACGAAGAACGAAAGAGCAAAAGAACGAAGAACGAAAGAACAAATAAGAACGTACAAGCGGATAAGAACAGGGAAGGAAAAAAAATTTTTTTTTTTTTTTTTGAGATTTTAAAACAAGGGAGTATGGGTGAAAAGACCGTGAAAAACAGAGACCGACAGTAGTTGCAGCGCGATCGAAGAACCGCTGAGACAAAAAACAAAAGCCTCAAGCCAAGGTCTGAGGACACGGTAGCCTACTAATACTAGCACTACACTAGGCCTCAGAATACACGATACGAAAAAAACCGACGATTCTGTACACAGGTATGAAAAACCAACACCGAGAAACCTATTAAAGTCACTCCAATAGGTACATGCACCGAAAGAAAGATAAAGATACGCCAAAAACATAAATGTGAAAGATCACTTAGCTTCGAAAGCGTGAGCGCATGGAACAGCTTCGAAAAGACGTGACCTCGCCGTGATCTCGCGAGAGAGTCCCTCAAACCTCTGAGCATTTCGTTTCAGGATCTTTGACACCTGACCTTGAGTGATGCCATACTGCCGAGCAATAGGACGCTGTTTCATGCCGTAATTTCGTAAAGCCACCACTCCATGACAAACAGCATTGTTCGAGTCTGACGAGTCTTGGGGGAATTAAAGGGTCGTCAAAGGTCTGAGGGGTCTCAGCAGTCTTAACGCAATTAAGAGGGTTAAGTAAGAGGGTGGTCATTTTATTTGAAGAAGAAGAAGACGTTTTCGTCGCATATAAACATACATACATAGCGAACTACAGACTTGGCATTTAATATGGAATATAT
The DNA here is from genome assembly GCF_964187855.1 of Myxine glutinosa. NCBI lineage: Eukaryota > Metazoa > Chordata > Myxini > Myxiniformes > Myxinidae > Myxine > Myxine glutinosa. Next base: position 78,316,347 of record NC_136265.1, on the reverse strand, counting down.
TTTTTTTCTTGACTTGGGTTTACTTTCTTAACTCAGTATATCAATCTGGTGAGTTTCTTTTACACTTTGGTGATTTATTTGTTAAAGGAACCATGTCACTGATTGTCTGTCGCAGCAAGAAGTCAACAACAGGATTATATCACAAGTGGCGTGGCAAAATGTACGGACAGGTGCATTTGATGATTGGCTTCACAGTCGGGTATACAAGGGTTGTTGCGTTCTGTATTAGTGGAAAACAACTGCAGCACGTCTCCAAAAGTTATTGCCGCTTCCTCTGGAGATGGTCCGTCAACTCGACAATGCTGTTTGTCATGGAGTGGTGGCTTTACGAAATTACGGCATAAAACAGCGTCCTATTGCTCGGCAGTATGGCATCACTCAAGGTCAGGTGTCAAAGATCCTGAAACGAAATGCTCAGAGGGGTGTCCCTACTCCAATACCGAGGCCAGGACGTCCCCGCAGAACCACAAGGAGGGATGATCGCCAGCTGCACCGGTTAGGCCGCAATGGCCGTACCAAGTCAGCTAATCGGCTTAGGGCTGAGTGGCAGCAACTGACAAATGTGCCTGTATCCAGAAGGCTAGTCGACCAATGACTGGTTCAAGCAGGCTGTCGTGCCAGGCGTCCCCTGAGAAAGCCATGCCTGACCAGACAACACCACCAGCGCCAATTGTAGTGGGCCAGAGAGCACCGTCAATGGCAGCCAGGACACTGGAATCACGTGATCTTCAGTGACGAGTCGAGATTTATTTATTTATTTTTCTTTATTTTTATTTTTATTTTTATTTTTATTTTTGTTTTTGTATACAAGATCGAGGCTCGTGAAAGAGCGAACATTAATCACACAGAAAGACAAACAGACACACAAAACAAATAACATCGGGAGCAGTAGACAAGATGGGGAGAGAGGGGGAAGGACACAAACACAACATTTGAGAGCAGGGACCGAGAGACATGGAGACATCGAGAGAACTGTGGGAGGGAGAGGGCTTTGGGGGGAAGGCATGGGAAGGGGGGGGGGGTGGGAGAGGTATAAAACGTATGGACACTGCCAAGACTTCCAGGAAAGAAGTTGGAATTTCAAACAAGGTGGATCTGGGGTGAATTAGTGGGGGTAGAAAAGATCAAGGTTTTGGATGGGGGAAGATAAGAGATGGTGGTGAACAGCTGTTTTGAAGACCTGGAGGGAGGAGTGTGATTGAAGTGAGTATGGGAGTTTGTTCCAGAGGCGGGAGAAAAGAGGAATGAAAGAGTGAAGGTGAGCAGAGAGCCGAGATTTCGGCAGTTTAACCATCAGAGGGTGGCTGGCAGATCTTGTGCGACCTGTAGGAATATTTGGGGGACAGAGCACAGAGAGAGCTGGGGGAGCAAGGCCGGAGAGGAGTCGGTAGAAGACAGAAAGACCACCTACCTGCCTGCGGTGAGTGAGTGAAAGGCCCTCAGAGATAGCTTCATCGCGGGAGATTCCAATGCTTCTGAAAGCTTTGGATTCAACAGCGTGAAGCCGAGCCAGGTGTGAGGCAGGAGCACCAGCCCATAGGGGAGAACAGTATTCCATTGAGCTGCGGATGAAAGCCTTGTATGTGGTGAGGAGCTCAGGTGTGCCTAGGAAGGACTTCGCACGACGGAGGATGCCCAGTCGGCGACTGGCTTTGGAGGCCAGCTTGGAAATGTGGTTTTCCCAAGAAAGATCATGGCAGATGGTGAGACCCAAAAGCTTGAGTGACAGAACTTCTTGGAGAGGATTGTTGAGAAAGTAGATGGGAGGGTTGTCCAGTCGATCTTTTCGGAGAGACATAGTAAGAGTGTGAGATTTGTCAGGATTGAAAGACATGTTCCACATGTTTGACCAGTCTGTGATTTTGTCCAGGTCTTCAGAGAGTGAGGAGGCTGCAGACTGCCGATCTGAGGGAAGAGGAATGGAGTGGCAGAGAGTGGAGTCATCAGCAAAGAGATACAGAGGATTTTCCAGAGAGTCGGAGAGATCATTGATAAAGACCAGAAAAAGCACAGGGCCCAGCACACTGCCTTGGGGAACTCCAGCCTGAACGGGAAGGGGAGATGAGAGAAATCCATTCAGGGCCACACGTTGACTACGACCAGAGAGGAAGTCCGCAAGCCATGCATGGAGATTTCCATGGATACCATAGGAGGAGAGTTTGGTGAGCAGAGCTGGGTGCCAGACCGTATCGAAGGCACGTGATATGTCAAGGGAGACAGCTCTGATTTCCTGTTTGGCATTGAGGACCTCCATCCATTGTTGAGACAGCAGAAGCAGCATGTCCAGAGTAGAGTGACCTGGTCTGAAACCAAATTGATGATCAGAGATCAAGCCATTGGAGAAGAGGAAAGATTTCATATCCGAAGCAATGATGGATTCCATGACTTTGCTGATAATTGGGAGCAGGCTGATTGGTCTGTAGTTGCAAGGATCTGTTTTTGCACCTTTTTTGTGTAAAGCGGTAATGTTTGCTGATTTTCAGGATGCTGGCAGATGACCTTGAGCAAAAGATAGGGTGAAAAGAACAGAGAGAGGGTGAGATAGAGCGGCAGAGCAGGATTTTAGGACCCGTGGGCTGATGCCATCTGGTCCAGTTGCAGAATCAGAGTCGAGGTTTGACAAAAACTCCTCCACCTTGTCAGGAGAGAAGGTCACAGAGTCCAGGAGCAGTTTGGTTCGACTGGGAAAGGTGGGAACAGAGAGAGATGGGTTTGGGACTAAGGATTTTGAGGCAAACACAGAGTTGAGGCATTCGGCTTTGTCACGTGCGATGTCAACTGTGTGGCCATTTGAGGTAAGGGAGGGGATGGAGGGGGAACAAACACCAGAAACGGATTTGACCAGACGCCACCAGGATTTGGAGGAAGGAGACAGGTTTGAGAGTTCATTCTTGAGTGAGGAGAGATAGTGCTTCCTGGCACTCCTGAGGGTAGACACACACTTGTTCCGAGCTTGGTGGAAGGAACTGAGATTTCCTTCAGTTGGATTAGCCTTCCAAGAGGCAAAGGCAAGTTGTTTCAGGGCAACTGACTCACCACAAGATTCAGTGTACCATGGACGGGAGGAAGGGTAAGACAACTGAAGGCGAGATGGGATAAATCTATGCATGAGAGAGATCAGTTTGCTTTGGAAGAATTCCCAGGAAGAATTGATGTCAGAGGCAGTGGAGATGGGAGACCAATCCAGACGATTGATGGCTGCTTGAAGACCGTCCCAGTCGGCCTGAGTGAAATGCCAGACTCGTCGACGCTGATTTCTGGTCTATCGTGAAGATGGCCACGTCCGAGTGCGCAGACAAGTGCATGAAGCCTACAACAAAGATTGTATAGTGCCAAGAGTCCAAGCTGGAGGTGGTGGGGTGACCGTTTGGGCTGCTTTTCATGCAGGGGGCAAAACTGACCTGGTTGTTCTGAATGGAAACCTGAACCAGTTCAAGTACAGGGCCATTCTGGAAGAAACATTGCTTCCATTTGCTCGTGCAGCCTTTCGAGGAAACTTTGTCTTCCAAGATGACAATGCACGGCCTCATCATGCTCGCATGATCCAACGCTTTCTTGCTGACCATGGTGTAGAGCATATGGAGTGGCCTGCCATGTCCCCGGATATGAATCCGATAGAGAACTTGTGGGCAGAATTAACGTGTCAAATCGACCACTTGGACCAGCAGCCGACCTCTGTGCGTGAATTGCAGCAGGCTATTGTCACTGCATGGCAAGCGATTCCTGTCCAAACCTTGGCAAATCTCGTGAACAGCATGCGCCAACGTGAACGTGCTCTCCAGAATGCTCGTGGGGTTTACACGAAGTACTGAACTGTAATTTTACTCTCCGTAATCCCAGTCGTAATTTAACTTTTGTTTTTGTTAAAAAAATGTTGGCTAATGTGCAAAATAAAGAGCTACTTCTGGAAAACGTACAGAAGTTTAACACAGTACTGTCCATGAATTGAGTTCGATATCAGTTTACATCACTTTCAAGGATCAATTTATTTGTTTTGAAATGTCAAATGTGGTTTTTGTTTCTTTCAAATGTCATATTAACAAAATCTAGAATAATTTCAACATAATTCCAATGAACTTTTGGTTCGAAGACATCTTGAAAAGTAAGTTCACCCCCACAAAAAAAATATTCCATATTAAATGCCAAGTCTGTATATACGTTTGCTCTATTATAATAAGATTATAATAAGATTACAATATTACAACAAGACAACAAAATGAAAGCATGTTTCTGGGGGCTGTCGGTGCCATGTCCCATGCCATCTGTGTTCATGCATGCAGTGTTTGACATCTGTGTTCGGCCAAGGGTGTTTTGCCCATGCCGTCATGATATGGATCCATGCGGGTGAACGGCGGACATCACATCTAAGCCAACCAGATCAGCCTGTTATAAACCTTAGCGATCAATGGCGGCCTAAAGCGAGTCGCAGCCAATTCCATACGCACTTCCATAAATAGATAATGTCCGGATCGGCTTAAATACCTATCACTTCAAGACATCTTACCATTCAGGGTACCCTTTCCGTGTTTAATGAACTTCTAATCATGTTATGACATTTGCTATAAAAGTTTCGAAAAGTTAATGTCATTTCCAAAAGGTTATATCCATTTTAATGTATAATCATTTCGTAAATACCCGATTTGCGAGTCACCAAGCTTGTCGACTACATTACGTGTCTCGCTATTGGCCAAATCAAGCCACGTGAGAAAACGTTTAAGTCGTTGGTGTTGATGTGAAGATGATATTGATCTTTCAACTTTCTGCAATGAATCTTTCAACCGATACATGATCCTGCAAAATAATCTTTAGGACGGCTTATATTATTGAATTGTTAATAAATCGTTATAAAATGATTCTCTCTTTGTGAAAAAGGAGTTTTATAAAGGAATTACAATAAGCGATCGATGTTTGTAATTCTTCTTGATTGCTCTTCTCACGAATGATGTTAAACAGATTTGAGAGAGGAAAAACGATTTCTTGTGCGAATAAACGAAATTAAATAAATTTTATATGTTTGAGCAAACAGCGCATCGTGACAATACACCGCCCTATATGTTATGTTTGATAAATAACTATAATATGGTTCTCTCTTTGTAAAAAAAAAAAAAGAAGAGTTTTATCATGGAATTACGATAAACGAGCGATGTTTGTAATTGTGCTTGATTGCTCTTCTCACGAATGATGTCAAACAGATTTGAGAGAGGAAATACGGGTTTGCAGTGTTACGATTATATTTACTATATTATCAGTATTAACGCTCTTATTATTATTATTATTATTATTACTAAAACAATACGACTGTATGAGTTTATTCCATGTTTAAAGTCAACAATGAACCAACCATACACCGCTTCCTTCGGGAAACTTTTGCAATAACAACAAAGGGTTTGCACTGTTACGATTATATTTACGATATTATTAGTATTATAATAGAGCAAACGTATATGGTTCGCTATGTATGTATGTATGTATGTATGTTTATATGCGCTCTGCATGCCTCACCACATGTCGTTTCAGAATCAGAGGGGTAGGCAACTTTGACCATTTCGGTGTCTTTTGGGTCTTCATGGTGTTTTGGGTCTTCAGGGCCATTTGGGTCTTCAGGGTCTTTTGGATCCGCTGGGCCTTTAAGGGTATTTTTGGTCTTTGAGGTGTTTTTGGGTATTCGGGGTGTTTTGGGTCTTCGGGGTGTTTTGGGTCTTTGGGGTGTTTTGGGTCTTCGGGATGTTTTGGGTCTTCGGGGTGTTTTGGGTCTTCGGGGTGTTTTGGGTCTTCGGGGTGTTTTGGGTCTTCGGGGTGTTTTGGGTCTTCGGGGAGTTTTGGGTCTTCGGGGTGTTTTGGGTCTTCGGGGTGTTTGGGTCTTCGGGGTGTTTTCGGTCTTCGGGGTGTTTTGGGTCTCCAGGGTGTTTTAGGTCTTCAGGGTGTTTTGTGTCTTCGAGTTGTTTTGGGTCTTTGGGGTGTTATGGGTCTTCGGGGTATTTTGGGTCTTCGGGGTGTTTTGGGTCTTCGGGGTGTTTTGGGTCTTCGGGGTGTTTTGGGTCTTCGGGGCGTTTTGGGTCTTCGGGGTGTTTTGGGTCTTTGGGGTCGTTTGTGTTTTTGGGGTCTTTTGGGTTTTTGGGTATTCAGGGTCTTTTTGAGCCTCAGGGCCTTGAAGGGTATTTTGGGTCTTTGGGGTGTTTTGGGGCTTCGGAGTGTTTAGGTCTTCGGGGTGTTTTGGGTCTTTGGGGTTTTTTGAGTTTTTGGGGTCTTTTGGGTCTTTTGGTTGGGCCCGAGGGGTAGGCGTGGTCGCGGGATATACACCGGGCGCGCAGCCCGGAACGCTCCAGTGTTACAGTGGAGCTCTTGAATAAAGACTCTTACAACTTACCGCGTTGTCCGCTTCCTCCTTGCTTACAAGCAGCGCGTGTAACACCGCGCTTCATTGGTGACCTCCGACGTTCTGGTCAGCCGTCACTGACCACCCGAACCCGCCACAGCCATGGCAACCAACGCGGTAGCGATAAAGCTCCCCGAGTTCTGGGAAGCTCAGGCGGAGATCTGGTTCCTGCAGGCCGAAGCCCAGTTCAGGCTTCGAGGCATCACGGCGGACGAGACACGCTACTACCACGAGGTCGCCTCCCTCGGGGCCGGCGCGGCCGCCCGCGTCGTGTCGGTCCTGAGGAACCCACCGGCCGACGACAGGTACGAGGTGCTCAAGCGTCTCCTCCTCGCTACGTTCGGCCTCACGGTGGACGCACGGGCCGATCGCCTCTTGGACCTCCCCGAGCTGGGTGACACGCGACCGTCGGTCCGAATGGACCATATGCTGTCGCTCATGGGCGACGAAACCCCGAACGCTCTATTCCGGGCGTTATTTCGACGCCAGCTGCCGGCACGAGTACGCCTCGCGTTGGCCGGTTCCGCGACAACGACAACGTTGCTACAGGAATGTGGAATTTATTGATTTCATGCTTTAGCATTCACCGTATCTGCATCGCCTGTTTGCTTCTGGCCTCCCACCTGTGCGTAGCACAGGTATTTCTCTGGTATAACATGATGTCAAAAGAAGTTATGGACGAGTTATGAATAAACTTGGTGGACCTGTTGGTTCGGTGACAAGAACAATAGATTTTGGTTCATGTCCGAATCCAGATCCGGCCTATCAGTGGATACAAAACGTAAACTGTTCACCTGGTGGAGGTATGCCCTCCACCGAGTGCCTTGCTTTTCTCTGCAACCGTTGGTCTGATTGACAGGAAGTTTTCAGCACAGGTGCGCCCCTTTTTATAGAATTATGATGTGAAAGGGAAGAGACAATTATGTTGCGAATACAGTAAATTATGTTGTGGTTTTTACTTTAACAACGTTATTGTTGATGTACTGTACGATGGAGGCTTGCTTGACGACAATGCACCACGTGGTAACAACGGAGATGTGACGTCACAAATAATCAGGTTTGGTTCAACAAAAATCTGGTAACCTAGCAATAATCCCACGTGATGTGTGACGTCACAATAATCGGCTTTAATGCAACAAACAGCTGGTTACGTTATTAGTTCTTTGAACTTTCGCAGGTATCGGACGGTTTTCCTGAAGCACCTGTTATTTTTCGATTATGAAAGAGAATGCAACGAAGGTAACGTGCCTTACACGGTTTTGTTTCTCAACATCAAGTGAATTTAATCTTTTAATGTCGAGTTTAACCATAACTCAGGTGGGAGAGGTGTAAAACACATGGACACTGCCAGAACTTCCAGGAAAGAAGTCGGTATTTCAAAAAAGTGGATCTGGGGTGAATTAACGGGGGTAGAAAAGATCACGGTTTTGGATGGGGGAAGATAAGAGATGGGGGTGAACAGGTGTTTTAAAGACCTGGACGGAGGAGTGGGATTGAAGAGAGTGAGGGAGTTAGAACAAGTCAGACGAAACATGGTGGACAGGTTGGTGCTGTCAAGGACGAATTGATTATATTTTGGTTCAGGTCCGAATCCAGATCCGACCAATCAGTGGATAGAAACCATAAACTGTTCACCTGTGGAGGTATGCGCTCTACCGAGTGCCGCTCTAGTTTTATTTTACCTGGTTTTATGTGTCATTGTGGTGTCTGAAGGAAAGAAAAGATTTGTTGAAATGGAGAATGTGTTCATGTTTTCCGGTTTAGCACACCTGTATTAAGCTGTGGATGAAAGAAAACTGTTCTTTTTCAGGGAATCAAAGATGCTTCCATCATCATCAATCAAAGACGTTGATCTGAACTCCTCACCTCCACACGATTCACCAAAGAAGGAGAAAAACACCCCGTGGAAGCGTGTGAAGTAAATAATTTCATTCACCCCCATCTGCACTTTTGAAAACTTGATTTTGGATATATCTACCTCAGGGAATGTACAATAAATTGACTTTTCAATCTTTTTCAACTTAGACACATGTTCGGAAGAGACAACAACAAGGAGCGTTGTGCGGACGTTTCACATTCCATGTGAGTAAGAGAATCACCTTTCAGGACGTCATGACATTCATTGTGCTCGCAATAGAAATGGTATTTCTTTGAGGAAACGAATGTGAATCTTGTCGTGTTTCGATCACATTTTGATCCATAATTATTTTCTATATTATCGATTTTTTTTTTTTTTTTTTTTTTTTTTTTTTTGTATACAAGATCGAGGCTCGTGAAAGAGCTAACATTAATCACACAGAAAGACAAACCGACACATAAAACATATAACATGGGGAGCGGTAGACAAGATGGGGAGAGAGGGGGAGGAACACAAACACAACATCTGAGAGCAGGGCCATCGAGAGATCAGTGGGAGGGAGAGGGCTTTGGGGGGGTGGGGGGGGGGGTTGCAGGTTTCACGGCTGTGGGATTTCTATGACGTGCCTCCATCGAGTTGTTTACCTGGGGTGGGAATCTTGATCCAGATATAAAGGGTCATGCGGGTGTTTTGTATGAAGAGCGAGTTTATCATACTAGGGCATGCCCGTACTATATCTATATCTAAAATTATATCCCCCCCCTCTATTTACATGAAATGGTTTGGTCCAAAGCGAACGGCTTGCGAGTGGTGACAATCCCCCCCCTCTATTTACATGCAATGGTTTGGTCCAAAGCGAACGGCTTCCGGAGTTTGGTAAAGAAATCGCCATCGCGTGCACAAACGCGCAGGAAAGCGAATGAATCGCAAATTCGTTTTTATTAGTTGTAAAACATAGTTTAACGCCAACATAGTTTGCAAACGTGAAATAAATGAATACGCTCTCAAATGTGCCATCCGAGGCAGAGTGTGCCCGCCACGTTCGGCACACGCGATCGTTCGCTGCTCTCTGATTGGTTGAATCGTTTTTTGGACATAGCTCGGTAAGTAATTGTCCGATTAATATGAAACCTTGAAAAGGCACATCCTCGGGTCCCCAGCAATATACCTGGCAAGTTAAAAGTATATCGGACCCGTGGTTGTCGAGAAACAGCGGTCACAGACAAACGTACAGACGTACAGACAGACAGACAGAGATTACTGGAATTATAGATAGATGTATAATATATATATACATCAGGAATACATCAGGAAGAAGCTAATTGTTCTTTGGTCATTTTTTGTTACAGATCTTTTCTACCTGTCCCAGCTTGTATAATAATCATAAAAGTAGGACCGTGGGTCCTGAAGCTCACCTGGATCACGAGCTACAATCACTCAAACCCCCACAGACCCTCTCAGACAATGATGTTTTTAATGTCGTGAACAAACCGTGAACAAACCGTGAGCCAGGAAACAATATCTCTCCGTTCTCAGGACCGAACTCTCTTATCTGTCTCCCTCTTACAAATCCTGGTGGCGTCTGCTCAAATCTGTTTCTGGTGTTTGTTCCCCCTCCATCCCCTCCCTCACCTCAAATGGCCACACGGCTGACTCCGCACGTGAAAAAGCTGAATGCCTCAACTCTGTGTTTGCCTCTAAATCTTGTGTCCCAAACCCATCCCTCTCTGTACCCACCGTACCCAGTAGCCCGGGACGCGGAGCGGCTGGCCGTAGATGAGCTCGGCGGCGGACGCCCGGAGGTCCTCCTTGGGGGCCGTGCGGAGGCCCAAAAGGACCCACGGCAGCCGGTCGGTCCAACCGTCGTCCTGAAGGCCGGCCATGAATGCGGCCTTCATGGAGTGGTGAAACCGCTCGCACAACCTGTTGGCTAGGGGGTGGTAGGCCATGGTGCGGTGCAGCATGACCCCCAACGAGCGGGCGACCGCGCCCCAAAGTTCGGACGTGAACTGTGGGCCGCGGTCGGACGAGATGTCCGCCGGTGCGCCGAAGCGCGCGACCCAGGTGGCGATGAACGCCTGCGCCACGTCGGCGGTGGTGGTGGAGGTGAGGGGCACGGCCTCCGGCCACCTGGTGGTCCTGTCCACCATGGTGAGCAGGTGGGTGAACCCCCGCGATGGGGGCAGGGGACCCACCAGGTCCACGTGGACGTGGTCGAAACGCCGTGCAGGCACGGTGAAAGGTGCCAGCGGGGCCTGGGTGTGGCGGTGGACCTTGGCCCGATGGCAGGCCGTACAGGCATTGGCCCAGTCGCGGACGTTCCGTCGAAGGCCGTGCCAGACGAGACGCGCCGACACCAGCTTCTGAGAAGCTTTCCGGCCCGGGTGAGAAAGGCCGTGGATGGAGGCGAAGATGCGGCGCTGCCAGGAAACGGGCACGATGGGGCGAGGCTGGCCCTGGGAGACGTCGCAGAGCAGGACGGTGCCTGCGAATGGGATGTCGGCCAGGCGGAGGCCCGTGTCCGCCGCCTGGAGGGCCTGCACCGAGGTGTCGGTGGTCTGGTCGGCCGCCATGAGCGCGAAGTCCACGCCGAGGTGGACCGCGTTCGCGCTGGCCCGAGAAAGACAGTCGGCCACAGCGTTGTCTTTGCCGGCGACGTGCCTGATGTCCGTGGTGAATTCCGACATGGCGGAGAGGTGGCGCTGCTGGCGGGCCGACCACGGCTCCGTGACTTTGGCCATTGCGTAGACCAACGGCTTGTGGTCGACGAAAGCCGTGGACGGGCGGCCCTCCAGGAGGTGTCGGAAATGGCGAACGGCCAGGAATAGACCGAGCAGCTCGCGGTCGAACGTGCTGTATTTTAACTCGTTCGGCCAGAGCTGCCGGCTGAAAAAAGCGAGTGGCTGCCAAAGCCCGTCCACCCATTGTTCATGGACGGCGCCCACCGCGTAGATGGAGGCGTCCGTAGTGAGGGCGATGGGCGCGTTGAGCACCGGGTGAGCCAGCAGCGTTGCATCGGCGAGGGCCCGTTTTGCGCTCGCGAAGGCCGTGTTCATGGCCGCGGACCAAACGATGTCATGCTTGGCCGGCTTGCCCCGGAGGGCCTCGTAAAGGGGCCGCATGAGCTGAGCAGCGCGGGGCACGAATCGGTGATAAAAATTCACCATGCCGAGGAACTCTTGTAGGGCCTTGATGGAACGGGGACGCAGGAACGTGGTGATGGCCTCGACCTTGGTCGGCAGTGGCACGGCCCCGGTCTTGGTGATGCGGTGGCCCAAAAAGTCAACGGTCATCGTGCCGAAGTGGCATTTGGCCGGGTTGACAATTAAGCCATGCTCGCTGAGGCGACCGAACAGTGTTCGGAGGTGGAGGAGGTGCTCGGCGCGGGATGTGCTGGCGACGAGGATGTCGTCCAGATAGACGAAAAGAAATGGCAGGTCGCGCAGCACGCCATCCATTAAGCGCTGGAACGCCTGGGCCGCGTTCTTGAGGCCAAACGGCATCATCAAAAATTCGAACAGGCCGAACAGCGTGATGACGGCCGTCTTCGGGACGCCGGCCGCCCGGACAGGTACCTGGTGGTATCCCCGTATCAGGTCAATTTTGGAAAATATGACCCGTCCCGCCAAACGGGCGGAAAAGTCCTGGATGTGCGGGATCCGGTACCTGTCGGGGGTGGTAGCGTCGTTGAGGTGGCGGTAGTCACCACACGGGCGCCATCCGCCCCCCGGCTTTGGCACGATGTGCAGTGGTGAGGCCCACGCGCTATTGGAGCGCCGCACGATGCCGAGGTGCTCCAACGCGTCGAACTCGGCCTTTGCCACGGCGAGCTTGGCCGGGTCGAGGCGGCGGGCCCTGTCGTAGACCGGCGGGCCCGTAGTGGGTATGTGGTGCTCGATCCCATGCCGCACTGCGACGGCCGAAAACGTCGGCCGTGTGAGGGCCGGGAATTCCGCGAGCAGGCGAGCGAACTCGTTCGCCATCGGGAGGGCGCACGCCAGTTCGGTCGGCGCGGAGCTGCTCATCGTGCACGCCAGGGAGCTGAAGGTCTCGGCGTTGACAAGGCGACGACGTTTGACGTCGACCAGCAGCCCGTGCGTGCAGAGGAAGTCGGCGCCCAGCAAAGCCATGGGGACGCAGGCGGTCACAAAGGTCCACTGAAAGCGCTGGCTGCCGAAGCAGAGGGTGACGTTGCGCGGGCCGAAAGTGCGTATGGCCGAGCCATTAGCAGTGACCAAAGAGGGGCCGCAAACGGCGTCCCACCTGTCCTGCTCGGAGGCGGGTATGACGCTCAGTTGGGCGCCGGTGTCACAAAGGAAACGCCGCCCGGACGCTTTGTCCCGAATAAAAAGCAAGTTGCCCGAGTGGCTGGCGCTCATGGCTGGGAATGAACGCCGGCCCGGCCGTTTCCCGACTTGCCGAAAGTGCACGGGGGTCGGCACGTCCGAGCCTTGTGTCCGAACCTGGCGTGGTAATAACACCACGCCTGGTCAGGTGGAGGCCCCGGCCGTCATGTCGGAAGCGGTCGGTGCGGTGTGGCGGTTTCCTGCACCAACACAAGTGCGAAAAGTGGTTTTTCAACACTCACACAAGTGCGAAAAGTGGTTTTTCAACACTAACACAAGTGCGAAAAGTGGTTTTTCAACACAAAACAAGTGCGAAAAGTGGTTTTTCAACAATAACACAAGTGCGAAAAGTGGTTTTTCCATACTAATACAAGTGCAAAAGTGGTTTCCTGCACCAACTCAAGTGCGAAAAGTGGTTTTTCAACACTAACACAAGTGCTAAAAGTGGTTTTTCAACACTATCACAAGAGCAAAAAGTGTTTTTTCCACACTAATACAAGTGCAAAAGTGGTTTCCTGCACCAACACAAGTGCGAAAAGTGGTTTTTCAACACCAACACAAGTGCGAAAAGTGGTTTTTCAACACTAACACAAGTGCTAAAAGTGGATTTTCAACACTATCACAAGTGCAAAAAGTGTTTTTTCCACACTAATACAAGTGCAAAAGTGGTTTCCTGCACCAACACAAGTGCGAAAAGTGGTTTTTCAACACTAACACAAGTGCGAAAAGTGGTTTTTCAACACTATCACAAGTGCAAAAAGTGTTTTTTCCACACTAATACAAGTGCAAAAGTGGTTTACTGCACCAACACAAGTGCGAAAAGTGGTTTTTCAACACTAACACAAGTGCGAAAAGTGGTTTTTCAACACTAACACAAGTGCGAAAAGTGGTTTTTCCACACTAATACAAGTGCAAAAGTGGTTTCCTGCACCAACACAAGTGCGAAAAGTGGTTCATCAACACAAACACAAGTGCGAAAAGTGGTTTTTCAACACTATCACAAGTGCAAAAAGTGTTTTTTCCACACTAATACAAGTGCAAAAGTGGTTTCCTGCACCAACACAAGTGCGAAAAGTGGTTTTTCGACACCAACACAAGTGCGAAAAGTGGTTTTTCAACACTAACACAAGTGCTAAAAGTGGATTTTCAACACTATCACAAGTGCAAAAAGTGTTTTTTCCACACTAATACAAGTGCAAAAGTGGTTTACTGCACCAACACAACTGTGAAAAGTGGTTTTTCAACACTAACACAAGTGCGAAAAGTGGTTTTTCCACACTAATACAAGTGCAAAAGTGGTTTCCTGCACGAACACAAGTGCGAAAAGTGGTTTTTCAACACTAACACAAGTGCGAAAAGTGGTTTTTCAACACTAACACAAGTGCGAAAAGTGGTTTTTCCACACTAATACAAGTGCAAAAGTGGTTTCCTGCACCAACACAGGTGCGAAAAGTGGTTTTTCAACACTAACACAAGTGCGAAAAGTGGTTTTTCAACACGAACACAAGTGCAAAAAGTGGTTTTTCAACACTAACACAAGTGCGAAAAGTGTTTTTTCAACACTAACACAAGTGCAAAAAGTGGTTTTTCAACACTAACATAAGTGCGAAAAGTGGTTTTTCCACACTAATACAAGTGCAAAAGTGGTTTCCTGCACCAACACAAGTGTGAAAAGTGGTTTTTCAACACTAACACAAGTGCGAAAAGTGGTTTTTCAACACTAACACAAGTGCGAAAAGTGGTTTTTCCACACTAATACAAGAGCAAAATTGGTTTTTCAACACTATCACAAGTGCAAAAAGTGTTTTTTCCCCAGTAATACAAGTGCAAAAGTGGTTTCCTGCACCAACACAAGTGCGAAAAGTGGTTTTTCAACACTAACACAAGTGCGAAAAGTGGTTTTTCAACACTAACACAAGTGCAAAAAGTGGTTTTTCCACACTAATACAAGTGCAAAAGTGGTTTCCTGCACCAACACAAGTGCGAAAAGTGGTTTTTCAACACTAACACAAGTGCGAAAAGTGGTTTTTCAACACTATCACAAGGGCAAAAAGTGTTTTTTTCCACACTAATACAAGTGGAAAAGTGGTTTCCTGCACCAACACAAGTGCAAAAAGTGGTTTTTCAACACTAACACAAGTGCGAAAAGTGGTTTTTCAACACTAACACAAGTGTGAAGTGGTTTTTCCACACTAATACAAGTGCAAAAGTGGTTTCCTGCACCAAAACAAGTGCGAAAAGTGGTTTTTCAACACTAACACAAGTGCGAAAAGTGGTTTTTCAATACTATCACAAGTGCAAAAAGTGATTTTTCCACACTAATACAAGTGCAAAAGTGGTTTCCTGCACCAACACAAGTGCGAAAAGTGGTTTTTCAACACTAACACACGTGCGAAAAGTGGTTTTTCAACACTAACACAACTGCGAAAAGTGGGTTTTCCACACTAATACAAGTGCAAAAGTGGTTTCCTGCACCAACACAAGTGCAAAAAGTGGTTTTTCAACACTAACACAAGTGCAAAAAGTGGTTTTTCCACACTAATACAAGTGCAAAAGTGATTTCCTGCACCAACACAAGTGCGAAAAGTGGTTTTTCAACACTAACACAAGTGCGAAAAGTGGTTTTTCAACACTAACACAAGTGCGAAAAGTGGTTTTTCCACACTAATACAAGTGCAAAAGTGGTTTCCTGCACCAACACAAGTGCGAAAAGTGGTTTTTCAACACTAACACAATTGCGAAAAGTGGTTTTTCAACACTATCACAAGTGCAAAAAGTGTTTTTTCCACACTAATACAAGTGCAAAAGTGGTTTCCTGCACCAACAAAAGTGCGAAAAGTGGTTTTTCAACACTAACACAAGTGCGAAAAGTGTTTTTTCAACACTAACAAAAGTGCGAAAAGTGGTTTTGCCACACTAATACAAGTGCAAAAGTGGTTTCCTGCACCAACACAAGTGCGAAAAGTGGTTTTTCAACACTAACACAAGTGCGAAAAGTGGTTATTCAACACTATCACAAGTGCAAAAAGTGTTTTTTCCACACTAATACAAGTGCAAAAGTGGTTTCCTGCACCAACACATGTGCGAAAAGTGGTTTTTCAACACTAATACAAGTGCGAAAAGTGGTTTTTCCACACTAATACAAGTGCAAAAGTGGTTTCTTGCACCAACACAAGTGCGAAAAGTGGTTTTTCAACACTAACACAAGTGCGAAAAGTGGTTTTTCAACACTATCACAAGTGTAAAAAGTGTTTTTTCCACACTAATACAAGTGCAAAAGTGGTTTACTGCACCAACACAACTGCGAAAAGTGGTTTTTCAACACTAACACAAGTGCGAAAAGTGGTTTTTCAACACTAACACAAGTGCGAAAAGTGGTTTTTCCACACTAATACAAGTGCAAAAGTGGTTTCCTGCACGAACACAAGTGCGAAAAGTGGTTTTTCAACACAAACACAAGTGCGAAAAGTGGTTTTTCAACACTATCACAAGTGCAAAAAGTGTTTTTCCACACTAATACAAGTGCAAAAGTGGTTTCCTGCACCAACACAAGTGCGAAAAGTGGTTTTTCAACACTAACACAAGTGCGAAAAGTGGTTTTTCCACACTAATACAAGTGCAAAAGTGGTTTCCTGCACCAACACAAGTGCGAAAAGTGTTTTTTCAACACTAACACAAGTGCGAAAAGTGGTTTTTCAACACTATCACAAGTGCAAAAAGTGGTTTTTCCACACTAATACAAGTGCAAAAGTGGTTTCCTGCACCAACACAAGTGCGAAAAGTGGTTTTTCAACACTAACACAAGTGCGAAAAGTGGTTTTTCAACACTAACACAAGTGCGAAAAGTGTTTTTTCCACACTAATACAAGTGCAAAAGTGGTTTCCTGCACCAGCACAAGTGCGAAAAGTGGTTTTTCAACACTAACACAAGTGCGAAAAGTGGTTTTTCAACACTAACACAAGTGCGAAAAGTGGTTTTTCAACACTAACACAAGTGCGAAAAGTGGTTTTTCCACACTAATACAAGTGCAAAAGTGGTTTCCTGCACCAACACAAGTGCGAAAAGTGGTTTTTCAACACTAACACAAGTGCGAAAAGTGGTTTTTCAACACTATCACAAGTGCAAAAAGTG
The DNA here is from genome assembly GCF_964187855.1 of Myxine glutinosa. Classification (NCBI taxonomy): domain Eukaryota; kingdom Metazoa; phylum Chordata; class Myxini; order Myxiniformes; family Myxinidae; genus Myxine; species Myxine glutinosa. Next base: position 78,299,635 of record NC_136265.1, on the reverse strand, counting down.
TTTTTTCCACACTAATACAAGTGCAAAAGTGGTTTCCTGCACCAACACAAGCGCGAAAAGTGGTTTTTCAACACTAACACAAGTGCGAAAAGTGGTTTTTCAACATTCACACAAGTGCGAAAAGTGGTTTTTCAACACTAACACAAGTGCGAAAAGTGGTTTTCCACACTAATACAAGTGCAAAAGTGGTTTCCTGCACCAACACAAGTGCGAAAAGTGTTTTTTCAACACGAACACAAGTGCGAAAAGTGGTTTTTACACACTAATACAAGTGCAAAAGTGGTTTCCTGCACCAACACAAGTGCAAAAAGTGGTTTTTCAACACTAACACAAGTGCGAAAAGTGGTTTTTCAACACTAACACAAGTGCGAAAAGTGGTTTTTCCCACACTAATACAAGTGCAAAAGTGGTTTCCTGCACCAACACAAGTGCGAAAAGTGGTTTTTCAACACTAACGCAAGTGCGAAAAGTGGTTTTTCAACACTAACACAAGTGCAAAAAGTGGTTTTTCAACACTAACACAAGTGCGAAAAATGGTTTTTCAACACTAACACAAGTGCGAAAAGTGGTTTTTCCACACTAATACAAGTGCAAAAGTGGTTTCCTGCACCAACACAAGTGCGAAAAGTGGTTTTTCAACACTAACACAAGTGCGAAAAGTGGTTTTTCCACACTAATACAAGTGCAAAAGTGGTGTCCTGCACCAACACAAGTGCGAAAAGTGGTTTTTCAACACTCACACAAGTGCGAAAAGTGGTTTTTCAACACTAACACAAGTGCGAAAAGTGGTTTTTCAACACTAACACAAGTGCGAAAAGTGGTTTTTCAACAATAACACAAGTGCGAAAAGTGGTTTTTCCATACTAATACAAGTGCAAAAGTGGTTTCCTGCACCAACTCAAGTGCGAAAAGTGGTTTTTCAACACGAACACAAGTGCTAAAAGTGGTTTTTCAACACTATCACAAGAGCAAAAAGTGTTTTTTCCACACTAATACAAGTGCAAAAGTGGTTTCCTGCACCAACACAAGTGCGAAAAGTGGTTTTTCAACACCAACACAAGTGCGAAAAGTGGTTTTTCAACACTAACACAAGTGCTAAAAGCGGATTTTCAACACTATCACAAGTGCAAAAAGTGTTTTTTCCACACTAATACAAGTGCAAAAGTGGTTTCCTGCACCAACACAAGTGCGAAAAGTGGTTTTTCAACACTAACACAAGTGCGAAAAGTGGTTTTTCAACACTAACACAAGTGCGAGGAGTGGTTTTTCCACACTAATACAAATGCAAAAGTGGTTTCCTGCACCAATACAAGTGCGAAAAGTGGTTTTTCAACACTAACACAAGTGCGAAAAGTGGTTTTTCAACACTAACACAAGTGCAAAAAGTGGTTTTTCCACACTAATACAAGTGCAAAAGTGGTTTCCTGCACCAACACAAGTGCGAAAAGTGGTTTTTCAACACTAACACAAGTGCGAAAAGTGGTTTTTCAACACTATCACAAGGGCAAAAAGTGTTTTTTTCCACACTAATACAAGTGGAAAAGTGGTTTCCTGCACCAACACAAGTGCAAAAAGTGGTTTTTCAACACTAACACAAGTGCGAAAAGTGGTTTTTCAACACTAACACAAGTGTGAAGTGGTTTTTCCACACTAATACAAGTGCAAAAGTGGTTTCCTGCACCAAAACAAGTGCGAAAAGTGGTTTTTCAACACTAACACAAGTGCGAAAAGTGGTTTTTCAACACTATCACAAGTGCAAAAAGTGATTTTTCCACACTAATACAAGTGCAAAAGTGGTTTCCTGCACCAACACAAGTGCGAAAAGTGGTTTTTCAACACTAACACAAGTGCGAAAAGTGGTTTTTCAACACTAACACAAGTGCGAAAAGTGGGTTTTCCACACTAATACAAGTGCAAAAGTGGTTTCCTGCACCAACACAAGTGCAAAAAGTGGTTTTTCAACACTAACACAAGTGCAAAAAGTGGTTTTTCCACACTAATACAAGTGCAAAAGTGATTTCCTGCACCAACACAAGTGCGAAAAGTGGTTTTTCAACACTAACACAAGTGCGAAAAGTGGTTTTTCAACACTAACACAAGTGCGAAAAGTGGTTTTTCCACACTAATACAAGTGCAAAAGTGGTTTCCTGCACCAACACAAGTGCGAAAAGTGGTTTTTCAACACTAACACAATTGCGAAAAGTGGTTTTTCAACACTATCACAAGTGCAAAAAGTGTTTTTTCCACACTAATACAAGTGCAAAAGTGGTTTCCTGCACCAACAAAAGTGCGAAAAGTGGTTTTTCAACACTAACACAAGTGCGAAAAGTGTTTTTTCAACACTAACACAAGTGCGAAAAGTGGTTTTGCCACACTAATACAAGTGCAAAAGTGGTTTCCTGCACCAACACAAGTGCGAAAAGTGGTTTTTCAACACTAACACAAGTGCGAAAAGTGGTTTTTCAACACTATCACAAGTGCAAAAAGTGTTTTTTCCACACTAATACAAGTGCAAAAGTGGTTTCCTGCACCAACACATGTGCGAAAGGTGGTTTTTCAACACTAATACAAGTGCGAAAAGTGGTTTTTCCACACTAATACAAGTGCAAAAGTGGTTTCTTGCACCAACACAAGTGCGAAAAGTGGTTTTTCAACACTAACACAAGTGCGAAAAGTGGTTTTTCAACACTATCACAAGTGTAAAAAGTGTTTTTTCCACACTAATACAAGTGCAAAAGTGGTTTACTGCACCAACACAACTGCGAAAAGTGGTTTTTCAACACTAACACAAGTGCGAAAAGTGGTTTTTCAACACTAACACAAGTGCGAAAAGTGGTTTTTCCACACTAATACAAGTGCAAAAGTGGTTTCCTGCACGAACACAAGTGCGAAAAGTGGTTTTTCAACACAAACACAAGTGCGAAAAGTGGTTTTTCAACACTATCACAAGTGCAAAAAGTGTTTTTCCACACTAATACAAGTGCAAAAGTGGTTTCCTGCACCAACACAAGTGCGAAAATTGGTTTTTCAACACTAACACAAGTGCGAAAAGTGGTTTTTCCACACTAATACAAGTGCAAAAGTGGTTTCCTGCACCAACACAAGTGCGAAAAGTGGTTTTTCAACACTAACACAAGTACGAAAAGTGGTTTTTCAACACTATCACAAGTGCAAAAAGTGGTTTTTCCACACTAATACAAGTGCAAAAGTGGTTTCCTGCACCAACACAAGTGCGAGAAGTGGTTTTTCAACACTAACACAAGTGCGAAAAGTGTTTTTTCAACACTAACACAAGTGCGAAAAGTGTTTTTTCCACACTAATACAAGTGCAAAAGTGGTTTCCTGCACCAGCACAAGTGCGAAAATGGTTTTTCAACACTAACACAAGTGCGAAAAGTGGTTTTTCAACACTAACACAAGTGCGAAAAGTGGTTTTTCAACACTAACACAAGTGCGAAAAGTGGTTTTTCCACACTAATACAAGTGCAAAAGTGGTTTCCTGCACCAACACAAGTGCGAAAAGTGGTTTTTCAACACTAACACAAGTGCGAAAAGTGGTTTTTCAACACTATCACAAGTGCAAAAAGTGTTTTTTCCACACTAATACAAGTGCAAAAGTGGTTTCCTGCACCAACACAAGCGCGAAAAGTGGTTTTTCAACACTAACACAAGTGCGAAAAGTGGTTTTTCAACATTCACACAAGTGCGAAAAGTGGTTTTTCAACACTAACACAAGTGCGAAAAGTGGTTTTCCACACTAATACAAGTGCAAAAGTGGTTTCCTGCACCAACACAAGTGCGAAAAGTGTTTTTTCAACACGAACACAAGTGCGAAAAGTGGTTTTTCAACACTAACACAAGTGCGAAAAGTGGTTTTTACACACTAATACAAGTGCAAAAGTGGTTTCCTGCACCAACACAAGTGCAAAAAGTGGTTTTTCAACACTAACACAAGTGCGAAAAGTGGTTTTTCAACACTAACACAAGTGCGAAAAGTGGTTTTTCCCACACTAATACAAGTGCAAAAGTGGTTTCCTGCACCAACACAAGTGCGAAAAGTGGTTTTTCAACACTAACGCAAGTGCGAAAAGTGGTTTTTCAACACTAACACAAGTGCAAAAAGTGGTTTTTCAACACTAACACAAGTGCGAAAAATGGTTTTTCAACACTAACACAAGTGCGAAAAGTGGTTTTTCCACACTAATACAAGTGCAAAAGTGGTTTCCTGCACCAACACAAGTGCGAAAAGTGGTTTTTCAACACTAACACAAGTGCGAAAAGTGGTTTTTCCACACTAATACAAGTGCAAAAGTGGTGTCCTGCACCAACACAAGTGCGAAAAGTGGTTTTTCAACACTCACACAAGTGCGAAAAGTGGTTTTTCAACACTAACACAAGTGCGAAAAGTGGTTTTTCAACACTAACACAAGTGCGAAAAGTGGTTTTTCAACAATAACACAAGTGCGAAAAGTGGTTTTTCCATACTAATACAAGTGCAAAAGTGGTTTCCTGCACCAACTCAAGTGCGAAAAGTGGTTTTTCAACACGAACACAAGTGCTAAAAGTGGTTTTTCAACACTATCACAAGAGCAAAAAGTGTTTTTTCCACACTAATACAAGTGCAAAAGTGGTTTCCTGCACCAACACAAGTGCGAAAAGTGGTTTTTCAACACCAACACAAGTGCGAAAAGTGGTTTTTCAACACTAACACAAGTGCTAAAAGCGGATTTTCAACACTATCACAAGTGCAAAAAGTGTTTTTTCCACACTAATACAAGTGCAAAAGTGGTTTCCTGCACCAACACAAGTGCGAAAAGTGGTTTTTCAACACTAACACAAGTGCGAAAAGTGGTTTTTCAACACTAACACAAGTGCGAGGAGTGGTTTTTCCACACTAATACAAATGCAAAAGTGGTTTCCTGCACCAATACAAGTGCGAAAAGTGGTTTTTCAACACTAACACAAGTGCGAAAAGTGGTTTTTCAACACTAACACAAGTGCAAAAAGTGGTTTTTCCACACTAATACAAGTGCAAAAGTGGTTTCCTGCACCAACACAAGTGCGAAAAGTGGTTTTTCAACACTAACACAAGTGCGAAAAGTGGTTTTTCAACACTATCACAAGGGCAAAAAGTGTTTTTTTCCACACTAATACAAGTGGAAAAGTGGTTTCCTGCACCAACACAAGTGCAAAAAGTGGTTTTTCAACACTAACACAAGTGCGAAAAGTGGTTTTTCAACACTAACACAAGTGTGAAGTGGTTTTTCCACACTAATACAAGTGCAAAAGTGGTTTCCTGCACCAAAACAAGTGCGAAAAGTGGTTTTTCAACACTAACACAAGTGCGAAAAGTGGTTTTTCAACACTATCACAAGTGCAAAAAGTGATTTTTCCACACTAATACAAGTGCAAAAGTGGTTTCCTGCACCAACACAAGTGCGAAAAGTGGTTTTTCAACACTAACACAAGTGCGAAAAGTGGTTTTTCAACACTAACACAAGTGCGAAAAGTGGGTTTTCCACACTAATACAAGTGCAAAAGTGGTTTCCTGCACCAACACAAGTGCAAAAAGTGGTTTTTCAACACTAACACAAGTGCAAAAAGTGGTTTTTCCACACTAATACAAGTGCAAAAGTGATTTCCTGCACCAACACAAGTGCGAAAAGTGGTTTTTCAACACTAACACAAGTGCGAAAAGTGGTTTTTCAACACTAACACAAGTGCGAAAAGTGGTTTTTCCACACTAATACAAGTGCAAAAGTGGTTTCCTGCACCAACACAAGTGCGAAAAGTGGTTTTTCAACACTAACACAATTGCGAAAAGTGGTTTTTCAACACTATCACAAGTGCAAAAAGTGTTTTTTCCACACTAATACAAGTGCAAAAGTGGTTTCCTGCACCAACAAAAGTGCGAAAAGTGGTTTTTCAACACTAACACAAGTGCGAAAAGTGTTTTTTCAACACTAACACAAGTGCGAAAAGTGGTTTTGCCACACTAATACAAGTGCAAAAGTGGTTTCCTGCACCAACACAAGTGCGAAAAGTGGTTTTTCAACACTAACACAAGTGCGAAAAGTGGTTTTTCAACACTATCACAAGTGCAAAAAGTGTTTTTTCCACACTAATACAAGTGCAAAAGTGGTTTCCTGCACCAACACATGTGCGAAAGGTGGTTTTTCAACACTAATACAAGTGCGAAAAGTGGTTTTTCCACACTAATACAAGTGCAAAAGTGGTTTCTTGCACCAACACAAGTGCGAAAAGTGGTTTTTCAACACTAACACAAGTGCGAAAAGTGGTTTTTCAACACTATCACAAGTGTAAAAAGTGTTTTTTCCACACTAATACAAGTGCAAAAGTGGTTTACTGCACCAACACAACTGCGAAAAGTGGTTTTTCAACACTAACACAAGTGCGAAAAGTGGTTTTACAACACTAACACAAGTGCGAAAAGTGGTTTTTCCACACTAATACAAGTGCAAAAGTGGTTTCCTGCACGAACACAAGTGCGAAAAGTGGTTTTTCAACACAAACACAAGTGCGAAAAGTGGTTTTTCAACACTATCACAAGTGCAAAAAGTGTTTTTCCACACTAATACAAGTGCAAAAGTGGTTTCCTGCACCAACACAAGTGCGAAAATTGGTTTTTCAACACTAACACAAGTGCGAAAAGTGGTTTTTCCACACTAATACAAGTGCAAAAGTGGTTTCCTGCACCAACACAAGTGCGAAAAGTGGTTTTTCAACACTAACACAAGTACGAAAAGTGGTTTTTCAACACTATCACAAGTGCAAAAAGTGGTTTTTCCACACTAATACAAGTGCAAAAGTGGTTTCCTGCACCAACACAAGTGCAAAAAGTGGTTTTTCAACACTAACACAAGTGCAAAAAGTGGTTTTTCCACACTAATACAAGTGCAAAAGTGATTTCCTGCACCAACACAAGTGCGAAAAGTGGTTTTTCAACACTAACACAAGTGCGAAAAGTGGTTTTTCAACACTAACACAAGTGCGAAAAGTGGTTTTTCCACACTAATACAAGTGCAAAAGTGGTTTCCTGCACCAACACAAGTGCGAAAAGTGGTTTTTCAACACTAACACAATTGCGAAAAGTGGTTTTTCAACACTATCACAAGTGCAAAAAGTGTTTTTTCCACACTAATACAAGTGCAAAAGTGGTTTCCTGCACCAACAAAAGTGCGAAAAGTGGTTTTTCAACACTAACACAAGTGCGAAAAGTGTTTTTTCAACACTAACACAAGTGCGAAAAGTGGTTTTGCCACACTAATACAAGTGCAAAAGTGGTTTCCTGCACCAACACAAGTGCGAAAAGTGGTTTTTCAACACTAACACAAGTGCGAAAAGTGGTTTTTCAACACTATCACAAGTGCAAAAAGTGTTTTTTCCACACTAATACAAGTGCAAAAGTGGTTTCCTGCACCAACACATGTGCGAAAGGTGGTTTTTCAACACTAATACAAGTGCGAAAAGTGGTTTTTCCACACTAATACAAGTGCAAAAGTGGTTTCTTGCACCAACACAAGTGCGAAAAGTGGTTTTTCAACACTAACACAAGTGCGAAAAGTGGTTTTTCAACACTATCACAAGTGTAAAAAGTGTTTTTTCCACACTAATACAAGTGCAAAAGTGGTTTACTGCACCAACACAACTGCGAAAAGTGGTTTTTCAACACTAACACAAGTGCGAAAAGTGGTTTTACAACACTAACACAAGTGCGAAAAGTGGTTTTTCCACACTAATACAAGTGCAAAAGTGGTTTCCTGCACGAACACAAGTGCGAAAAGTGGTTTTTCAACACAAACACAAGTGCGAAAAGTGGTTTTTCAACACTATCACAAGTGCAAAAAGTGTTTTTCCACACTAATACAAGTGCAAAAGTGGTTTCCTGCACCAACACAAGTGCGAAAATTGGTTTTTCAACACTAACACAAGTGCGAAAAGTGGTTTTTCCACACTAATACAAGTGCAAAAGTGGTTTCCTGCACCAACACAAGTGCGAAAAGTGGTTTTTCAACACTAACACAAGTACGAAAAGTGGTTTTTCAACACTATCACAAGTGCAAAAAGTGGTTTTTCCACACTAATACAAGTGCAAAAGTGGTTTCCTGCACCAACACAAGTGCGAGAAGTGGTTTTTCAACACTAACACAAGTGCGAAAAGTGTTTTTTCAACACTAACACAAGTGCGAAAAGTGTTTTTTCCACACTAATACAAGTGCAAAAGTGGTTTCCTGCACCAGCACAAGTGCGAAAATGGTTTTTCAACACTAACACAAGTGCGAAAAGTGGTTTTTCAACACTAACACAAGTGCGAAAAGTGGTTTTTCAACACTAACACAAGTGCGAAAAGTGGTTTTTCCACACTAATACAAGTGCAAAAGTGGTTTCCTGCACCAACACAAGTGCGAAAAGTGGTTTTTCAACACTAACACAAGTGCGAAAAGTGGTTTTTCAACACTATCACAAGTGCAAAAAGTGTTTTTTCCACACTAATACAAGTGCAAAAGTGGTTTCCTGCACCAACACAAGCGCGAAAAGTGGTTTTTCAACACTAACACAAGTGCGAAAAGTGGTTTTTCAACATTCACACAAGTGCGAAAAGTGGTTTTTCAACACTAACACAAGTGCGAAAAGTGGTTTTCCACACTAATACAAGTGCAAAAGTGGTTTCCTGCACCAACACAAGTGCGAAAAGTGTTTTTTCAACACGAACACAAGTGCGAAAAGTGGTTTTTCAACACTAACACAAGTGCGAAAAGTGGTTTTTACACACTAATACAAGTGCAAAAGTGGTTTCCTGCACCAACACAAGTGCAAAAAGTGGTTTTTCAACACTAACACAAGTGCGAAAAGTGGTTTTTCAACACTAACACAAGTGCGAAAAGTGGTTTTTCCCACACTAATACAAGTGCAAAAGTGGTTTCCTGCACCAACAAAAGTGCGAAAAGTGGTTTTTCAACACTAACGCAAGTGCGAAAAGTGGTTTTTCAACACTAACACAAGTGCAAAAAGTGGTTTTTCAACACTAACACAAGTGCGAAAAATGGTTTTTCAACACTAACACAAGTGCGAAAAGTGGTTTTTCCACACTAATACAAGTGCAAAAGTGGTTTCCTGCACCAACACAAGTGCGAAAAGTGGTTTTTCAACACTAACACAAGTGCGAAAAGTGGTTTTTCCACACTAATACAAGTGCAAAAGTGGTGTCCTGCACCAACACAAGTGCGAAAAGTGGTTTTTCAACACTCACACAAGTGCGAAAAGTGGTTTTTCAACACTAACACAAGTGCGAAAAGTGGTTTTTCAACACTAACACAAGTGCGAAAAGTGGTTTTTCAACAATAACACAAGTGCGAAAAGTGGTTTTTCCATACTAATACAAGTGCAAAAGTGGTTTCCTGCACCAACTCAAGTGCGAAAAGTGGTTTTTCAACACTAATACAAGTGCTAAAAGTGGTTTTTCAACACTATCACAAGAGCAAAAAGTGTTTTTTCCACACTAATACAAGTGCAAAAGTGGTTTCCTGCACCAACACAAGTGCGAAAAGTGGTTTTTCAACACCAACACAAGTGCGAAAAGTGGTTTTTCAACACTAACACAAGTGCTAAAAGTGGATTTTCAACACTATCACAAGTGCAAAAAGTGTTTTTTCCACACTAATACAAGTGCAAAAGTGGTTTCCTGCACCAACACAAGTGCGAAAAGTGGTTTTTCAACACTAACACAAGTGCGAAAAGTGGTTTTTCAACACTATCACAAGTGCAAAAAGTGTTTTTTCCACACTAATACAAGTGCAAAAGTGGTTTACTGCACCAACACAAGTGCGAAAAGTGGTTTTTCAACACTAACACAAGTGCGAAAAGTGGTTTTTCAACACTAACACAAGTGCGAAAAGTGCTTTTTCCCACACTAATACAAGTGCAAAAGTGGGTTCCTGCACCAACACAAGTGCGAAAAGTGGTTTTTCAACACTAACGCAAGTGCGAAAAGTGGTTTTTCAACACTAACACAAGTGCAAAAAGTGGTTTTTCAACACTAACACAAGTGCGAAAAATGGTTTTTCAACACTAACACAAGTGCGAAAAGTGGTTTTTCCACACTAATACAAGTGCAAAAGTGGTTTCCTGCACCAACACAAGTGCGAAAAGTGGTTTTTCAACACTAACACAAGTGCGAAAAGCGGTTTTTCCACACTAATACAAGTGCAAAAGTGGTGTCCTGCACCAACACAAGTGCGAAAAGTGGTTTTTCAACACTCACACAAGTGCGAAAAGTGGTTTTTCAACACTAACACAAGTGCGAAAAGTGGTTTTTCAACACTAACACAAGTGCGAAAAGTGGTTTTTCAACACAAAACAAGTGCGAAAAGTGGTTTTTCAACAATAACACAAGTGCGAAAAGTGGTTTTTCCATACTAATACAAGTGCAAAAGTGGTTTCCTGCACCAACTCAAGTGCGAAAAGTGGTTTTTCAACACTAACACAAGTGCTAAAAGTGGTTTTTCAACACTATCACAAGAGCAAAAAGTGTTTTTTCCAGACTAATACAAGTGCAAAAGTGGTTTCCTGCACCAACACAAGTGCGAAAAGTGGTTTTTCAACACCAACACAAGTGCGAAAAGTGGTTTTTCAACACTAACACAAGTGCTAAAAGTGGATTTTCAACACTATCACAAGTGCAAAAAGTGTTTTTTCCACACTAATACAAGTGCAAAAGTGGTTTCCTGCACCAACACAAGTGCGAAAAGTGGTTTTTCAACACTAACACAAGTGCGAAAAGTGGTTTTTCAACACTATCACAAGTGCAAAAAGTGTTTTTTCCACACTAATACAAGTGCAAAAGTGGTTTACTGCACCAACACAAGTGCGAAAAGTGGTTTTTCAACACTAACACAAGTGCGAAAAGTGGTTTTTCAACACTAACACAAGTGCGAAAAGTGGTTTTTCCACACTAATACAAGTGCAAAAGTGGTTTCCTGCACCAACACAAGTGCGAAAAGTGGTTCATCAACACAAACACAAGTGCGAAAAGTGGTTTTTCAACACTATCACAAGTGCAAAAAGTGTTTTTTCCACACTAATACAAGTGCAAAAGTGGTTTCCTGCACCAACACAAGTGCGAAAAGTGGTTTTTCGACACCAACACAAGTGCGAAAAGTGGTTTTTCAACACTAACACAAGTGCTAAAAGTGGATTTTCAACACTATCACAAGTGCAAAAAGTGTTTTTTCCACACTAATACAAGTGCAAAAGTGGTTTACTGCACCAACACAACTGTGAAAAGTGGTTTTTCAACACTAACACAAGTGCGAAAAGTGGTTTTTCCACACTAATACAAGTGCAAAAGTGGTTTCCTGCACGAACACAAGTGCGAAAAGTGGTTTTTCAACACTAACACAAGTGCGAAAAGTGGTTTTTCAACACTAACACAAGTGCGAAAAGTGGTTTTTCCACACTAATACAAGTGCAAAAGTGGTTTCCTGCACCAACACAGGTGCGAAAAGTGGTTTTTCAACACTAACACAAGTGCGAAAAGTGGTTTTTCAACACGAACACAAGTGCAAAAAGTGGTTTTTCAACACTAACACAAGTGCGAAAAGTGTTTTTTCAACACTAACACAAGTGCAAAAAGTGGTTTTTCAACACTAACACAAGTGCGAAAAGTGGTTTTTCCACACTAATACAAGTGCAAAAGTGTTTTCCTGCACCAACACAAGTGTGAAAAGTGGTTTTTCAACACTAACACAAGTGCGAAAAGTGGTTTTTCAACACTAACACAAGTGCGAAAAGTGGTTTTTCCACACTAATACAAGGGCAAAATTGGTTTTTCAACACTATCACAAGTGCAAAAAGTGTTTTTTCCCCAGTAATACAAGTGCAAAAGTGGTTTCCTGCACCAACACAAGTGCGAAAAGTGGTTTTTCAACACTAACACAAGTGCGAAAAGTGGTTTTTCAACACTAACACAAGTGCAAAAAGTGGTTTTTCCACACTAATACAAGTGCAAAAGTGGTTTCCTGCACCAACACAAGTGCGAAAAGTGGTTTTTCAACACTAACACAAGTGCGAAAAGTGGTTTTTCAACACTATCACAAGGGCAAAAAGTGTTTTTTTCCACACTAATACAAGTGGAAAAGTGGTTTCCTGCACCAACACAAGTGCAAAAAGTGGTTTTTCAACACTAACACAAGTGCGAAAAGTGGTTTTTTAACACTAACACAAGTGCTAAAAGTGGATTTTCAACACTATCACAAGTGCAAAAAGTGTTTTTTCCACACTAATACAAGTGCAAAAGTGGTTTACTGCACCAACACAACTGTGAAAAGTGGTTTTTCAACACTAACACAAGTGCGAAAAGTGGTTTTTCCACACTAATACAAGTGCAAAAGTGGTTTCCTGCACGAACACAAGTGCGAAAAGTGGTTTTTCAACACTAACACAAGTGCGAAAAGTGGTTTTTCAACACTAACACAAGTGCGAAAAGTGGTTTTTCCACACTAATACAAGTGCAAAAGTGGTTTCCTGCACCAACACAGGTGCGAAAAGTGGTTTTTCAACACTAACACAAGTGCGAAAAGTGGTTTTTCAACACGAACACAAGTGCAAAAAGTGGTTTTTCAACACTAACACAAGTGCGAAAAGTGTTTTTTCAACACTAACACAAGTGCAAAAAGTGGTTTTTCAACACTAACACAAGTGCGAAAAGTGGTTTTTCCACACTAATACAAGTGCAAAAGTGGTTTCCTGCACCAACACAAGTGTGAAAAGTGGTTTTTCAACACTAACACAAGTGCGAAAAGTGGTTTTTCAACACTAACACAAGTGCGAAAAGTGGTTTTTCCACACTAATACAAGAGCAAAATTGGTTTTTCAACACTATCACAAGTGCAAAAAGTGTTTTTTCCCCAGTAATACAAGTGCAAAAGTGGTTTCCTGCACCAACACAAGTGCGAAAAGTGGTTTTTCAACACTAACACAAGTGCGAAAAGTGGTTTTTCAACACTAACACAAGTGCAAAAAGTGGTTTTTCCACACTAATACAAGTGCAAAAGTGGTTTCCTGCACCAACACAAGTGCGAAAAGTGGTTTTTCAACACTAACACAAGTGCGAAAAGTGGTTTTTCAACACTATCACAAGGGCAAAAAGTGTTTTTTTCCACACTAATACAAGTGGAAAAGTGGTTTCCTGCACCAACACAAGTGCAAAAAGTGGTTTTTCAACACTAACACAAGTGCGAAAAGTGGTTTTTTAACACTAACACAAGTGTGAAGTGGTTTTTCCACACTAATACAAGTGCAAAAGTGGTTTCCTGCACCAAAACAAGTGCGAAAAGTGGTTTTTCAACACTAACACAAGTGCGAAAAGTGGTTTTTCAATACTATCACAAGTGCAAAAAGTGATTTTTCCACACTAATACAAGTGCAAAAGTGGTTTCCTGCACCAACACAAGTGCGAAAAATGGTTTTTCAACACTAACACAAGTGCGAAAAGTGGTTTTTCCACACTAATACAAGTGCAAAAGTGGTTTCCTGCACCAACACAAGTGCGAAAAGTGGTTTTTCAACACTAACACAAGTGCGAAAAGCGGTTTTTCCACACTAATACAAGTGCAAAAGTGGTGTCCTGCACCAACACAAGTGCGAAAAGTGGTTTTTCAACACTCACACAAGTGCGAAAAGTGGTTTTTCAACACTAACACAAGTGCGAAAAGTGGTTTTTCAACACTAACACAAGTGCGAAAAGTGGTTTTTCAACACAAAACAAGTGCGAAAAGTGGTTTTTCAACAATAACACAAGTGCGAAAAGTGGTTTTTCCATACTAATACAAGTGCAAAAGTGGTTTCCTGCACCAACTCAAGTGCGAAAAGTGGTTTTTCAACACTAACACAAGTGCTAAAAGTGGTTTTTCAACACTATCACAAGAGCAAAAAGTGTTTTTTCCAGACTAATACAAGTGCAAAAGTGGTTTCCTGCACCAACACAAGTGCGAAAAGTGGTTTTTCAACACCAACACAAGTGCGAAAAGTGGTTTTTCAACACTAACACAAGTGCTAAAAGTGGATTTTCAACACTATCACAAGTGCAAAAAGTGTTTTTTCCACACTAATACAAGTGCAAAAGTGGTTTCCTGCACCAACACAAGTGCGAAAAGTGGTTTTTCAACACTAACACAAGTGCGAAAAGTGGTTTTTCAACACTATCACAAGTGCAAAAAGTGTTTTTTCCACACTAATACAAGTGCAAAAGTGGTTTACTGCACCAACACAAGTGCGAAAAGTGGTTTTTCAACACTAACACAAGTGCGAAAAATGGTTTTTCAACACTAACACAAGTGCGAAAAGTGGTTTTTCCACACTAATACAAGTGCAAAAGTGGTTTCCTGCACCAACACAAGTGCGAAAAGTGGTTTTTCAACACTAACACAAGTGCGAAAAGTGGTTTTTCCACACTAATACAAGTGCAAAAGTGGTGTCCTGCACCAACACAAGTGCGAAAAGTGGTTTTTCAACACTCACACAAGTGCGAAAAGTGGTTTTTCAACACTAACACAAGTGCGAAAAGTGGTTTTTCAACACTAACACAAGTGCGAAAAGTGGTTTTTCAACAATAACACAAGTGCGAAAAGTGGTTTTTCCATACTAATACAAGTGCAAAAGTGGTTTCCTGCACCAACTCAAGTGCGAAAAGTGGTTTTTCAACACTAATACAAGTGCTAAAAGTGGTTTTTCAACACTATCACAAGAGCAAAAAGTGTTTTTTCCACACTAATACAAGTGCAAAAGTGGTTTCCTGCACCAACACAAGTGCGAAAAGTGGTTTTTCAACACCAACACAAGTGCGAAAAGTGGTTTTTCAACACTAACACAAGTGCTAAAAGTGGATTTTCAACACTATCACAAGTGCAAAAAGTGTTTTTTCCACACTAATACAAGTGCAAAAGTGGTTTCCTGCACCAACACAAGTGCGAAAAGTGGTTTTTCAACACTAACACAAGTGCGAAAAGTGGTTTTTCAACACTATCACAAGTGCAAAAAGTGTTTTTTCCACACTAATACAAGTGCAAAAGTGGTTTACTGCACCAACACAAGTGCGAAAAGTGGTTTTTCAACACTAACACAAGTGCGAAAAGTGGTTTTTCAACACTAACACAAGTGCGAAAAGTGGTTTTTCCCACACTAATACAAGTGCAAAAGTGGGTTCCTGCACCAACACAAGTGCGAAAAGTGGTTTTTCAACACTAACGCAAGTGCGAAAAGTGGTTTTTCAACACTAACACAAGTGCAAAAAGTGGTTTTTCAACACTAACACAAGTGCGAAAAATGGTTTTTCAACACTAACACAAGTGCGAAAAGTGGTTTTTCCACACTAATACAAGTGCAAAAGTGGTTTCCTGCACCAACACAAGTGCGAAAAGTGGTTTTTCAACACTAACACAAGTGCGAAAAGCGGTTTTTCCACACTAATACAAGTGCAAAAGTGGTGTCCTGCACCAACACAAGTGCGAAAAGTGGTTTTTCAACACTCACACAAGTGCGAAAAGTGGTTTTTCAACACTAACACAAGTGCGAAAAGTGGTTTTTCAACACTAACACAAGTGCGAAAAGTGGTTTTTCAACACAAAACAAGTGCGAAAAGTGGTTTTTCAACAATAACACAAGTGCGAAAAGTGGTTTTTCCATACTAATACAAGTGCAAAAGTGGTGTCCTGCACCAACTCAAGTGCGAAAAGTGGTTTTTCAACACTAACACAAGTGCTAAAAGTGGTTTTTCAACACTATCACAAGAGCAAAAAGTGTTTTTTCCAGACTAATACAAGTGCAAAAGTGGTTTCCTGCACCAACACAAGTGCGAAAAGTGGTTTTTCAACACCAACACAAGTGCGAAAAGTGGTTTTTCAACACTAACACAAGTGCTAAAAGTGGATTTTCAACACTATCACAAGTGCAAAAAGTGTTTTTTCCACACTAATACAAGTGCAAAAGTGGTTTCCTGCACCAACACAAGTGCGAAAAGTGGTTTTTCAACACTAACACAAGTGCGAAAAGTGGTTTTTCAACACTATCACAAGTGCAAAAAGTGTTTTTTCCACACTAATACAAGTGCAAAAGTGGTTTACTGCACCAACACAAGTGCGAAAAGTGGTTTTTCAACACTAACACAAGTGCGAAAAGTGGTTTTTCAACACTAACACAAGTGCGAAAAGTGGTTTTTCCACACTAATACAAGTGCAAAAGTGGTTTCCTGCACCAACACAAGTGCGAAAAGTGGTTCATCAACACAAACACAAGTGCGAAAAGTGGTTTTTCAACACTATCACAAGTGCAAAAAGTGTTTTTTCCACACTAATACAAGTGCAAAAGTGGTTTCCTGCACCAACACAAGTGCGAAAAGTGGTTTTTCGACACCAACACAAGTGCGAAAAGTGGTTTTTCAACACTAACACAAGTGCTAAAAGTGGATTTTCAACACTATCACAAGTGCAAAAAGTGTTTTTTCCACACTAATACAAGTGCAAAAGTGGTTTACTGCACCAACACAACTGTGAAAAGTGGTTTTTCAACACTAACACAAGTGCGAAAAGTGGTTTTTCCACACTAATACAAGTGCAAAAGTGGTTTCCTGCACGAACACAAGTGCGAAAAGTGGTTTTTCAACACTAACACAAGTGCGAAAAGTGGTTTTTCAACACTAACACAAGTGCGAAAAGTGGTTTTTCCACACTAATACAAGTGCAAAAGTGGTTTCCTGCACCAACACAGGTGCGAAAAGTGGTTTTTCAACACTAACACAAGTGCGAAAAGTGGTTTTTCAACACGAACACAAGTGCAAAAAGTGGTTTTTCAACACTAACACAAGTGCGAAAAGTGTTTTTTCAACACTAACACAAGTGCAAAAAGTGGTTTTTCAACACTAACACAAGTGCGAAAAGTGGTTTTTCCACACTAATACAAGTGCAAAAGTGTTTTCCTGCACCAACACAAGTGTGAAAAGTGGTTTTTCAACACTAACACAAGTGCGAAAAGTGGTTTTTCAACACTAACACAAGTGCGAAAAGTGGTTTTTCCACACTAATACAAGGGCAAAATTGGTTTTTCAACACTATCACAAGTGCAAAAAGTGTTTTTTCCCCAGTAATACAAGTGCAAAAGTGGTTTCCTGCACCAACACAAGTGCGAAAAGTGGTTTTTCAACACTAACACAAGTGCGAAAAGTGGTTTTTCAACACTAACACAAGTGCAAAAAGTGGTTTTTCCACACTAATACAAGTGCAAAAGTGGTTTCCTGCACCAACACAAGTGCGAAAAGTGGTTTTTCAACACTAACACAAGTGCGAAAAGTGGTTTTTCAACACTATCACAAGGGCAAAAAGTGTTTTTTTCCACACTAATACAAGTGGAAAAGTGGTTTCCTGCACCAACACAAGTGCAAAAAGTGGTTTTTCAACACTAACACAAGTGCGAAAAGTGGTTTTTTAACACTAACACAAGTGCTAAAAGTGGATTTTCAACACTATCACAAGTGCAAAAAGTGTTTTTTCCACACTAATACAAGTGCAAAAGTGGTTTACTGCACCAACACAACTGTGAAAAGTGGTTTTTCAACACTAACACAAGTGCGAAAAGTGGTTTTTCCACACTAATACAAGTGCAAAAGTGGTTTCCTGCACGAACACAAGTGCGAAAAGTGGTTTTTCAACACTAACACAAGTGCGAAAAGTGGTTTTTCAACACTAACACAAGTGCGAAAAGTGGTTTTTCCACACTAATACAAGTGCAAAAGTGGTTTCCTGCACCAACACAGGTGCGAAAAGTGGTTTTTCAACACTAACACAAGTGCGAAAAGTGGTTTTTCAACACGAACACAAGTGCAAAAAGTGGTTTTTCAACACTAACACAAGTGCGAAAAGTGTTTTTTCAACACTAACACAAGTGCAAAAAGTGGTTTTTCAACACTAACACAAGTGCGAAAAGTGGTTTTTCCACACTAATACAAGTGCAAAAGTGGTTTCCTGCACCAACACAAGTGTGAAAAGTGGTTTTTCAACACTAACACAAGTGCGAAAAGTGGTTTTTCAACACTAACACAAGTGCGAAAAGTGGTTTTTCCACACTAATACAAGAGCAAAATTGGTTTTTCAACACTATCACAAGTGCAAAAAGTGTTTTTTCCCCAGTAATACAATTGCAAAAGTGGTTTCCTGCACCAACACAAGTGCGAAAAGTGGTTTTTCAACACTAACACAAGTGCGAAAAGTGGTTTTTCAACACTAACACAAGTGCAAAAAGTGGTTTTTCCACACTAATACAAGTGCAAAAGTGGTTTCCTGCACCAACACAAGTGCGAAAAGTGGTTTTTCAACACTAACACAAGTGCGAAAAGTGGTTTTTCAACACTATCACAAGGGCAAAAAGTGTTTTTTTCCACACTAATACAAGTGGAAAAGTGGTTTCCTGCACCAACACAAGTGCAAAAAGTGGTTTTTCAACACTAACACAAGTGCGAAAAGTGGTTTTTTAACACTAACACAAGTGTGAAGTGGTTTTTCCACACTAATACAAGTGCAAAAGTGGTTTCCTGCACCAAAACAAGTGCGAAAAGTGGTTTTTCAACACTAACACAAGTGCGAAAAGTGGTTTTTCAATACTATCACAAGTGCAAAAAGTGATTTTTCCACACTAATACAAGTGCAAAAGTGGTTTCCTGCACCAACACAAGTGCGAAAAATGGTTTTTCAACACTAACACAAGTGCGAAAAGTGGTTTTTCCACACTAATACAAGTGCAAAAGTGGTTTCCTGCACCAACACAAGTGCGAAAAGTGGTTTTTCAACACTAACACAAGTGCGAAAAGCGGTTTTTCCACACTAATACAAGTGCAAAAGTGGTGTCCTGCACCAACACAAGTGCGAAAAGTGGTTTTTCAACACTCACACAAGTGCGAAAAGTGGTTTTTCAACACTAACACAAGTGCGAAAAGTGGTTTTTCAACACTAACACAAGTGTGAAAAGTGGTTTTTCAACACAAAACAAGTGCGAAAAGTGGTTTTTCAACAATAACACAAGTGCGAAAAGTGGTTTTTCCATACTAATACAAGTGCAAAAGTGGTTTCCTGCACCAACTCAAGTGCGAAAAGTGGTTTTTCAACACTAACACAAGTGCTAAAAGTGGTTTTTCAACACTATCACAAGAGCAAAAAGTGTTTTTTCCAGACTAATACAAGTGCAAAAGTGGTTTCCTGCACCAACACAAGTGCGAAAAGTGGTTTTTCAACACCAACACAAGTGCGAAAAGTGGTTTTTCAACACTAACACAAGTGCTAAAAGTGGATTTTCAACACTATCACAAGTGCAAAAAGTGTTTTTTCCACACTAATACAAGTGCAAAAGTGGTTTCCTGCACCAACACAAGTGCGAAAAGTGGTTTTTCAACACTAACACAAGTGCGAAAAGTGGTTTTTCAACACTATCACAAGTGCAAAAAGTGTTTTTTCCACACTAATACAAGTGCAAAAGTGGTTTACTGCACCAACACAAGTGCGAAAAGTGGTTTTTCAACACTAACACAAGTGCGAAAAGTGGTTTTTCAACACTAACACAAGTGCGAAAAGTGGTTTTTCCACACTAATACAAGTGCAAAAGTGGTTTCCTGCACCAACACAAGTGCGAAAAGTGGTTCATCAACACAAACACAAGTGCGAAAAGTGGTTTTTCAACACTATCACAAGTGCAAAAAGTGTTTTTTCCACACTAATACAAGTGCAAAAGTGGTTTCCTGCACCAACACAAGTGCGAAAAGTGGTTTTTCGACACCAACACAAGTGCGAAAAGTGGTTTTTCAACACTAACACAAGTGCTAAAAGTGGATTTTCAACACTATCACAAGTGCAAAAAGTGTTTTTTCCACACTAATACAAGTGCAAAAGTGGTTTACTGCACCAACACAACTGTGAAAAGTGGTTTTTCAACACTAACACAAGTGCGAAAAGTGGTTTTTCCACACTAATACAAGTGCAAAAGTGGTTTCCTGCACGAACACAAGTGCGAAAAGTGGTTTTTCAACACTAACACAAGTGCGAAAAGTGGTTTTTCAACACTAACACAAGTGCGAAAAGTGGTTTTTCCACACTAATACAAGTGCAAAAGTGGTTTCCTGCACCAACACAGGTGCGAAAAGTGGTTTTTCAACACTAACACAAGTGCGAAAAGTGGTTTTTCAACACGAACACAAGTGCAAAAAGTGGTTTTTCAACACTAACACAAGTGCGAAAAGTGTTTTTTCAACACTAACACAAGTGCAAAAAGTGGTTTTTCAACACTAACACAAGTGCGAAAAGTGGTTTTTCCACACTAATACAAGTGCAAAAGTGGTTTCCTGCACCAACACAAGTGTGAAAAGTGGTTTTTCAACACTAACACAAGTGCGAAAAGTGGTTTTTCAACACTAACACAAGTGCGAAAAGTGGTTTTTCCACACTAATACAAGAGCAAAATTGGTTTTTCAACACTATCACAAGTGCAAAAAGTGTTTTTTCCCCAGTAATACAAGTGCAAAAGTGGTTTCCTGCACCAACACAAGTGCGAAAAGTGGTTTTTCAACACTAACACAAGTGCGAAAAGTGGTTTTTCAACACTAACACAAGTGCAAAAAGTGGTTTTTCCACACTAATACAAGTGCAAAAGTGGTTTCCTGCACCAACACAAGTGCGAAAAGTGGTTTTTCAACACTAACACAAGTGCGAAAATTCAACACTATCACAAGGGCAAAAAGTGTTTTTTTCCACACTAATACAAGTGGAAAAGTGGTTTCCTGCACCAACACAAGTGCAAAAAGTGGTTTTTCAACACTAACACAAGTGCGAAAAGTGTTTTTTTAACACTAACACAAGTGCTAAAAGTGGATTTTCAACACTATCACAAGTGCAAAAAGTGTTTTTTCCACACTAATACAAGTGCAAAAGTGGTTTACTGCACCAACACAACTGTGAAAAGTGGTTTTTCAACACTAACACAAGTGCGAAAAGTGGTTTTTCCACACTAATACAAGTGCAAAAGTGGTTTCCTGCACGAACACAAGTGCGAAAAGTGGTTTTTCAACACTAACACAAGTGCGAAAAGTGGTTTTTCAACACTAACACAAGTGCGAAAAGTGGTTTTTCCACACTAATACAAGTGCAAAAGTGGTTTCCTGCACCAACACAGGTGCGAAAAGTGGTTTTTCAACACTAACACAAGTGCGAAAAGTGGTTTTTCAACACGAACACAAGTGCAAAAAGTGGTTTTTCAACACTAACACAAGTGCGAAAAGTGTTTTTTCAACACTAACACAAGTGCAAAAAGTGGTTTTTCAACACTAACACAAGTGCGAAAAGTGTTTTTTCAACACTAACACAAGTGCAAAAAGTGGTTTTTCAACACTAACACAAGTGCGAAAAGTGGTTTTTCAACACTAACACAAGTGCGAAAAGTGGTTTTTCAACACTAACACAAGTGTGAAAAGTGGTTTTTCAACACAAAACAAGTGCGAAAAGTGGTTTTTCAACAATAACACAAGTGCGAAAAGTGGTTTTTCCATACTAATACAAGTGCAAAAGTGGTTTCCTGCACCAACTCAAGTGCGAAAAGTGGTTTTTCAACACTAACACAAGTGCTAAAAGTGGTTTTTCAACACTATCACAAGAGCAAAAAGTGTTTTTTCCAGACTAATACAAGTGCAAAAGTGGTTTCCTGCACCAACACAAGTGCGAAAAGTGGTTTTTCAACACCAACACAAGTGCGAAAAGTGGTTTTTCAACACTAACACAAGTGCTAAAAGTGGATTTTCAACACTATCACAAGTGCAAAAAGTGTTTTTTCCACACTAATACAAGTGCAAAAGTGGTTTCCTGCACCAACACAAGTGCGAAAAGTGGTTTTTCAACACTAACACAAGTGCGAAAAGTGGTTTTTCAACACTATCACAAGTGCAAAAAGTGTTTTTTCCACACTAATACAAGTGCAAAAGTGGTTTACTGCACCAACACAAGTGCGAAAAGTGGTTTTTCAACACTAACACAAGTGCGAAAAGTGGTTTTTCAACACTAACACAAGTGCGAAAAGTGGTTTTTCCACACTAATACAAGTGCAAAAGTGGTTTCCTGCACCAACACAAGTGCGAAAAGTGGTTCATCAACACAAACACAAGTGCGAAAAGTGGTTTTTCAACACTATCACAAGTGCAAAAAGTGTTTTTTCCACACTAATACAAGTGCAAAAGTGGTTTCCTGCACCAACACAAGTGCGAAAAGTGGTTTTTCGACACCAACACAAGTGCGAAAAGTGGTTTTTCAACACTAACACAAGTGCTAAAAGTGGATTTTCAACACTATCACAAGTGCAAAAAGTGTTTTTTCCACACTAATACAAGTGCAAAAGTGGTTTACTGCACAACACAACTGTGAAAAGTGGTTTTTCAACACTAACACAAGTGCGAAAAGTGGTTTTTCCACACTAATACAAGTGCAAAAGTGGTTTCCTGCACGAACACAAGTGCGAAAAGTGGTTTTTCAACACTAACACAAGTGCGAAAAGTGGTTTTTCAACACTAACACAAGTGCGAAAAGTGGTTTTTCCACACTAATACAAGTGCAAAAGTGGTTTCCTGCACCAACACAGGTGCGAAAAGTGGTTTTTCAACACTAACACAAGTGCGAAAAGTGGTTTTTCAACACGAACACAAGTGCAAAAAGTGGTTTTTCAACACTAACACAAGTGCGAAAAGTGTTTTTTCAACACTAACACAAGTGCAAAAAGTGGTTTTTCAACACTAACACAAGTGCGAAAAGTGGTTTTTCCACACTAATACAAGTGCAAAAGTGGTTTCCTGCACCAACACAAGTGTGAAAAGTGGTTTTTCAACACTAACACAAGTGCGAAAAGTGGTTTTTCAACACTAACACAAGTGCGAAAAGTGGTTTTTCCACACTAATACAAGAGCAAAATTGGTTTTTCAACACTATCACAAGTGCAAAAAGTGTTTTTTCCCCAGTAATACAAGTGCAAAAGTGGTTTCCTGCACCAACACAAGTGCGAAAAGTGGTTTTTCAACACTAACACAAGTGCGAAAAGTGGTTTTTCAACACTAACACAAGTGCAAAAAGTGGTTTTTCCACACTAATACAAGTGCAAAAGTGGTTTCCTGCACCAACACAAGTGCGAAAAGTGGTTTTTCAACACTAACACAAGTGCGAAAATTCAACACTATCACAAGGGCAAAAAGTGTTTTTTTCCACACTAATACAAGTGGAAAAGTGGTTTCCTGCACCAACACAAGTGCAAAAAGTGGTTTTTCAACACTAACACAAGTGCGAAAAGTGTTTTTTTAACACTAACACAAGTGCTAAAAGTGGATTTTCAACACTATCACAAGTGCAAAAAGTGTTTTTTCCACACTAATACAAGTGCAAAAGTGGTTTACTGCACCAACACAACTGTGAAAAGTGGTTTTTCAACACTAACACAAGTGCGAAAAGTGGTTTTTCCACACTAATACAAGTGCAAAAGTGGTTTCCTGCACGAACACAAGTGCGAAAAGTGGTTTTTCAACACTAACACAAGTGCGAAAAGTGGTTTTTCAACACTAACACAAGTGCGAAAAGTGGTTTTTCCACACTAATACAAGTGCAAAAGTGGTTTCCTGCACCAACACAGGTGCGAAAAGTGGTTTTTCAACACTAACACAAGTGCGAAAAGTGGTTTTTCAACACGAACACAAGTGCAAAAAGTGGTTTTTCAACACTAACACAAGTGCGAAAAGTGTTTTTTCAACACTAACACAAGTGCAAAAAGTGGTTTTTCAACACTAACACAAGTGCGAAAAGTGGTTTTTCCACACTAATACAAGTGCAAAAGTGGTTTCCTGCACCAACACAAGTGTGAAAAGTGGTTTTTCAACACTAACACAAGTGCGAAAAGTGGTTTTTCAACACTAACACAAGTGCGAAAAGTGGTTTTTCCACACTAATACAAGAGCAAAATTGGTTTTTCAACACTATCACAAGTGCAAAAAGTGTTTTTTCCCCAGTAATACAAGTGCAAAAGTGGTTTCCTGCACCAACACAAGTGCGAAAAGTGGTTTTTCAACACTAACACAAGTGCGAAAAGTGGTTTTTCAACACTAACACAAGTGCAAAAAGTGGTTTTTCCACACTAATACAAGTGCAAAAGTGGTTTCCTGCACCAACACAAGTGCGAAAAGTGGTTTTTCAACACTAACACAAGTGCGAAAAGTGGTTTTTCAACACTATCACAAGGGCAAAAAGTGTTTTTTTCCACACTAATACAAGTGGAAAAGTGGTTTCCTGCACCAACACAAGTGCAAAAAGTGGTTTTTCAACACTAACACAAGTGCGAAAAGTGGTTTTTTAACACTAACACAAGTGTGAAGTGGTTTTTCCACACTAATACAAGTGCAAAAGTGGTTTCCTGCACGAACACAAGTGCGAAAAGTGGTTTTTCAACACTAACACAAGTGCGAAAAGTGGTTTTTCAACACTAACACAAGTGCGAAAAGTGGTTTTTCCACACTAATACAAGTGCAAAAGTGGTTTCCTGCACCAACACAGGTGCGAAAAGTGGTTTTTCAACACTAACACAAGTGCGAAAAGTGGTTTTTCAACACGAACACAAGTGCAAAAAGTGGTTTTTCAACACTAACACAAGTGCGAAAAGTGTTTTTTCAACACTAACACAAGTGCAAAAAGTGGTTTTTCAACACTAACACAAGTGCGAAAAGTGGTTTTTCCACACTAATACAAGTGCAAAAGTGGTTTCCTGCACCAACACAAGTGTGAAAAGTGGTTTTTCAACACTAACACAAGTGCGAAAAGTGGTTTTTCAACACTAACACAAGTGCGAAAAGTGGTTTTTCCACACTAATACAAGAGCAAAATTGGTTTTTCAACACTATCACAAGTGCAAAAAGTGTTTTTTCCCCAGTAATACAAGTGCAAAAGTGGTTTCCTGCACCAACACAAGTGCGAAAAGTGGTTTTTCAACACTAACACAAGTGCGAAAAGTGGTTTTTCAACACTAACACAAGTGCAAAAAGTGGTTTTTCCACACTAATACAAGTGCAAAAGTGGTTTCCTGCACCAACACAAGTGCGAAAAGTGGTTTTTCAACACTAACACAAGTGCGAAAAGTGGTTTTTCAACACTATCACAAGGGCAAAAAGTGTTTTTTTCCACACTAATACAAGTGGAAAAGTGGTTTCCTGCACCAACACAAGTGCAAAAAGTGGTTTTTCAACACTAACACAAGTGCGAAAAGTGGTTTTTTAACACTAACACAAGTGCTAAAAGTGGATTTTCAACACTATCACAAGTGCAAAAAGTGTTTTTTCCACACTAATACAAGTGCAAAAGTGGTTTACTGCACCAACACAACTGTGAAAAGTGGTTTTTCAACACTAACACAAGTGCGAAAAGTGGTTTTTCCACACTAATACAAGTGCAAAAGTGGTTTCCTGCACGAACACAAGTGCGAAAAGTGGTTTTTCAACACTAACACAAGTGCGAAAAGTGGTTTTTCAACACTAACACAAGTGCGAAAAGTGGTTTTTCCACACTAATACAAGTGCAAAAGTGGTTTCCTGCACCAACACAGGTGCGAAAAGTGGTTTTTCAACACTAACACAAGTGCGAAAAGTGGTTTTTCAACACGAACACAAGTGCAAAAAGTGGTTTTTCAACACTAACACAAGTGCGAAAAGTGTTTTTTCAACACTAACACAAGTGCAAAAAGTGGTTTTTCAACACTAACACAAGTGCGAAAAGTGGTTTTTCCACACTAATACAAGTGCAAAAGTGGTTTCCTGCACCAACACAAGTGTGAAAAGTGGTTTTTCAACACTAACACAAGTGCGAAAAGTGGTTTTTCAACACTAACACAAGTGCGAAAAGTGGTTTTTCCACACTAATACAAGAGCAAAATTGGTTTTTCAACACTATCACAAGTGCAAAAAGTGTTTTTTCCCCAGTAATACAAGTGCAAAAGTGGTTTCCTGCACCAACACAAGTGCGAAAAGTGGTTTTTCAACACTAACACAAGTGCGAAAAGTGGTTTTTCAACACTAACACAAGTGCAAAAAGTGGTTTTTCCACACTAATACAAGTGCAAAAGTGGTTTCCTGCACCAACACAAGTGCGAAAAGTGGTTTTTCAACACTAACACAAGTGCGAAAAGTGGTTTTTCAACACTATCACAAGGGCAAAAAGTGTTTTTTTCCACACTAATACAAGTGGAAAAGTGGTTTCCTGCACCAACACAAGTGCAAAAAGTGGTTTTTCAACACTAACACAAGTGCGAAAAGTGGTTTTTTAACACTAACACAAGTGTGAAGTGGTTTTTCCACACTAATACAAGTGCAAAAGTGGTTTCCTGCACCAAAACAAGTGCGAAAAGTGGTTTTTCAACACTAACACAAGTGCGAAAAGTGGTTTTTCAATACTATCACAAGTGCAAAAAGTGATTTTTCCACACTAATACAAGTGCAAAAGTGGTTTCCTGCACCAACACAAGTGCGAAAAATGGTTTTTCAACACTAACACAAGTGCGAAAAGTGGTTTTTCCACACTAATACAAGTGCAAAAGTGGTTTCCTGCACCAACACAAGTGCGAAAAGTGGTTTTTCAACACTAACACAAGTGCGAAAAGCGGTTTTTCCACACTAATACAAGTGCAAAAGTGGTGTCCTGCACCAACACAAGTGCGAAAAGTGGTTTTTCAACACTCACACAAGTGCGAAAAGTGGTTTTTCAACACTAACACAAGTGCGAAAAGTGGTTTTTCAACACTAACACAAGTGCGAAAAGTGGTTTTTCAACACAAAACAAGTGCGAAAAGTGGTTTTTCAACAATAACACAAGTGCGAAAAGTGGTTTTTCCATACTAATACAAGTGCAAAAGTGGTTTCCTGCACCAACTCAAGTGCGAAAAGTGGTTTTTCAACACTAACACAAGTGCTAAAAGTGGTTTTTCAACACTATCACAAGGGCAAAAAGTGTTTTTTCCAGACTAATACAAGTGCAAAAGTGGTTTCCTGCACCAACACAAGTGCGAAAAGTGGTTTTTCAACACCAACACAAGTGCGAAAAGTGGTTTTTCAACACTAACACAAGTGCTAAAAGTGGATTTTCAACACTATCACAAGTGCAAAAAGTGTTTTTTCCACACTAATACAAGTGCAAAAGTGGTTTCCTGCACCAACACAAGTGCGAAAAGTGGTTTTTCAACACTAACACAAGTGCGAAAAGTGGTTTTTCAACACTATCACAAGTGCAAAAAGTGTTTTTTCCACACTAATACAAGTGCAAAAGTGGTTTACTGCACCAACACAAGTGCGAAAAGTGGTTTTTCAACACTAACACAAGTGCGAAAAGTGGTTTTTCAACACTAACACAAGTGCGAAAAGTGGTTTTTCCACACTAATACAAGTGCAAAAGTGGTTTCCTGCACCAACACAAGTGCGAAAAGTGGTTCATCAACACAAACACAAGTGCGAAAAGTGGTTTTTCAACACTATCACAAGTGCAAAAAGTGTTTTTTCCACACTAATACAAGTGCAAAAGTGGTTTCCTGCACCAACACAAGTGCGAAAAGTGGTTTTTCGACACCAACACAAGTGCGAAAAGTGGTTTTTCAACACTAACACAAGTGCTAAAAGTGGATTTTCAACACTATCACAAGTGCAAAAAGTGTTTTTTCCACACTAATACAAGTGCAAAAGTGGTTTACTGCACCAACACAACTGTGAAAAGTGGTTTTTCAACACAAACACAAGTGCGAAAAGTGGTTTTTCCACACTAATACAAGTGCAAAAGTGGTTTCCTGCACAAACACAAGTGCGAAAAGTGGTTTTTCAACACTAACACAAGTGCGAAAAGTGGTTTTTCAACACTAACACAAGTGCGAAAAGTGGTTTTTCCACACTAATACAAGTGCAAAAGTGGTTTCCTGCACCAACACAGGTGCGAAAAGTGGTTTTTCAACACTAACACAAGTGCGAAAAGTGGTTTTTCAACACGAACACAAGTGCAAAAAGTGGTTTTTCAACACTAACACAAGTGCGAAAAGTGTTTTTTCAACACTAACACAAGTGCAAAAAGTGGTTTTTCAACACTAACACAAGTGCGAAAAGTGGTTTTTCCACACTAATACAAGTGCAAAAGTGGTTTCCTGCACCAACACAAGTGTGAAAAGTGGTTTTTCAACACTAACACAAGTGCGAAAAGTGGTTTTTCAACACTAACACAAGTGCGAAAAGTGGTTTTTCCACACTAATACAAGAGCAAAATTGGTTTTTCAACACTATCACAAGTGCAAAAAGTGTTTTTTCCCCAGTAATACAAGTGCAAAAGTGGTTTCCTGCACCAACACAAGTGCGAAAAGTGGTTTTTCAACACTAACACAAGTGCGAAAAGTGGTTTTTCAACACTAACACAAGTGCAAAAAGTGGTTTTTCCACACTAATACAAGTGCAAAAGTGGTTTCCTGCACCAACACAAGTGCGAAAAGTGGTTTTTCAACACTAACACAAGTGCGAAAAGTGGTTTTTCAACACTATCACAAGGGCAAAAAGTGTTTTTTTCCACACTAATACAAGTGGAAAAGTGGTTTCCTGCACCAACACAAGTGCAAAAAGTGGTTTTTCAACACTAACACAAGTGCGAAAAGTGGTTTTTTAACACTAACACAAGTGCTAAAAGTGGATTTTCAACACTATCACAAGTGCAAAAAGTGTTTTTTCCACACTAATACAAGTGCAAAAGTGGTTTACTGCACCAACACAACTGTGAAAAGTGGTTTTTCAACACTAACACAAGTGCGAAAAGTGGTTTTTCCACACTAATACAAGTGCAAAAGTGGTTTCCTGCACGAACACAAGTGCGAAAAGTGGTTTTTCAACACTAACACAAGTGCGAAAAGTGGTTTTTCAACACTAACACAAGTGCGAAAAGTGGTTTTTCCACACTAATACAAGTGCAAAAGTGGTTTCCTGCACCAACACAGGTGCGAAAAGTGGTTTTTCAACACTAACACAAGTGCGAAAAGTGGTTTTTCAACACGAACACAAGTGCAAAAAGTGGTTTTTCAACACTAACACAAGTGCAAAAAGTGTTTTTTCAACACTAACACAAGTGCAAAAAGTGGTTTTTCAACACTAACACAAGTGCGAAAAGTGGTTTTTCCACACTAATACAAGTGCAAAAGTGGTTTCCTGCACCAACACAAGTGTGAAAAGTGGTTTTTCAACACTAACACAAGTGCGAAAAGTGGTTTTTCAACACTAACACAAGTGCGAAAAGTGGTTTTTCCACACTAATACAAGAGCAAAATTGGTTTTTCAACACTATCACAAGTGCAAAAAGTGTTTTTTCCCCAGTAATACAAGTGCAAAAGTGGTTTCCTGCACCAACACAAGTGCGAAAAGTGGTTTTTCAACACTAACACAAGTGCGAAAAGTGGTTTTTCAACACTAACACAAGTGCAAAAAGTGGTTTTTCCACACTAATACAAGTGCAAAAGTGGTTTCCTGCACCAACACAAGTGCGAAAAGTGGTTTTTCAACACTAACACAAGTGCGAAAAGTGGTTTTTCAACACTATCACAAGGGCAAAAAGTGTTTTTTTCCACACTAATACAAGTGGAAAAGTGGTTTCCTGCACCAACACAAGTGCAAAAAGTGGTTTTTCAACACTAACACAAGTGCGAAAAGTGGTTTTTTAACACTAACACAAGTGTGAAGTGGTTTTTCCACACTAATACAAGTGCAAAAGTGATTTCCTGCACCAACACAAGTGCGAAAAGTGGTTTTTCAACACTAATACAAGTGCGAAAAGTGGTTTTTCAACACTAACACAAGTGCGAAAAGTGGTTTTTCCACACTAATACAAGTGCAAAAGTGGATTCCTGCACCAACACAAGTGCGAAAAGTGGTTTTTCAACACTAACACAAGTGCGAAAAGTGGTTTTTCCACACTAATACAAGTGCAAAAGTGGTTTCCTGCACCAACACAAGTGCGAAAAGTGGTTTTTCAACACTAACACAAGTGCGAAAAGCGGTTTTTCCACACTAATACAAGTGCAAAAGTGGTGTCCTGCACCAACACAAGTGCGAAAAGTGGTTTTTCAACACTCACACAAGTGCGAAAAGTGGTTTTTCAACACTAACACAAGTGCGAAAAGTGGTTTTTCAACACTAACACAAGTGCGAAAAGTGGTTTTTCAACACAAAACAAGTGCGAAAAGTGGTTTTTCAACAATAACACAAGTGCGAAAAGTGGTTTTTCCATACTAATACAAGTGCAAAAGTGGTTTCCTGCACCAACTCAAGTGCGAAAAGTGGTTTTTCAACACTAACACAAGTGCTAAAAGTGGTTTTTCAACACTATCACAAGGGCAAAAAGTGTTTTTTCCAGACTAATACAAGTGCAAAAGTGGTTTCCTGCACCAACACAAGTGCGAAAAGTGGTTTTTCAACACCAACACAAGTGCGAAAAGTGGTTTTTCAACACTAACACAAGTGCTAAAAGTGGATTTTCAACACTATCACAAGTGCAAAAAGTGTTTTTTCCACACTAATACAAGTGCAAAAGTGGTTTCCTGCACCAACACAAGTGCGAAAAGTGGTTTTTCAACACTAACACAAGTGCGAAAAGTGGTTTTTCAACACTATCACAAGTGCAAAAAGTGTTTTTTCCACACTAATACAAGTGCAAAAGTGGTTTACTGCACCAACACAAGTGCGAAAAGTGGTTTTTCAACACTAACACAAGTGCGAAAAGTGGTTTTTCAACACTAACACAAGTGCGAAAAGTGGTTTTTCCACACTAATACAAGTGCAAAAGTGGTTTCCTGCACCAACACAAGTGCGAAAAGTGGTTCATCAACACAAACACAAGTGCGAAAAGTGGTTTTTCAACACTATCACAAGTGCAAAAAGTGTTTTTTCCACACTAATACAAGTGCAAAAGTGGTTTCCTGCACCAACACAAGTGCGAAAAGTGGTTTTTCGACACCAACACAAGTGCGAAAAGTGGTTTTTCAACACTAACACAAGTGCTAAAAGTGGATTTTCAACACTATCACAAGTGCAAAAAGTGTTTTTTCCACACTAATACAAGTGCAAAAGTGGTTTACTGCACCAACACAACTGTGAAAAGTGGTTTTTCAACACTAACACAAGTGCGAAAAGTGGTTTTTCCACACTAATACAAGTGCAAAAGTGGTTTCCTGCACAAACACAAGTGCGAAAAGTGGTTTTTCAACACTAACACAAGTGCGAAAAGTGGTTTTTCAACACTAACACAAGTGCGAAAAGTGGTTTTTCCACACTAATACAAGTGCAAAAGTGGTTTCCTGCACCAACACAGGTGCGAAAAGTGGTTTTTCAACACTAACACAAGTGCGAAAAGTGGTTTTTCAACACGAACACAAGTGCAAAAAGTGGTTTTTCAACACTAACACAAGTGCGAAAAGTGTTTTTTCAACACTAACACAAGTGCAAAAAGTGGTTTTTCAACACTAACACAAGTGCGAAAAGTGGTTTTTCCACACTAATACAAGTGCAAAAGTGGTTTCCTGCACCAACACAAGTGTGAAAAGTGGTTTTTCAACACTAACACAAGTGCGAAAAGTGGTTTTTCAACACTAACACAAGTGCGAAAAGTGGTTTTTCCACACTAATACAAGAGCAAAATTGGTTTTTCAACACTATCACAAGTGCAAAAAGTGTTTTTTCCCCAGTAATACAAGTGCAAAAGTGGTTTCCTGCACCAACACAAGTGCGAAAAGTGGTTTTTCAACACTAACACAAGTGCGAAAAGTGGTTTTTCAACACTAACACAAGTGCAAAAAGTGGTTTTTCCACACTAATACAAGTGCAAAAGTGGTTTCCTGCACCAACACAAGTGCGAAAAGTGGTTTTTCAACACTAACACAAGTGCGAAAAGTGGTTTTTCAACACTAACACAAGTGCAAAAAGTGGTTTTTCCACACTAATACAAGTGCAAAAGTGGTTTCCTGCACCAACACAAGTGCGAAAAGTGGTTTTTCAACACTAACACAAGTGCGAAAAGTGGTTTTTCAACACTATCACAAGGGCAAAAAGTGTTTTTTTCCACACTAATACAAGTGGAAAAGTGGTTTCCTGCACCAACACAAGTGCAAAAAGTGGTTTTTCAACACTAACACAAGTGCGAAAAGTGGTTTTTTAACACTAACACAAGTGCTAAAAGTGGATTTTCAACACTATCACAAGTGCAAAAAGTGTTTTTTCCACACTAATACAAGTGCAAAAGTGGTTTACTGCACCAACACAACTGTGAAAAGTGGTTTTTCAACACTAACACAAGTGCGAAAAGTGGTTTTTCCACACTAATACAAGTGCAAAAGTGGTTTCCTGCACGAACACAAGTGCGAAAAGTGGTTTTTCAACACTAACACAAGTGCGAAAAGTGGTTTTTCAACACTAACACAAGTGCGAAAAGTGGTTTTTCCACACTAATACAAGTGCAAAAGTGGTTTCCTGCACCAACACAGGTGCGAAAAGTGGTTTTTCAACACTAACACAAGTGCGAAAAGTGGTTTTTCAACACGAACACAAGTGCAAAAAGTGGTTTTTCAACACTAACACAAGTGCGAAAAGTGTTTTTTCAACACTAACACAAGTGCAAAAAGTGGTTTTTCAACACTAACACAAGTGCGAAAAGTGGTTTTTCCACACTAATACAAGTGCAAAAGTGGTTTCCTGCACCAACACAAGTGTGAAAAGTGGTTTTTCAACACTAACACAAGTGCGAAAAGTGGTTTTTCAACACTAACACAAGTGCGAAAAGTGGTTTTTCCACACTAATACAAGAGCAAAATTGGTTTTTCAACACTATCACAAGTGCAAAAAGTGTTTTTTCCCCAGTAATACAAGTGCAAAAGTGGTTTCCTGCACCAACACAAGTGCGAAAAGTGGTTTTTCAACACTAACACAAGTGCGAAAAGTGGTTTTTCAACACTAACACAAGTGCAAAAAGTGGTTTTTCCACACTAATACAAGTGCAAAAGTGGTTTCCTGCACCAACACAAGTGCGAAAAGTGGTTTTTCAACACTAACACAAGTGCGAAAAGTGGTTTTTCAACACTATCACAAGGGCAAAAAGTGTTTTTTTCCACACTAATACAAGTGGAAAAGTGGTTTCCTGCACCAACACAAGTGCAAAAAGTGGTTTTTCAACACTAACACAAGTGCGAAAAGTGGTTTTTTAACACTAACACAAGTGTGAAGTGGTTTTTCCACACTAATACAAGTGCAAAAGTGGTTTCCTGCACCAAAACAAGTGCGAAAAGTGGTTTTTCAACACTAACACAAGTGCGAAAAGTGGTTTTTCAATACTATCACAAGTGCAAAAAGTGATTTTTCCACACTAATACAAGTGCAAAAGTGGTTTCCTGCACCAACACAAGTGCGAAAAATGGTTTTTCAACACTAACACAAGTGCGAAAAGTGGTTTTTCCACACTAATACAAGTGCAAAAGTGGTTTCCTGCACCAACACAAGTGCGAAAAGTGGTTTTTCAACACTAACACAAGTGCGAAAAGCGGTTTTTCCACACTAATACAAGTGCAAAAGTGGTGTCCTGCACCAACACAAGTGCGAAAAGTGGTTTTTCAACACTCACACAAGTGCGAAAAGTGGTTTTTCAACACTAACACAAGTGCGAAAAGTGGTTTTTCAACACTAACACAAGTGCGAAAAGTGGTTTTTCAACACAAAACAAGTGCGAAAAGTGGTTTTTCAACAATAACACAAGTGCGAAAAGTGGTTTTTCCATACTAATACAAGTGCAAAAGTGGTTTCCTGCACCAACTCAAGTGCGAAAAGTGGTTTTTCAACACTAACACAAGTGCTAAAAGTGGTTTTTCAACACTATCACAAGGGCAAAAAGTGTTTTTTCCAGACTAATACAAGTGCAAAAGTGGTTTCCTGCACCAACACAAGTGCGAAAAGTGGTTTTTCAACACCAACACAAGTGCGAAAAGTGGTTTTTCAACACTAACACAAGTGCTAAAAGTGGATTTTCAACACTATCACAAGTGCAAAAAGTGTTTTTTCCACACTAATACAAGTGCAAAAGTGGTTTCCTGCACCAACACAAGTGCGAAAAGTGGTTTTTCAACACTAACACAAGTGCGAAAAGTGGTTTTTCAACACTATCACAAGTGCAAAAAGTGTTTTTTCCACACTAATACAAGTGCAAAAGTGGTTTACTGCACCAACACAAGTGCGAAAAGTGGTTTTTCAACACTAACACAAGTGCGAAAAGTGGTTTTTCAACACTAACACAAGTGCGAAAAGTGGTTTTTCCACACTAATACAAGTGCAAAAGTGGTTTCCTGCACCAACACAAGTGCGAAAAGTGGTTCATCAACACAAACACAAGTGCGAAAAGTGGTTTTTCAACACTATCACAAGTGCAAAAAGTGTTTTTTCCACACTAATACAAGTGCAAAAGTGGTTTCCTGCACCAACACAAGTGCGAAAAGTGGTTTTTCGACACCAACACAAGTGCGAAAAGTGGTTTTTCAACACTAACACAAGTGCTAAAAGTGGATTTTCAACACTATCACAAGTGCAAAAAGTGTTTTTTCCACACTAATACAAGTGCAAAAGTGGTTTACTGCACCAACACAACTGTGAAAAGTGGTTTTTCAACACTAACACAAGTGCGAAAAGTGGTTTTTCCACACTAATACAAGTGCAAAAGTGGTTTTTCAACACTAACACAAGTGCGAAAAGTGTTTTTTCAACACTAACACAAGTGCAAAAAGTGGTTTTTCAACACTAACACAAGTGCGAAAAGTGGTTTTTCCACACTAATACAAGTGCAAAAGTGGTTTCCTGCACCAACACAAGTGTGAAAAGTGGTTTTTCAACACTAACACAAGTGCGAAAAGTGGTTTTTCAACACTAACACAAGTGCGAAAAGTGGTTTTTCCACACTAATACAAGAGCAAAATTGGTTTTTCAACACTATCACAAGTGCAAAAAGTGTTTTTTCCCCAGTAATACAAGTGCAAAAGTGGTTTCCTGCACCAACACAAGTGCGAAAAGTGGTTTTTCAACACTAACACAAGTGCGAAAAGTGGTTTTTCAACACTAACACAAGTGCAAAAAGTGGTTTTTCCACACTAATACAAGTGCAAAAGTGGTTTCCTGCACCAACACAAGTGCGAAAAGTGGTTTTTCAACACTAACACAAGTGCGAAAAGTGGTTTTTCAACACTATCAAAAGGGCAAAAAGTGTTTTTTTCCACACTAATACAAGTGGAAAAGTGGTTTCCTGCACCAACACAAGTGCAAAAAGTGGTTTTTCAACACTAACACAAGTGCGAAAAGTGGTTTTTTAACACTAACACAAGTGCTAAAAGTGGATTTTCAACACTATCACAAGTGCAAAAAGTGTTTTTTCCACACTAATACAAGTGCAAAAGTGGTTTACTGCACCAACACAACTGTGAAAAGTGGTTTTTCAACACTAACACAAGTGCGAAAAGTGGTTTTTCCACACTAATACAAGTGCAAAAGTGGTTTCCTGCACTAACACAAGTGCGAAAAGTGGTTTTTCAACACTAACACAAGTGCGAAAAGTGGTTTTTCAACACTAACACAAGTGCGAAAAGTGGTTTTTCCACACTAATACAAGTGCAAAAGTGGTTTCCTGCACCAACACAGGTGCGAAAAGTGGTTTTTCAACACTAACACAAGTGCGAAAAGTGGTTTTTCAACACGAACACAAGTGCAAAAAGTGGTTTTTCAACACTAACACAAGTGCGAAAAGTGTTTTTTCAACACTAACACAAGTGCAAAAAGTGGTTTTTCAACACTAACACAAGTGCGAAAAGTGGTTTTTCCACACTAATACAAGTGCAAAAGTGGTTTCCTGCACCAACACAAGTGTGAAAAGTGGTTTTTCAACACTAACACAAGTGCGAAAAGTGGTTTTTCAACACTAACACAAGTGCGAAAAGTGGTTTTTCCACACTAATACAAGAGCAAAATTGGTTTTTCAACACTATCACAAGTGCAAAAAGTGTTTTTTCCCCAGTAATACAAGTGCAAAAGTGGTTTCCTGCACCAACACAAGTGCGAAAAGTGGTTTTTCAACACTAACACAAGTGCGAAAAGTGGTTTTTCAACACTAACACAAGTGCAAAAAGTGGTTTTTCCACACTAATACAAGTGCAAAAGTGGTTTCCTGCACCAACACAAGTGCGAAAAGTGGTTTTTCAACACTAACACAAGTGCGAAAAGTGGTTTTTCAACACTATCACAAGGGCAAAAAGTGTTTTTTTCCACACTAATACAAGTGGAAAAGTGGTTTCCTGCACCAACACAAGTGCAAAAAGTGGTTTTTCAACACTAACACAAGTGCGAAAAGTGGTTTTTTAACACTAACACAAGTGTGAAGTGGTTTTTCCACACTAATACAAGTGCAAAAGTGATTTCCTGCACCAACACAAGTGCGAAAAGTGGTTTTTCAACACTAATACAAGTGCGAAAAGTGGTTTTTCAACACTAACACAAGTGCGAAAAGTGGTTTTTCCACACTAATACAAGTGCAAAAGTGGATTCCTGCACCAACACAAGTGCGAAAAGTGGTTTTTCAACACTAACACAATTGCGAAAAGTGGTTTTTCAACACTATCACAAGTGCAAAAAGTGTTTTTTCCACACTAATACAAGTGCAAAAGTGGTTTCCTGCACCAACAAAAGTGCGAAAAGTGGTTTTTCAACACTAACACAAGTGCAAAAAGTGTTTTTTCAACACTAACAAAAGTGCGAAAAGTGGTTTTGCCACACTAATACAAGTGCAAAAGTGGTTTCCTGCACCAACACAAGTGCGAAAAGTGGTTTTTCAACACTAACACAAGTGCGAAAAGTGGTTTTTCAACACTATCACAAGTGCAAAAAGTGTTTTTTCCACACTAATACAAGTGCAAAAGTGGTTTCCTGCACCAACACATGTGCGAAAAGTGGTTTTTCAACACTAATACAAGTGCGAAAAGTGGTTTTTCCACACTAATACAAGTGCAAAAGTGGTTTCTTGCACCAACACAAGTGCGAAAAGTGGTTTTTCAACACTAACACAAGTGCGAAAAGTGGTTTTTCAACACTATCACAAGTGTAAAAAGTGTTTTTTCCACACTAATACAAGTGCAAAAGTGGTTTACTGCACCAACACAACTGCGAAAAGTGGTTTTTCAACACTAACACAAGTGCGAAAAGTGGTTTTTCAACACTAACACAAGTGCGAAAAGTGGTTTTTCCACACTAATACAAGTGCAAAAGTGGTTTCCTGCACAAACACAAGTGCGAAAAGTGGTTTTTCAACACAAACACAAGTGCGAAAAGTGGTTTTTCAACACTAACACAAGTGCGAAAAGTGGTTTTTCCACACTAATACAAGTGCAAAAGTGGTTTCCTGCACCAACACAAGTGCGAAAAGTGGTTTTTCAACACTAACACAAGTGCGAAAAGTGGTTTTTCAACACTATCACAAGTGCAAAAAGTGGTTTTTCCACACTAATACAAGTGCAAAAGTGGTTTCCTGCACCAACACAAGTGCGAAAAGTGGTTTTTCAACACTAACACAAGTGCGAAAAGTGGTTTTTCAACACTAACACAAGTGCGAAAAGTGTTTTTTCCACACTAATACAAGTGCAAAAGTGGTTTCCTGCACCAGCACAAGTGCGAAAAGTGGTTTTTCAACACTAACACAAGTGCGAAAAGTGGTTTTTCAACACTAACACAAGTGCGAAAAGTGGTTTTTCAACACTAACACAAGTGCGAAAAGTGGTTTTTCCACACTAATACAAGTGCAAAAGTGGTTTCCTGCACCAACACAAGTGCGAAAAGTGGTTTTTCAACACTAACACAAGTGCGAAAAGTGGTTTTTCAACACTATCACAAGTGCAAAAAGTGTTTTTTCCACACTAATACAAGTGCAAAAGTGGTTTCCTGCACCAACACAAGCGCGAAAAGTGGTTTTTCAACACTAACACAAGTGCGAAAAGTGGTTTTTCAACATTCACACAAGTGCGAAAAGTGGTTTTTCAACACTAACACAAGTGCGAAAAGTGGTTTTCCACACTAATACAAGTGCAAAAGTGGTTTCCTGCACCAACACAAGTGCGAAAAGTGTTTTTTCAACACGAACACAAGTGCGAAAAGTGGTTTTTCAACACTAACACAAGTGCGAAAAGTGGTTTTTACACACTAATACAAGTGCAAAAGTGGTTTCCTGCACCAACACAAGTGCAAAAAGTGGTTTTTCAACACTAACACAAGTGCGAAAAGTGGTTTTTCAACACTAACACAAGTGCGAAAAGTGGTTTTTCCCACACTAATACAAGTGCAAAAGTGGTTTCCTGCACCAACACAAGTGCGAAAAGTGGTTTTTCAACACTAACGCAAGTGCGAAAAGTGGTTTTTCAACACTAACACAAGTGCAAAAAGTGGTTTTTCAACACTAACACAAGTGCGAAAAATGGTTTTTCAACACTAACACAAGTGCGAAAAGTGGTTTTTCCACACTAATACAAGTGCAAAAGTGGTTTCCTGCACCAACACAAGTGCGAAAAGTGGTTTTTCAACACTAACACAAGTGCTAAAAGTGGTTTTTCAACACTATCACAAGGGCAAAAAGTGTTTTTTCAACACTAACACAAGTGCGAAAAGTGTTTTTTCAACACTAACACAAGTGCAAAAAGTGGTTTTTCAACACTAACACAAGTGCGAAAAGTGGTTTTTCCACACTAATACAAGTGCAAAAGTGGTTTCCTGCACCAACACAAGTGTGAAAAGTGGTTTTTCAACACTAACACAAGTGCGAAAAGTGGTTTTTCAACACTAACACAAGTGCGAAAAGTGGTTTTTCCACACTAATACAAGAGCAAAATTGGTTTTTCAACACTATCACAAGTGCAAAAAGTGTTTTTTCCCCAGTAATACAAGTGCAAAAGTGGTTTCCTGCACCAACACAAGTGCGAAAAGTGGTTTTTCAACACTAACACAAGTGCGAAAAGTGGTTTTTCAACACTAACACAAGTGCAAAAAGTGGTTTTTCCACACTAATACAAGTGCAAAAGTGGTTTCCTGCACCAACACAAGTGCGAAAAGTGGTTTTTCAACACTAACACAAGTGCGAAAAGTGGATTTTCAACACTATCACAAGGGCAAAAAGTGTTTTTTTCCACACTAATACAAGTGGAAAAGTGGTTTCCTGCACCAACACAAGTGCAAAAAGTGGTTTTTCAACACTAACACAAGTGCGAAAAGTGGTTTTTTAACACTAACACAAGTGTGAAGTGGTTTTTCCACACTAATACAAGTGCAAAAGTGGTTTCCTGCACCAAAACAAGTGCGAAAAGTGGTTTTTCAACACTAACACAAGTGCGAAAAGTGGTTTTTCAATACTATCACAAGTGCAAAAAGTGATTTTTCCACACTAATACAAGTGCAAAAGTGGTTTCCTGCACCAACACAAGTGCGAAAAATGGTTTTTCAACACTAACACAAGTGCGAAAAGTGGTTTTTCCACACTAATACAAGTGCAAAAGTGGTTTC
This sequence comes from Myxine glutinosa, assembly GCF_964187855.1. Taxonomy (NCBI): domain Eukaryota; kingdom Metazoa; phylum Chordata; class Myxini; order Myxiniformes; family Myxinidae; genus Myxine; species Myxine glutinosa. Next base: position 78,259,956 of record NC_136265.1, on the reverse strand, counting down.
CTGCACCAACACAAGTGCGAAAAGTGGTTTTTCAACACTAACACAAGTGCGAAAAGCGGTTTTTCCACACTAATACAAGTGCAAAAGTGGTGTCCTGCACCAACACAAGTGCGAAAAGTGGTTTTTCAACACTCACACAAGTGCGAAAAGTGGTTTTTCAACACTAACACAAGTGCGAAAAGTGGTTTTTCAACACTAACACAAGTGCGAAAAGTGGTTTTTCAACACAAAACAAGTGCGAAAAGTGGTTTTTCAACAATAACACAAGTGCGAAAAGTGGTTTTTCCATACTAATACAAGTGCAAAAGTGGTTTCCTGCACCAACTCAAGTGCGAAAAGTGGTTTTTCAACACTAACACAAGTGCTAAAAGTGGTTTTTCAACACTATCACAAGAGCAAAAAGTGTTTTTTCCAGACTAATACAAGTGCAAAAGTGGTTTCCTGCACCAACACAAGTGCGAAAAGTGGTTTTTCAACACCAACACAAGTGCGAAAAGTGGTTTTTCAACACTAACACAAGTGCTAAAAGTGGATTTTCAACACTATCACAAGTGCAAAAAGTGTTTTTTCCACACTAATACAAGTGCAAAAGTGGTTTCCTGCACCAACACAAGTGCGAAAAGTGGTTTTTCAACACTAACACAAGTGCGAAAAGTGGTTTTTCAACACTATCACAAGTGCAAAAAGTGTTTTTTCCACACTAATACAAGTGCAAAAGTGGTTTACTGCACCAACACAAGTGCGAAAAGTGGTTTTTCAACACTAACACAAGTGCGAAAAGTGGTTTTTCAACACTAACACAAGTGCGAAAAGTGGTTTTTCCACACTAATACAAGTGCAAAAGTGGTTTCCTGCACCAACACAAGTGCGAAAAGTGGTTCATCAACACAAACACAAGTGCGAAAAGTGGTTTTTCAACACTATCACAAGTGCAAAAAGTGTTTTTTCCACACTAATACAAGTGCAAAAGTGGTTTCCTGCACCAACACAAGTGCGAAAAGTGGTTTTTCGACACCAACACAAGTGCGAAAAGTGGTTTTTCAACACTAACACAAGTGCTAAAAGTGGATTTTCAACACTATCACAAGTGCAAAAAGTGTTTTTTCCACACTAATACAAGTGCAAAAGTGGTTTACTGCACCAACACAACTGTGAAAAGTGGTTTTTCAACACTAACACAAGTGCGAAAAGTGGTTTTTCCACACTAATACAAGTGCAAAAGTGGTTTCCTGCACGAACACAAGTGCGAAAAGTGGTTTTTCAACACTAACACAAGTGCGAAAAGTGGTTTTTCAACACTAACACAAGTGCGAAAAGTGGTTTTTCCACACTAATACAAGTGCAAAAGTGGTTTCCTGCACCAACACAGGTGCGAAAAGTGGTTTTTCAACACTAACACAAGTGCGAAAAGTGGTTTTTCAACACGAACACAAGTGCAAAAAGTGGTTTTTCAACACTAACACAAGTGCGAAAAGTGTTTTTTCAACACTAACACAAGTGCAAAAAGTGGTTTTTCAACACTAACACAAGTGCGAAAAGTGGTTTTTCCACACTAATACAAGTGCAAAAGTGGTTTCCTGCACCAACACAAGTGTGAAAAGTGGTTTTTCAACACTAACACAAGTGCGAAAAGTGGTTTTTCAACACTAACACAAGTGCGAAAAGTGGTTTTTCCACACTAATACAAGAGCAAAATTGGTTTTTCAACACTATCACAAGTGCAAAAAGTGTTTTTTCCCCAGTAATACAAGTGCAAAAGTGGTTTCCTGCACCAACACAAGTGCGAAAAGTGGTTTTTCAACACTAACACAAGTGCGAAAAGTGGTTTTTCAACACTAACACAAGTGCAAAAAGTGGTTTTTCCACACTAATACAAGTGCAAAAGTGGTTTCCTGCACCAACACAAGTGCGAAAAGTGGTTTTTCAACACTAACACAAGTGCGAAAAGTGGATTTTCAACACTATCACAAGGGCAAAAAGTGTTTTTTCCACACTAATACAAGTGGAAAAGTGGTTTCCTGCACCAACACAAGTGCAAAAAGTGGTTTTTCAACACTAACACAAGTGCGAAAAGTGGTTTTTTAACACTAACACAAGTGTGAAGTGGTTTTTCCACACTAATACAAGTGCAAAAGTGGTTTCCTGCACCAAAACAAGTGCGAAAAGTGGTTTTTCAACACTAACACAAGTGCGAAAAGTGGTTTTTCAATACTATCACAAGTGCAAAAAGTGATTTTTCCACACTAATACAAGTGCAAAAGTGGTTTCCTGCACCAACACAAGTGCGAAAAATGGTTTTTCAACACTAACACAAGTGCGAAAAGTGGTTTTTCCACACTAATACAAGTGCAAAAGTGGTTTCCTGCACCAACACAAGTGCGAAAAGTGGTTTTTCAACACTAACACAAGTGCGAAAAGCGGTTTTTCCACACTAATACAAGTGCAAAAGTGGTGTCCTGCACCAACACAAGTGCGAAAAGTGGTTTTTCAACACTCACACAAGTGCGAAAAGTGGTTTTTCAACACTAACACAAGTGCGAAAAGTGGTTTTTCAACACTAACACAAGTGCGAAAAGTGGTTTTTCAACACAAAACAAGTGCGAAAAGTGGTTTTTCAACAATAACACAAGTGCGAAAAGTGGTTTTTCCATACTAATACAAGTGCAAAAGTGGTTTCCTGCACCAACTCAAGTGCGAAAAGTGGTTTTTCAACACTAACACAAGTGCTAAAAGTGGTTTTTCAACACTATCACAAGAGCAAAAAGTGTTTTTTCCAGACTAATACAAGTGCAAAAGTGGTTTCCTGCACCAACACAAGTGCGAAAAGTGGTTTTTCAACACCAACACAAGTGCGAAAAGTGGTTTTTCAACACTAACACAAGTGCTAAAAGTGGATTTTCAACACTATCACAAGTGCAAAAAGTGTTTTTTCCACACTAATACAAGTGCAAAAGTGGTTTCCTGCACCAACACAAGTGCGAAAAGTGGTTTTTCAACACTAACACAAGTGCGAAAAGTGGTTTTTCAACACTATCACAAGTGCAAAAAGTGTTTTTTCCACACTAATACAAGTGCAAAAGTGGTTTACTGCACCAACACAAGTGCGAAAAGTGGTTTTTCAACACTAACACAAGTGCGAAAAGTGGTTTTTCAACACTAACACAAGTGCGAAAAGTGGTTTTTCCACACTAATACAAGTGCAAAAGTGGTTTCCTGCACCAACACAAGTGCGAAAAGTGGTTCATCAACACAAACACAAGTGCGAAAAGTGGTTTTTCAACACTATCACAAGTGCAAAAAGTGTTTTTTCCACACTAATACAAGTGCAAAAGTGGTTTCCTGCACCAACACAAGTGCGAAAAGTGGTTTTTCGACACCAACACAAGTGCGAAAAGTGGTTTTTCAACACTAACACAAGTGCTAAAAGTGGATTTTCAACACTATCACAAGTGCAAAAAGTGTTTTTTCCACACTAATACAAGTGCAAAAGTGGTTTACTGCACCAACACAACTGTGAAAAGTGGTTTTTCAACACTAACACAAGTGCGAAAAGTGGTTTTTCCACACTAATACAAGTGCAAAAGTGGTTTCCTGCACGAACACAAGTGCGAAAAGTGGTTTTTCAACACTAACACAAGTGCGAAAAGTGGTTTTTCAACACTAACACAAGTGCGAAAAGTGGTTTTTCCACACTAATACAAGTGCAAAAGTGGTTTCCTGCACCAACACAGGTGCGAAAAGTGGTTTTTCAACACTAACACAAGTGCGAAAAGTGGTTTTTCAACACGAACACAAGTGCAAAAAGTGGTTTTTCAACACTAACACAAGTGCGAAAAGTGTTTTTTCAACACTAACACAAGTGCAAAAAGTGGTTTTTCAACACTAACACAAGTGCGAAAAGTGGTTTTTCCACACTAATACAAGTGCAAAAGTGGTTTCCTGCACCAACACAAGTGTGAAAAGTGGTTTTTCAACACTAACACAAGTGCGAAAAGTGGTTTTTCAACACTAACACAAGTGCGAAAAGTGGTTTTTCCACACTAATACAAGAGCAAAATTGGTTTTTCAACACTATCACAAGTGCAAAAAGTGTTTTTTCCCCAGTAATACAAGTGCAAAAGTGGTTTCCTGCACCAACACAAGTGCGAAAAGTGGTTTTTCAACACTAACACAAGTGCGAAAAGTGGTTTTTCAACACTAACACAAGTGCAAAAAGTGGTTTTTCCACACTAATACAAGTGCAAAAGTGGTTTCCTGCACCAACACAAGTGCGAAAAGTGGTTTTTCAACACTAACACAAGTGCGAAAAGTGGTTTTTCAACACTATCACAAGGGCAAAAAGTGTTTTTTTCCACACTAATACAAGTGGAAAAGTGGTTTCCTGCACCAACACAAGTGCAAAAAGTGGTTTTTCAACACTAACACAAGTGCGAAAAGTGGTTTTTTAACACTAACACAAGTGCTAAAAGTGGATTTTCAACACTATCACAAGTGCAAAAAGTGTTTTTTCCACACTAATACAAGTGCAAAAGTGGTTTACTGCACCAACACAACTGTGAAAAGTGGTTTTTCAACACTAACACAAGTGCGAAAAGTGGTTTTTCCACACTAATACAAGTGCAAAAGTGGTTTCCTGCACGAACACAAGTGCGAAAAGTGGTTTTTCAACACTAACACAAGTGCGAAAAGTGGTTTTTCAACACTAACACAAGTGCGAAAAGTGGTTTTTCCACACTAATACAAGTGCAAAAGTGGTTTCCTGCACCAACACAGGTGCGAAAAGTGGTTTTTCAACACTAACACAAGTGCGAAAAGTGGTTTTTCAACACGAACACAAGTGCAAAAAGTGGTTTTTCAACACTAACACAAGTGCGAAAAGTGTTTTTTCAACACTAACACAAGTGCAAAAAGTGGTTTTTCAACACTAACACAAGTGCGAAAAGTGGTTTTTCCACACTAATACAAGTGCAAAAGTGGTTTCCTGCACCAACACAAGTGTGAAAAGTGGTTTTTCAACACTAACACAAGTGCGAAAAGTGGTTTTTCAACACTAACACAAGTGCGAAAAGTGGTTTTTCCACACTAATACAAGAGCAAAATTGGTTTTTCAACACTATCACAAGTGCAAAAAGTGTTTTTTCCCCAGTAATACAAGTGCAAAAGTGGTTTCCTGCACCAACACAAGTGCGAAAAGTGGTTTTTCAACACTAACACAAGTGCGAAAAGTGGTTTTTCAACACTAACACAAGTGCAAAAAGTGGTTTTTCCACACTAATACAAGTGCAAAAGTGGTTTCCTGCACCAACACAAGTGCGAAAAGTGGTTTTTCAACACTAACACAAGTGCGAAAAGTGGTTTTTCAACACTATCACAAGGGCAAAAAGTGTTTTTTTCCACACTAATACAAGTGGAAAAGTGGTTTCCTGCACCAACACAAGTGCAAAAAGTGGTTCATCAACACCAACACAAGTGCGAAAAGTGGTTTTTCAACACTAACACAAGTGCTAAAAGTGGATTTTCAACACTATCACAAGTGCAAAAAGTGTTTTTTCCACACTAATACAAGTGCAAAAGTGGTTTCCTGCACCAACACAAGTGCGAAACGTGGTTTTTCAACACTAACACAAGTGCGAAAAGTGGTTTTTCAACACTATCACAAGTGCAAAAAGTGTTTTTTCCACACTAATACAAGTGCAAAAGTGGTTTACTGCACCAACACAAGTGCGAAAAGTGGTTTTTCAACACTAACACAAGTGCGAAAAGTAGTTTTTCAACACTAACACAAGTGCGAAAAGTGGTTTTTCCACACTAATACAAGTGCAAAAGTGGTTTCCTGCACCAACACAAGTGCGAAAAGTGGTTCATCAACACAAACACAAGTGCGAAAAGTGGTTTTTCAACACTATCACAAGTGCAAAAAGTGTTTTTTCCACACTAATACAAGTGCAAAAGTGGTTTCCTGCACCAACACAAGTGCGAAAAGTGGTTTTTCGACACCAACACAAGTGCGAAAAGTGGTTTTTCAACACTAACACAAGTGCTAAAAGTGGATTTTCAACACTATCACAAGTGCAAAAAGTGTTTTTTCCACACTAATACAAGTGCAAAAGTGGTTTACTGCACCAACACAACTGTGAAAAGTGGTTTTTCAACACTAACACAAGTGCGAAAAGTGGTTTTTCCACACTAATACAAGTGCAAAAGTGGTTTCCTGCACGAACACAAGTGCGAAAAGTGGTTTTTCAACACTAACACAAGTGCGAAAAGTGGTTTTTCAACACTAACACAAGTGCGAAAAGTGGTTTTTCCACACTAATACAAGTGCAAAAGTGGTTTCCTGCACCAACACAGGTGCGAAAAGTGGTTTTTCAACACTAACACAAGTGCGAAAAGTGGTTTTTCAACACTAACACAAGTGCGAAAAGTGTTTTTTCAACACTAACACAAGTGCAAAAAGTGGTTTTTCAACACTAACACAAGTGCGAAAAGTGGTTTTTCCACACTAATACAAGTGCAAAAGTGGTTTCCTGCACCAACACAAGTGTGAAAAGTGGTTTTTCAACACTAACACAAGTGCGAAAAGTGGTTTTTCAACACTAACACAAGTGCGAAAAGTGGTTTTTCCACACTAATACAAGAGCAAAATTGGTTTTTCAACACTATCACAAGTGCAAAAAGTGTTTTTTCCCCAGTAATACAAGTGCAAAAGTGGTTTCCTGCACCAACACAAGTGCGAAAAGTGGTTTTTCAACACTAACACAAGTGCGAAAAGTGGTTTTTCAACACTAACACAAGTGCAAAAAGTGGTTTTTCCACACTAATACAAGTGCAAAAGTGGTTTCCTGCACCAACACAAGTGCGAAAAGTGGTTTTTCAACACTAACACAAGTGCGAAAAGTGGTTTTTCAACACTATCACAAGGGCAAAAAGTGTTTTTTTCCACACTAATACAAGTGGAAAAGTGGTTTCCTGCACCAACACAAGTGCAAAAAGTGGTTTTTCAACACTAACACAAGTGCGAAAAGTGGTTTTTTAACACTAACACAAGTGCTAAAAGTGGATTTTCAACACTATCACAAGTGCAAAAAGTGTTTTTTCCACACTAATACAAGTGCAAAAGTGGTTTACTGCACCAACACAACTGTGAAAAGTGGTTTTTCAACACTAACACAAGTGCGAAAAGTGGTTTTTCCACACTAATACAAGTGCAAAAGTGGTTTCCTGCACGAACACAAGTGCGAAAAGTGGTTTTTCAACACTAACACAAGTGCGAAAAGTGGTTTTTCAACACTAACACAAGTGCGAAAAGTGGTTTTTCCACACTAATACAAGAGCAAAATTGGTTTTTCAACACTATCACAAGTGCAAAAAGTGTTTTTTCCCCAGTAATACAAGTGCAAAAGTGGTTTCCTGCACCAACACAAGTGCGAAAAGTGGTTTTTCAACACTAACACAAGTGCGAAAAGTGGTTTTTCAACAATAACACAAGTGCAAAAAGTGGTTTTTCCACACTAATACAAGTGCAAAAGTGGTTTCCTGCACCAACACAAGTGCGAAAAGTGGTTTTTCAACACTAACACAAGTGCGAAAAGTGGTTTTTCAACACTATCACAAGGGCAAAAAGTGTTTTTTTCCACACTAATACAAGTGGAAAAGTGGTTTCCTGCACCAACACAAGTGCAAAAAGTGGTTTTTCAACACTAACACAAGTGCGAAAAGTGGTTTTTTAACACTAACACAAGTGTGAAGTGGTTTTTCCACACTAATACAAGTGCAAAAGTGGTTTCCTGCACCAAAACAAGTGCGAAAAGTGGTTTTTCAACACTAACACAAGTGCGAAAAGTGGTTTTTCAATACTATCACAAGTGCAAAAAGTGATTTTTCCACACTAATACAAGTGCAAAAGTGGTTTCCTGCACCAACACAAGTGCGAAAAATGGTTTTTCAACACTAACACAAGTGCGAAAAGTGGTTTTTCCACACTAATACAAGTGCAAAAGTGGTTTCCTGCACCAACACAAGTGCGAAAAGTGGTTTTTCAACACTAACACAAGTGCGAAAAGCGGTTTTTCCACACTAATACAAGTGCAAAAGTGGTGTCCTGCACCAACACAAGTGCGAAAAGTGGTTTTTCAACACTCACACAAGTGCGAAAAGTGGTTTTTCAACACTAACACAAGTGCGAAAAGTGGTTTTTCAACACTAACACAAGTGCGAAAAGTGGTTTTTCAACACAAAACAAGTGCGAAAAGTGGTTTTTCAACAATAACACAAGTGCGAAAAGTGGTTTTTCCATACTAATACAAGTGCAAAAGTGGTTTCCTGCACCAACTCAAGTGCGAAAAGTGGTTTTTCAACACTAACACAAGTGCTAAAAGTGGTTTTTCAACACTATCACAAGAGCAAAAAGTGTTTTTTCCAGACTAATACAAGTGCAAAAGTGGTTTCCTGCACCAACACAAGTGCGAAAAGTGGTTTTTCAACACCAACACAAGTGCGAAAAGTGGTTTTTCAACACTAACACAAGTGCTAAAAGTGGATTTTCAACACTATCACAAGTGCAAAAAGTGTTTTTTCCACACTAATACAAGTGCAAAAGTGGTTTCCTGCACCAACACAAGTGCGAAAAGTGGTTTTTCAACACTAACACAAGTGCGAAAAGTGGTTTTTCAACACTATCACAAGTGCAAAAAGTGTTTTTTCCACACTAATACAAGTGCAAAAGTGGTTTACTGCACCAACATAAGTGCGAAAAGTGGTTTTTCAACACTAACACAAGTGCGAAAAGTGGTTTTTCAACACTAACACAAGTGCGAAAAGTGGTTTTTCCACACTAATACAAGTGCAAAAGTGGTTTCCTGCACCAACACAAGTGCGAAAAGTGGTTCATCAACACAAACACAAGTGCGAAAAGTGGTTTTTCAACACTATCACAAGTGCAAAAAGTGTTTTTTCCACACTAATACAAGTGCAAAAGTGGTTTCCTGCACCAACACAAGTGCGAAAAGTGGTTTTTCGACACCAACACAAGTGCGAAAAGTGGTTTTTCAACACTAACACAAGTGCTAAAAGTGGATTTTCAACACTATCACAAGTGCAAAAAGTGTTTTTTCCACACTAATACAAGTGCAAAAGTGGTTTACTGCACCAACACAACTGTGAAAAGTGGTTTTTCAACACTAACACAAGTGCGAAAAGTGGTTTTTCCACACTAATACAAGTGCAAAAGTGGTTTCCTGCACGAACACAAGTGCGAAAAGTGGTTTTTCAACACTAACACAAGTGCGAAAAGTGGTTTTTCAACACTAACACAAGTGCGAAAAGTGGTTTTTCCACACTAATACAAGTGCAAAAGTGGTTTCCTGCACCAACACAGGTGCGAAAAGTGGTTTTTCAACACTAACACAAGTGCGAAAAGTGGTTTTTCAACACGAACACAAGTGCAAAAAGTGGTTTTTCAACACTAACACAAGTGCGAAAAGTGTTTTTTCAACACTAACACAAGTGCAAAAAGTGGTTTTTCAACACTAACACAAGTGCGAAAAGTGGTTTTTCCACACTAATACAAGTGCAAAAGTGGTTTCCTGCACCAACACAAGTGTGAAAAGTGGTTTTTCAACACTAACACAAGTGCGAAAAGTGGTTTTTCAACACTAACACAAGTGCGAAAAGTGGTTTTTCCACACTAATACAAGAGCAAAATTGGTTTTTCAACACTATCACAAGTGCAAAAAGTGTTTTTTCCCCAGTAATACAAGTGCAAAAGTGGTTTCCTGCACCAACACAAGTGCGAAAAGTGGTTTTTCAACACTAACACAAGTGCGAAAAGTGGTTTTTCAACACTAACACAAGTGCAAAAAGTGGTTTTTCCACACTAATACAAGTGCAAAAGTGGTTTCCTGCACCAACACAAGTGCGAAAAGTGGTTTTTCAACACTAACACAAGTGCGAAAAGTGGTTTTTCAACAATATCACAAGGGCAAAAAGTGTTTTTTTCCACACTAATACAAGTGGAAAAGTGGTTTCCTGCACCAACACAAGTGCAAAAAGTGGTTTTTCAACACTAACACAAGTGCGAAAAGTGGTTTTTTAACACTAACACAAGTGCTAAAAGTGGATTTTCAACACTATCACAAGTGCAAAAAGTGTTTTTTCCACACTAATACAAGTGCAAAAGTGGTTTACTGCACCAACACAACTGTGAAAAGTGGTTTTTCAACACTAACACAAGTGCGAAAAGTGGTTTTTCCACACTAATACAAGTGCAAAAGTGGTTTCCTGCACGAACACAAGTGCGAAAAGTGGTTTTTCAACACTAACACAAGTGCGAAAAGTGGTTTTTCAACACTAACACAAGTGCGAAAAGTGGTTTTTCCACACTAATACAAGTGCAAAAGTGGTTTCCTGCACCAACACAGGTGCGAAAAGTGGTTTTTCAACACTAACACAAGTGCGAAAAGTGGTTTTTCAACACGAACACAAGTGCAAAAAGTGGTTTTTCAACACTAACACAAGTGCGAAAAGTGTTTTTTCAACACTAACACAAGTGCAAAAAGTGGTTTTTCAACACTAACACAAGTGCGAAAAGTGGTTTTTCCACACTAATACAAGTGCAAAAGTGGTTTCCTGCACCAACACAAGTGTGAAAAGTGGTTTTTCAACACTAACACAAGTGCGAAAAGTGGTTTTTCAACACTAACACAAGTGCGAAAAGTGGTTTTTCCACACTAATACAAGAGCAAAATTGGTTTTTCAACACTATCACAAGTGCAAAAAGTGTTTTTTCCCCAGTAATACAAGTGCAAAAGTGGTTTCCTGCACCAACACAAGTGCGAAAAGTGGTTTTTCAACACTAACACAAGTGCGAAAAGTGGTTTTTCAACACTAACACAAGTGCAAAAAGTGGTTTTTCCACACTAATACAAGTGCAAAAGTGGTTTCCTGCACCAACACAAGTGCGAAAAGTGGTTTTTCAACACTAACACAAGTGCGAAAAGTGGTTTTTCAACACTATCACAAGGGCAAAAAGTGTTTTTTTCCACACTAATACAAGTGGAAAAGTGGTTTCCTGCACCAACACAAGTGCAAAAAGTGGTTCATCAACACCAACACAAGTGCGAAAAGTGGTTTTTCAACACTAACACAAGTGCTAAAAGTGGATTTTCAACACTATCACAAGTGCAAAAAGTGTTTTTTCCACACTAATACAAGTGCAAAAGTGGTTTCCTGCACCAACACAAGTGCGAAAAGTGGTTTTTCAACACTAACACAAGTGCGAAAAGTGGTTTTTCAACACTATCACAAGTGCAAAAAGTGTTTTTTCCACACTAATACAAGTGCAAAAGTGGTTTACTGCACCAACACAAGTGCGAAAAGTGGTTTTTCAACACTAACACAAGTGCGAAAAGTAGTTTTTCAACACTAACACAAGTGCGAAAAGTGGTTTTTCCACACTAATACAAGTGCAAAAGTGGTTTCCTGCACCAACACAAGTGCGAAAAGTGGTTCATCAACACAAACACAAGTGCGAAAAGTGGTTTTTCAACACTATCACAAGTGCAAAAAGTGTTTTTTCCACACTAATACAAGTGCAAAAGTGGTTTCCTGCACCAACACAAGTGCGAAAAGTGGTTTTTCGACACCAACACAAGTGCGAAAAGTGGTTTTTCAACACTAACACAAGTGCTAAAAGTGGATTTTCAACACTATCACAAGTGCAAAAAGTGTTTTTTCCACACTAATACAAGTGCAAAAGTGGTTTACTGCACCAACACAACTGTGAAAAGTGGTTTTTCAACACTAACACAAGTGCGAAAAGTGGTTTTTCCACACTAATACAAGTGCAAAAGTGGTTTCCTGCACGAACACAAGTGCGAAAAGTGGTTTTTCAACACTAACACAAGTGCGAAAAGTGGTTTTTCAACACTAACACAAGTGCGAAAAGTGGTTTTTCCACACTAATACAAGTGCAAAAGTGGTTTCCTGCACCAACACAGGTGCGAAAAGTGGTTTTTCAACACTAACACAAGTGCGAAAAGTGGTTTTTCAACACGAACACAAGTGCAAAAAGTGGTTTTTCAACACTAACACAAGTGCGAAAAGTGTTTTTTCAACACTAACACAAGTGCAAAAAGTGGTTTTTCAACACTAACACAAGTGCGAAAAGTGGTTTTCCCACACTAATACAAGTGCAAAAGTGGTTTCCTGCACCAACACAAGTGTGAAAAGTGGTTTTTCAACACTAACACAAGTGCGAAAAGTGGTTTTTCAACACTAACACAAGTGCGAAAAGTGGTTTTTCCACACTAATACAAGAGCAAAATTGGTTTTTCAACACTATCACAAGTGCAAAAAGTGTTTTTTCCCCAGTAATACAAGTGCAAAAGTGGTTTCCTGCACCAACACAAGTGCGAAAAGTGGTTTTTCAACACTAACACAAGTGCGAAAAGTGGTTTTTCAACACTAACACAAGTGCAAAAAGTGGTTTTTCCACACTAATACAAGTGCAAAAGTGGTTTCCTGCACCAACACAAGTGCGAAAAGTGGTTTTTCAACACTAACACAAGTGCGAAAAGTGGTTTTTCAACACTATCATAAGGGCAAAAAGTGTTTTTTTCCACACTAATACAAGTGGAAAAGTGGTTTCCTGCACCAACACAAGTGCAAAAAGTGGTTTTTCAACACTAACACAAGTGCGAAAAGTGGTTTTTTAACACTAACACAAGTGCTAAAAGTGGATTTTCAACACTATCACAAGTGCAAAAAGTGTTTTTTCCACACTAATACAAGTGCAAAAGTGGTTTACTGCACCAACACAACTGTGAAAAGTGGTTTTTCAACACTAACACAAGTGCGAAAAGTGGTTTTTCCACACTAATACAAGTGCAAAAGTGGTTTCCTGCACGAACACAAGTGCGAAAAGTGGTTTTTCAACACTAACACAAGTGCGAAAAGTGGTTTTTCAACACTAACACAAGTGCGAAAAGTGGTTTTTCCACACTAATACAAGTGCAAAAGTGGTTTCCTGCACCAACACAGGTGCGAAAAGTGGTTTTTCAACACTAACACAAGTGCGAAAAGTGGTTTTTCAACACGAACACAAGTGCAAAAAGTGGTTTTTCAACACTAACACAAGTGCGAAAAGTGTTTTTTCAACACTAACACAAGTGCAAAAAGTGGTTTTTCAACACTAACACAAGTGCGAAAAGTGGTTTTTCCACACTAATACAAGTGCAAAAGTGGTTTCCTGCACCAACACAAGTGTGAAAAGTGGTTTTTCAACACTAACACAAGTGCGAAAAGTGGTTTTTCAACACTAACACAAGTGCGAAAAGTGGTTTTTCCACACTAATACAAGAGCAAAATTGGTTTTTCAACACTATCACAAGTGCAAAAAGTGTTTTTTCCCCAGTAATACAAGTGCAAAAGTGGTTTCCTGCACCAACACAAGTGCGAAAAGTGGTTTTTCAACACTAACACAAGTGCGAAAAGTGGTTTTTCAACACTAACACAAGTGCAAAAAGTGGTTTTTCCACACTAATACAAGTGCAAAAGTGGTTTCCTGCACCAACACAAGTGCGAAAAGTGGTTTTTCAACACTAACACAAGTGCGAAAAGTGGTTTTTCAACACTATCACAAGGGCAAAAAGTGTTTTTTTCCACACTAATACAAGTGGAAAAGTGGTTTCCTGCACCAACACAAGTGCAAAAAGTGGTTTTTCAACACTAACACAAGTGCGAAAAGTGGTTTTTTAACACTAACACAAGTGTGAAGTGGTTTTTCCACACTAATACAAGTGCAAAAGTGGTTTCCTGCACGAACACAAGTGCGAAAAGTGGTTTTTCAACACTAACACAAGTGCGAAAAGTGGTTTTTCAACACTAACACAAGTGCGAAAAGTGGTTTTTCCACACTAATACAAGTGCAAAAGTGGTTTCCTGCACCAACACAGGTGCGAAAAGTGGTTTTTCAACACTAACACAAGTGCGAAAAGTGGTTTTTCAACACGAACACAAGTGCAAAAAGTGGTTTTTCAACACTAACACAAGTGCGAAAAGTGTTTTTTCAACACTAACACAAGTGCAAAAAGTGGTTTTTCAACACTAACACAAGTGCGAAAAGTGGTTTTTCCACACTAATACAAGTGCAAAAGTGGTTTCCTGCACCAACACAAGTGTGAAAAGTGGTTTTTCAACACTAACACAAGTGCGAAAAGTGGTTTTTCAACACTAACACAAGTGCGAAAAGTGGTTTTTCCACACTAATACAAGAGCAAAATTGGTTTTTCAACACTATCACAAGTGCAAAAAGTGTTTTTTCCCCAGTAATACAAGTGCAAAAGTGGTTTCCTGCACCAACACAAGTGCGAAAAGTGGTTTTTCAACACTAACACAAGTGCGAAAAGTGGTTTTTCAACACTAACACAAGTGCAAAAAGTGGTTTTTCCACACTAATACAAGTGCAAAAGTGGTTTCCTGCACCAACACAAGTGCGAAAAGTGGTTTTTCAACACTAACACAAGTGCGAAAAGTGGTTTTTCAACACTATCACAAGGGCAAAAAGTGTTTTTTTCCACACTAATACAAGTGGAAAAGTGGTTTCCTGCACCAACACAAGTGCAAAAAGTGGTTTTTCAACACTAACACAAGTGCGAAAAGTGGTTTTTTAACACTAACACAAGTGCTAAAAGTGGATTTTCAACACTATCACAAGTGCAAAAAGTGTTTTTTCCACACTAATACAAGTGCAAAAGTGGTTTACTGCACCAACACAACTGTGAAAAGTGGTTTTTCAACACTAACACAAGTGCGAAAAGTGGTTTTTCCACACTAATACAAGTGCAAAAGTGGTTTCCTGCACGAACACAAGTGCGAAAAGTGGTTTTTCAACACTAACACAAGTGCGAAAAGTGGTTTTTCAACACTAACACAAGTGCGAAAAGTGGTTTTTCCACACTAATACAAGTGCAAAAGTGGTTTCCTGCACCAACACAGGTGCGAAAAGTGGTTTTTCAACACTAACACAAGTGCGAAAAGTGGTTTTTCAACACGAACACAAGTGCAAAAAGTGGTTTTTCAACACTAACACAAGTGCGAAAAGTGTTTTTTCAACACTAACACAAGTGCAAAAAGTGGTTTTTCAACACTAACACAAGTGCGAAAAGTGGTTTTTCCACACTAATACAAGTGCAAAAGTGGTTTCCTGCACCAACACAAGTGTGAAAAGTGGTTTTTCAACACTAACACAAGTGCGAAAAGTGGTTTTTCAACACTAACACAAGTGCGAAAAGTGGTTTTTCCACACTAATACAAGAGCAAAATTGGTTTTTCAACACTATCACAAGTGCAAAAAGTGTTTTTTCCCCAGTAATACAAGTGCAAAAGTGGTTTCCTGCACCAACACAAGTGCGAAAAGTGGTTTTTCAACACTAACACAAGTGCGAAAAGTGGTTTTTCAACACTAACACAAGTGCAAAAAGTGGTTTTTCCACACTAATACAAGTGCAAAAGTGGTTTCCTGCACCAACACAAGTGCGAAAAGTGGTTTTTCAACACTAACACAAGTGCGAAAAGTGGTTTTTCAACACTATCACAAGGGCAAAAAGTGTTTTTTTCCACACTAATACAAGTGGAAAAGTGGTTTCCTGCACCAACACAAGTGCAAAAAGTGGTTTTTCAACACTAACACAAGTGCGAAAAGTGGTTTTTTAACACTAACACAAGTGTGAAGTGGTTTTTCCACACTAATACAAGTGCAAAAGTGGTTTCCTGCACCAAAACAAGTGCGAAAAGTGGTTTTTCAACACTAACACAAGTGCGAAAAGTGGTTTTTCAATACTATCACAAGTGCAAAAAGTGATTTTTCCACACTAATACAAGTGCAAAAGTGGTTTCCTGCACCAACACAAGTGCGAAAAATGGTTTTTCAACACTAACACAAGTGCGAAAAGTGGTTTTTCCACACTAATACAAGTGCAAAAGTGGTTTCCTGCACCAACACAAGTGCGAAAAGTGGTTTTTCAACACTAACACAAGTGCGAAAAGCGGTTTTTCCACACTAATACAAGTGCAAAAGTGGTGTCCTGCACCAACACAAGTGCGAAAAGTGGTTTTTCAACACTCACACAAGTGCGAAAAGTGGTTTTTCAACACTAACACAAGTGCGAAAAGTGGTTTTTCAACACTAACACAAGTGCGAAAAGTGGTTTTTCAACACAAAACAAGTGCGAAAAGTGGTTTTTCAACAATAACACAAGTGCGAAAAGTGGTTTTTCCATACTAATACAAGTGCAAAAGTGGTTTCCTGCACCAACTCAAGTGCGAAAAGTGGTTTTTCAACACTAACACAAGTGCTAAAAGTGGTTTTTCAACACTATCACAAGGGCAAAAAGTGTTTTTTCCAGACTAATACAAGTGCAAAAGTGGTTTCCTGCACCAACACAAGTGCGAAAAGTGGTTTTTCAACACCAACACAAGTGCGAAAAGTGGTTTTTCAACACTAACACAAGTGCTAAAAGTGGATTTTCAACACTATCACAAGTGCAAAAAGTGTTTTTTCCACACTAATACAAGTGCAAAAGTGGTTTCCTGCACCAACACAAGTGCGAAAAGTGGTTTTTCAACACTAACACAAGTGCGAAAAGTGGTTTTTCAACACTATCACAAGTGCAAAAAGTGTTTTTTCCACACTAATACAAGTGCAAAAGTGGTTTACTGCACCAACACAAGTGCGAAAAGTGGTTTTTCAACACTAACACAAGTGCGAAAAGTGGTTTTTCAACACTAACACAAGTGCGAAAAGTGGTTTTTCCACACTAATACAAGTGCAAAAGTGGTTTCCTGCACCAACACAAGTGCGAAAAGTGGTTCATCAACACAAACACAAGTGCGAAAAGTGGTTTTTCAACACTATCACAAGTGCAAAAAGTGTTTTTTCCACACTAATACAAGTGCAAAAGTGGTTTCCTGCACCAACACAAGTGCGAAAAGTGGTTTTTCGACACCAACACAAGTGCGAAAAGTGGTTTTTCAACACTAACACAAGTGCTAAAAGTGGATTTTCAACACTATCACAAGTGCAAAAAGTGTTTTTTCCACACTAATACAAGTGCAAAAGTGGTTTACTGCACCAACACAACTGTGAAAAGTGGTTTTTCAACACTAACACAAGTGCGAAAAGTGGTTTTTCCACACTAATACAAGTGCAAAAGTGGTTTCCTGCACAAACACAAGTGCGAAAAGTGGTTTTTCAACACTAACACAAGTGCGAAAAGTGGTTTTTCAACACTAACACAAGTGCGAAAAGTGGTTTTTCCACACTAATACAAGTGCAAAAGTGGTTTCCTGCACCAACACAGGTGCGAAAAGTGGTTTTTCAACACTAACACAAGTGCGAAAAGTGGTTTTTCAACACGAACACAAGTGCAAAAAGTGGTTTTTCAACACTAACACAAGTGCGAAAAGTGTTTTTTCAACACTAACACAAGTGCAAAAAGTGGTTTTTCAACACTAACACAAGTGCGAAAAGTGGTTTTTCCACACTAATACAAGTGCAAAAGTGGTTTCCTGCACCAACACAAGTGTGAAAAGTGGTTTTTCAACACTAACACAAGTGCGAAAAGTGGTTTTTCAACACTAACACAAGTGCGAAAAGTGGTTTTTCCACACTAATACAAGAGCAAAATTGGTTTTTCAACACTATCACAAGTGCAAAAAGTGTTTTTTCCCCAGTAATACAAGTGCAAAAGTGGTTTCCTGCACCAACACAAGTGCGAAAAGTGGTTTTTCAACACTAACACAAGTGCGAAAAGTGGTTTTTCAACACTAACACAAGTGCAAAAAGTGGTTTTTCCACACTAATACAAGTGCAAAAGTGGTTTCCTGCACCAACACAAGTGCGAAAAGTGGTTTTTCAACACTAACACAAGTGCGAAAAGTGGTTTTTCAACACTATCACAAGGGCAAAAAGTGTTTTTTTCCACACTAATACAAGTGGAAAAGTGGTTTCCTGCACCAACACAAGTGCAAAAAGTGGTTTTTCAACACTAACACAAGTGCGAAAAGTGGTTTTTTAACACTAACACAAGTGCTAAAAGTGGATTTTCAACACTATCACAAGTGCAAAAAGTGTTTTTTCCACACTAATACAAGTGCAAAAGTGGTTTACTGCACCAACACAACTGTGAAAAGTGGTTTTTCAACACTAACACAAGTGCGAAAAGTGGTTTTTCCACACTAATACAAGTGCAAAAGTGGTTTCCTGCACGAACACAAGTGCGAAAAGTGGTTTTTCAACACTAACACAAGTGCGAAAAGTGGTTTTTCAACACTAACACAAGTGCGAAAAGTGGTTTTTCCACACTAATACAAGTGCAAAAGTGGTTTCCTGCACCAACACAGGTGCGAAAAGTGGTTTTTCAACACTAACACAAGTGCGAAAAGTGGTTTTTCAACACGAACACAAGTGCAAAAAGTGGTTTTTCAACACTAACACAAGTGCGAAAAGTGTTTTTTCAACACTAACACAAGTGCAAAAAGTGGTTTTTCAACACTAACACAAGTGCGAAAAGTGGTTTTTCCACACTAATACAAGTGCAAAAGTGGTTTCCTGCACCAACACAAGTGTGAAAAGTGGTTTTTCAACACTAACACAAGTGCGAAAAGTGGTTTTTCAACACTAACACAAGTGCGAAAAGTGGTTTTTCCACACTAATACAAGAGCAAAATTGGTTTTTCAACACTATCACAAGTGCAAAAAGTGTTTTTTCCCCAGTAATACAAGTGCAAAAGTGGTTTCCTGCACCAACACAAGTGCGAAAAGTGGTTTTTCAACACTAACACAAGTGCGAAAAGTGGTTTTTCAACACTAACACAAGTGCAAAAAGTGGTTTTTCCACACTAATACAAGTGCAAAAGTGGTTTCCTGCACCAACACAAGTGCGAAAAGTGGTTTTTCAACACTAACACAAGTGCGAAAAGTGGTTTTTCAACACTATCACAAGGGCAAAAAGTGTTTTTTTCCACACTAATACAAGTGGAAAAGTGGTTTCCTGCACCAACACAAGTGCAAAAAGTGGTTTTTCAACACTAACACAAGTGCGAAAAGTGGTTTTTTAACACTAACACAAGTGTGAAGTGGTTTTTCCACACTAATACAAGTGCAAAAGTGGTTTCCTGCACCAAAACAAGTGCGAAAAGTGGTTTTTCAACACTAACACAAGTGCGAAAAGTGGTTTTTCAATACTATCACAAGTGCAAAAAGTGATTTTTCCACACTAATACAAGTGCAAAAGTGGTTTCCTGCACCAACACAAGTGCGAAAAATGGTTTTTCAACACTAACACAAGTGCGAAAAGTGGTTTTTCCACACTAATACAAGTGCAAAAGTGGTTTCCTGCACCAACACAAGTGCGAAAAGTGGTTTTTCAACACTAACACAAGTGCGAAAAGCGGTTTTTCCACACTAATACAAGTGCAAAAGTGGTGTCCTGCACCAACACAAGTGCGAAAAGTGGTTTTTCAACACTCACACAAGTGCGAAAAGTGGTTTTTCAACACTAACACAAGTGCGAAAAGTGGTTTTTCAACACTAACACAAGTGCGAAAAGTGGTTTTTCAACACAAAACAAGTGCGAAAAGTGGTTTTTCAACAATAACACAAGTGCGAAAAGTGGTTTTTCCATACTAATACAAGTGCAAAAGTGGTTTCCTGCACCAACTCAAGTGCGAAAAGTGGTTTTTCAACACTAACACAAGTGCTAAAAGTGGTTTTTCAACACTATCACAAGGGCAAAAAGTGTTTTTTCCAGACTAATACAAGTGCAAAAGTGGTTTCCTGCACCAACACAAGTGCGAAAAGTGGTTTTTCAACACCAACACAAGTGCGAAAAGTGGTTTTTCAACACTAACACAAGTGCTAAAAGTGGATTTTCAACACTATCACAAGTGCAAAAAGTGTTTTTTCCACACTAATACAAGTGCAAAAGTGGTTTCCTGCACCAACACAAGTGCGAAAAGTGGTTTTTCAACACTAACACAAGTGCGAAAAGTGGTTTTTCAACACTATCACAAGTGCAAAAAGTGTTTTTTCCACACTAATACAAGTGCAAAAGTGGTTTACTGCACCAACACAAGTGCGAAAAGTGGTTTTTCAACACTAACACAAGTGCGAAAAGTGGTTTTTCAACACTAACACAAGTGCGAAAAGTGGTTTTTCCACACTAATACAAGTGCAAAAGTGGTTTCCTGCACCAACACAAGTGCGAAAAGTGGTTCATCAACACAAACACAAGTGCGAAAAGTGGTTTTTCAACACTATCACAAGTGCAAAAAGTGTTTTTTCCACACTAATACAAGTGCAAAAGTGGTTTCCTGCACCAACACAAGTGCGAAAAGTGGTTTTTCGACACCAACACAAGTGCGAAAAGTGGTTTTTCAACACTAACACAAGTGCTAAAAGTGGATTTTCAACACTATCACAAGTGCAAAAAGTGTTTTTTCCACACTAATACAAGTGCAAAAGTGGTTTACTGCACCAACACAACTGTGAAAAGTGGTTTTTCAACACTAACACAAGTGCGAAAAGTGGTTTTTCCACACTAATACAAGTGCAAAAGTGGTTTCCTGCACAAACACAAGTGCGAAAAGTGGTTTTTCAACACTAACACAAGTGCGAAAAGTGGTTTTTCAACACTAACACAAGTGCGAAAAGTGGTTTTTCCACACTAATACAAGTGCAAAAGTGGTTTCCTGCACCAACACAGGTGCGAAAAGTGGTTTTTCAACACTAACACAAGTGCGAAAAGTGGTTTTTCAACACGAACACAAGTGCAAAAAGTGGTTTTTCAACACTAACACAAGTGCGAAAAGTGTTTTTTCAACACTAACACAAGTGCAAAAAGTGGTTTTTCAACACTAACACAAGTGCGAAAAGTGGTTTTTCCACACTAATACAAGTGCAAAAGTGGTTTCCTGCACCAACACAAGTGTGAAAAGTGGTTTTTCAACACTAACACAAGTGCGAAAAGTGGTTTTTCAACACTAACACAAGTGCGAAAAGTGGTTTTTCCACACTAATACAAGAGCAAAATTGGTTTTTCAACACTATCACAAGTGCAAAAAGTGTTTTTTCCCCAGTAATACAAGTGCAAAAGTGGTTTCCTGCACCAACACAAGTGCGAAAAGTGGTTTTTCAACACTAACACAAGTGCGAAAAGTGGTTTTTCAACACTAACACAAGTGCAAAAAGTGGTTTTTCCACACTAATACAAGTGCAAAAGTGGTTTCCTGCACCAACACAAGTGCGAAAAGTGGTTTTTCAACACTAACACAAGTGCGAAAAGTGGTTTTTCAACACTATCACAAGGGCAAAAAGTGTTTTTTTCCACACTAATACAAGTGGAAAAGTGGTTTCCTGCACCAACACAAGTGCAAAAAGTGGTTTTTCAACACTAACACAAGTGCGAAAAGTGGTTTTTTAACACTAACACATGTGCTAAAAGTGGATTTTCAACACTATCACAAGTGCAAAAAGTGTTTTTTCCACACTAATACAAGTGCAAAAGTGGTTTACTGCACCAACACAACTGTGAAAAGTGGTTTTTCAACACTAACACAAGTGCGAAAAGTGGTTTTTCCACACTAATACAAGTGCAAAAGTGGTTTCCTGCACGAACACAAGTGCGAAAAGTGGTTTTTCAACACTAACACAAGTGCGAAAAGTGGTTTTTCAACACTAACACAAGTGCGAAAAGTGGTTTTTCCACACTAATACAAGTGCAAAAGTGGTTTCCTGCACCAACACAGGTGCGAAAAGTGGTTTTTCAACACTAACACAAGTGCGAAAAGTGGTTTTTCAACACGAACACAAGTGCAAAAAGTGGTTTTTCAACACTAACACAAGTGCGAAAAGTGTTTTTTCAACACTAACACAAGTGCAAAAAGTGGTTTTTCAACACTAACACAAGTGCGAAAAGTGGTTTTTCCACACTAATACAAGTGCAAAAGTGGTTTCCTGCACCAACACAAGTGTGAAAAGTGGTTTTTCAACACTAACACAAGTGCGAAAAGTGGTTTTTCAACACTAACACAAGTGCGAAAAGTGGTTTTTCCACACTAATACAAGAGCAAAATTGGTTTTTCAACACTATCACAAGTGCAAAAAGTGTTTTTTCCCCAGTAATACAAGTGCAAAAGTGGTTTCCTGCACCAACACAAGTGCGAAAAGTGGTTTTTCAACACTAACACAAGTGCGAAAAGTGGTTTTTCAACACTAACACAAGTGCAAAAAGTGGTTTTTCCACACTAATACAAGTGCAAAAGTGGTTTCCTGCACCAACACAAGTGCGAAAAGTGGTTTTTCAACACTAACACAAGTGCGAAAAGTGGTTTTTCAACACTATCACAAGGGCAAAAAGTGTTTTTTTCCACACTAATACAAGTGGAAAAGTGGTTTCCTGCACCAACACAAGTGCAAAAAGTGGTTTTTCAACACTAACACAAGTGCGAAAAGTGGTTTTTTAACACTAACACAAGTGTGAAGTGGTTTTTCCACACTAATACAAGTGCAAAAGTGGTTTCCTGCACCAAAACAAGTGCGAAAAGTGGTTTTTCAACACTAACACAAGTGCGAAAAGTGGTTTTTCAATACTATCACAAGTGCAAAAAGTGATTTTTCCACACTAATACAAGTGCAAAAGTGGTTTCCTGCACCAACACAAGTGCGAAAAGTGGTTTTTCAACACTAACACACGTGCGAAAAGTGGTTTTTCAACACTAACACAAGTGCGAAAAGTGGGTTTTCCACACTAATACAAGTGCAAAAGTGGTTTCCTGCACCAACACAAGTGCAAAAAGTGGTTTTTCCACACTAATACAAGTGCAAAAGTGATTTCCTGCACCAACACAAGTGCGAAAAGTGGTTTTTCAACACTAATACAAGTGCGAAAAGTGGTTTTTCAACACTAACACAAGTGCGAAAAGTGGTTTTTCCACACTAATACAAGTGCAAAAGTGGTTTCCTGCACCAACACAAGTGCGAAAAGTGGTTTTTCAACACTAACACAATTGCGAAAAGTGGTTTTTCAACACTATCACAAGTGCAAAAAGTGTTTTTTCCACACTAATACAAGTGCAAAAGTGGTTTCCTGCACCAACAAAAGTGCGAAAAGTGGTTTTTCAACACTAACACAAGTGCGAAAAGTGTTTTTTCAACACTAACAAAAGTGCGAAAAGTGGTTTTGCCACACTAATACAAGTGCAAAAGTGGTTTCCTGCACCAACACAAGTGCGAAAAGTGGTTTTTCAACACTAACACAAGTGCGAAAAGTGGTTTTTCAACACTATCACAAGTGCAAAAAGTGTTTTTTCCACACTAATACAAGTGCAAAAGTGGTTTCCTGCACCAACACATGTGCGAAAAGTGGTTTTTCAACACTAATACAAGTGCGAAAAGTGGTTTTTCCACACTAATACAAGTGCAAAAGTGGTTTCTTGCACCAACACAAGTGCGAAAAGTGGTTTTTCAACACTAACACAAGTGCGAAAAGTGGTTTTTCAACACTATCACAAGTGTAAAAAGTGTTTTTTCCACACTAATACAAGTGCAAAAGTGGTTTACTGCACCAACACAACTGCGAAAAGTGGTTTTTCAACACTAACACAAGTGCGAAAAGTGGTTTTTCAACACTAACACAAGTGCGAAAAGTGGTTTTTCCACACTAATACAAGTGCAAAAGTGGTTTCCTGCACGAACACAAGTGCGAAAAGTGGTTTTTCAACACAAACACAAGTGCGAAAAGTGGTTTTTCAACACTATCACAAGTGCAAAAAGTGTTTTTCCACACTAATACAAGTGCAAAAGTGGTTTCCTGCACCAACACAAGTGCGAAAAGTGGTTTTTCAACACTAACACAAGTGCGAAAAGTGTTTTTTCAACACTAACAAAAGTGCGAAAAGTGGTTTTGCCACACTAATACAAGTGCAAAAGTGGTTTCCTGCACCAACACAAGTGCGAAAAGTGGTTTTTCAACACTAACACAAGTGCGAAAAGTGGTTTTTCAACACTATCACAAGTGCAAAAAGTGTTTTTTCCACACTAATACAAGTGCAAAAGTGGTTTCCTGCACCAACACATGTGCGAAAAGTGGTTTTTCAACACTAATACAAGTGCGAAAAGTGGTTTTTCCACACTAATACAAGTGCAAAAGTGGTTTCTTGCACCAACACAAGTGCGAAAAGTGGTTTTTCAACACTAACACAAGTGCGAAAAGTGGTTTTTCAACACTATCACAAGTGTAAAAAGTGTTTTTTCCACACTAATACAAGTGCAAAAGTGGTTTACTGCACCAACACAACTGCGAAAAGTGGTTTTTCAACACTAACACAAGTGCGAAAAGTGGTTTTTCAACACTAACACAAGTGCGAAAAGTGGTTTTTCCACACTAATACAAGTGCAAAAGTGGTTTCCTGCACGAACACAAGTGCGAAAAGTGGTTTTTCAACACAAACACAAGTGCGAAAAGTGGTTTTTCAACACTATCACAAGTGCAAAAAGTGTTTTTCCACACTAATACAAGTGCAAAAGTGGTTTCCTGCACCAACACAAGTGCGAAAAGTGGTTTTTCAACACTAACACAAGTGCGAAAAGTGGTTTTTCCACACTAATACAAGTGCAAAAGTGGTTTCCTGCACCAACACAAGTGCGAAAAGTGGTTTTTCAACACTAACACAAGTGCGAAAAGTGGTTTTTCAACACTATCACAAGTGCAAAAAGTGGTTTTTCCACACTAATACAAGTGCAAAAGTGGTTTCCTGCACCAACACAAGTGCGAAAAGTGGTTTTTCAACACTAACACAAGTGCGAAAAGTGGTTTTTCAACACTAACACAAGTGCGAAAAGTGTTTTTTCCACACTAATACAAGTGCAAAAGTGGTTTCCTGCACCAGCACAAGTGCGAAAAGTGGTTTTTCAACACTAACACAAGTGCGAAAAGTGGTTTTTCAACACTAACACAAGTGCGAAAAGTGGTTTTTCAACACTAACACAAGTGCGAAAAGTGGTTTTTCCACACTAATACAAGTGCAAAAGTGGTTTCCTGCACCAACACAAGTGCGAAAAGTGGTTTTTCAACACTAACACAAGTGCGAAAAGTGGTTTTTCAACACTATCACAAGTGCAAAAAGTGTTTTTTCCACACTAATACAAGTGCAAAAGTGGTTTCCTGCACCAACACAAGCGCGAAAAGTGGTTTTTCAACACTAACACAAGTGCGAAAAGTGGTTTTTCAACATTCACACAAGTGCGAAAAGTGGTTTTTCAACACTAACACAAGTGCGAAAAGTGGTTTTCCACACTAATACAAGTGCAAAAGTGGTTTCCTGCACCAACACAAGTGCGAAAAGTGTTTTTTCAACACGAACACAAGTGCGAAAAGTGGTTTTTCAACACTAACACAAGTGCGAAAAGTGGTTTTTACACACTAATACAAGTGCAAAAGTGGTTTCCTGCACCAACACAAGTGCAAAAAGTGGTTTTTCAACACTAACACAAGTGCGAAAAGTGGTTTTTCAACACTAACACAAGTGCGAAAAGTGGTTTTTCCCACACTAATACAAGTGCAAAAGTGGTTTCCTGCACCAACACAAGTGCGAAAAGTGGTTTTTCAACACTAACGCAAGTGCGAAAAGTGGTTTTTCAACACTAACACAAGTGCAAAAAGTGGTTTTTCAACACTAACACAAGTGCGAAAAATGGTTTTTCAACACTAACACAAGTGCGAAAAGTGGTTTTTCCACACTAATACAAGTGCAAAAGTGGTTTCCTGCACCAACACAAGTGCGAAAAGTGGTTTTTCAACACTAACACAAGTGCGAAAAGTGGTTTTTCCACACTAATACAAGTGCAAAAGTGGTGTCCTGCACCAACACAAGTGCGAAAAGTGGTTTTTCAACACTCACACAAGTGCGAAAAGTGGTTTTTCAACACTAACACAAGTGCGAAAAGTGGTTTTTCAACACTAACACAAGTGCGAAAAGTGGTTTTTCAACAATAACACAAGTGCGAAAAGTGGTTTTTCCATACTAATACAAGTGCAAAAGTGGTTTCCTGCACCAACTCAAGTGCGAAAAGTGGTTTTTCAACACTAACACAAGTGCTAAAAGTGGTTTTTCAACACTATCACAAGAGCAAAAAGTGTTTTTTCTACACTAATACAAGTGCAAAAGTGGTTTCCTGCACCAACACAAGTGCGAAAAGTGGTTTTTCAACACCAACACAAGTGCGAAAAGTGGTTTTTCAACACTAACACAAGTGCTAAAAGCGGATTTTCAACACTATCACAAGTGCAAAAAGTGTTTTTTCCACACTAATACAAGTGCAAAAGTGGTTTACTGCACCAACACAAGTGCGAAAAGTGGTTTTTCAACACTAACACAAGTGCGAAAAGTGGTTTTTCAACACTATCACAAGTGCAAAAAGTGTTTTTTCCACACTAATACAAGTGCAAAAGTGGTTTACTGCACCAACACAAGTGCGAAAAGTGGTTTTTCAACACTAACACAAGTGCGAAAAGTGGTTTTTCAACACTAACACAAGTGCGAAAAGTGGTTTTTCCACACTAATACAAGTGCAAAAGTGGTTTCCTGCACCAACACAAGTGCGAAAAGTGGTTCATCAACACAAACACAAGTGCGAAAAGTGGTTTTTCAACACTATCACAAGTGCAAAAAGTGTTTTTTCCACACTAATACAAGTGCAAAAGTGGTTTCCTGCACCAACACAAGTGCGAAAAGTGGTTTTTCGACACCAACACAAGTGCGAAAAGTGGTTTTTCAACACTAACACAAGTGCTAAAAGTGGATTTTCAACACTATCACAAGTGCAAAAAGTGTTTTTTCCACACTAATACAAGTGCAAAAGTGGTTTACTGCACCAACACAACTGTGAAAAGTGGTTTTTCCACACTAATACAAGAGCAAAATTGGTTTTTCAACACTATCACAAGTGCAAAAAGTGTTTTTTCCCCAGTAATACAAGTGCAAAAGTGGTTTCCTGCACCAACACAAGTGCGAAAAGTGGTTTTTCAACACTAACACAAGTGCGAAAAGTGGTTTTTCAACACTAACACAAGTGCAAAAAGTGGTTTTTCCACACTAATACAAGTGCAAAAGTGGTTTCCTGCACCAACACAAGTGCGAAAAGTGGTTTTTCAACACTAACACAAGTGCGAAAAGTGGTTTTTCAACACTATCACAAGGGCAAAAAGTGTTTTTTTCCACACTAATACAAGTGGAAAAGTGGTTTCCTGCACCAACACAAGTGCAAAAAGTGGTTTTTCAACACTAACACAAGTGCGAAAAGTGGTTTTTTAACACTAACACAAGTGTGAAGTGGTTTTTCCACACTAATACAAGTGCAAAAGTGGTTTCCTGCACCAAAACAAGTGCGAAAAGTGGTTTTTCAACACTAACACAAGTGCGAAAAGTGGTTTTTCAATACTATCACAAGTGCAAAAAGTGATTTTTCCACACTAATACAAGTGCAAAAGTGGTTTCCTGCACCAACACAAGTGCGAAAAGTGGTTTTTCAACACTAACACACGTGCGAAAAGTGGTTTTTCAACACTAACACAAGTGCGAAAAGTGGGTTTTCCACACTAATACAAGTGCAAAAGTGGTTTCCTGCACCAACACAAGTGCAAAAAGTGGTTTTTCCACACTAATACAAGTGCAAAAGTGATTTCCTGCACCAACACAAGTGCGAAAAGTGGTTTTTCAACACTAATACAAGTGCGAAAAGTGGTTTTTCAACACTAACACAAGTGCGAAAAGTGGTTTTTCCACACTAATACAAGTGCAAAAGTGGTTTCCTGCACCAACACAAGTGCGAAAAGTGGTTTTTCAACACTAACACAATTGCGAAAAGTGGTTTTTCAACACTATCACAAGTGCAAAAAGTGTTTTTTCCACACTAATACAAGTGCAAAAGTGGTTTCCTGCACCAACAAAAGTGCGAAAAGTGGTTTTTCAACACTAACACAAGTGCGAAAAGTGTTTTTTCAACACTAACAAAAGTGCGAAAAGTGGTTTTGCCACACTAATACAAGTGCAAAAGTGGTTTCCTGCACCAACACAAGTGCGAAAAGTGGTTTTTCAACACTAACACAAGTGCGAAAAGTGGTTTTTCAACACTATCACAAGTGCAAAAAGTGTTTTTTCCACACTAATACAAGTGCAAAAGTGGTTTCCTGCACCAACACATGTGCGAAAAGTGGTTTTTCAACACTAATACAAGTGCGAAAAGTGGTTTTTCCACACTAATACAACTGCAAAAGTGGTTTCTTGCACCAACACAAGTGCGAAAAGTGGTTTTTCAACACTAACACAAGTGCGAAAAGTGGTTTTTCAACACTATCACAAGTGTAAAAAGTGTTTTTTCCACACTAATACAAGTGCAAAAGTGGTTTACTGCACCAACACAACTGCGAAAAGTGGTTTTTCAACACTAACACAAGTGCGAAAAGTGGTTTTTCAACACTAACACAAGTGCGAAAAGTGGTTTTTCCACACTAATACAAGTGCAAAAGTGGTTTCCTGCACGAACACAAGTGCGAAAAGTGGTTTTTCAACACAAACACAAGTGCGAAAAGTGGTTTTTCAACACTATCACAAGTGCAAAAAGTGTTTTTCCACACTAATACAAGTGCAAAAGTGGTTTCCTGCACCAACACAAGTGCGAAAAGTGGTTTTTCAACACTAACACAAGTGCGAAAAGTGTTTTTTCAACACTAACAAAAGTGCGAAAAGTGGTTTTGCCACACTAATACAAGTGCAAAAGTGGTTTCCTGCACCAACACAAGTGCGAAAAGTGGTTTTTCAACACTAACACAAGTGCGAAAAGTGGTTTTTCAACACTATCACAAGTGCAAAAAGTGTTTTTTCCACACTAATACAAGTGCAAAAGTGGTTTCCTGCACCAACACATGTGCGAAAAGTGGTTTTTCAACACTAATACAAGTGCGAAAAGTGGTTTTTCCACACTAATACAAGTGCAAAAGTGGTTTCTTGCACCAACACAAGTGCGAAAAGTGGTTTTTCAACACTAACACAAGTGCGAAAAGTGGTTTTTCAACACTATCACAAGTGTAAAAAGTGTTTTTTCCACACTAATACAAGTGCAAAAGTGGTTTACTGCACCAACACAACTGCGAAAAGTGGTTTTTCAACACTAACACAAGTGCGAAAAGTGGTTTTTCAACACTAACACAAGTGCGAAAAGTGGTTTTTCCACACTAATACAAGTGCAAAAGTGGTTTCCTGCACGAACACAAGTGCGAAAAGTGGTTTTTCAACACAAACACAAGTGCGAAAAGTGGTTTTTCAACACTATCACAAGTGCAAAAAGTGTTTTTCCACACTAATACAAGTGCAAAAGTGGTTTCCTGCACCAACACAAGTGCGAAAAGTGGTTTTTCAACACTAACACAAGTGCGAAAAGTGGTTTTTCCACACTAATACAAGTGCAAAAGTGGTTTCCTGCACCAACACAAGTGCGAAAAGTGGTTTTTCAACACTAACACAAGTGCGAAAAGTGGTTTTTCAACACTATCACAAGTGCAAAAAGTGGTTTTTCCACACTAATACAAGTGCAAAAGTGGTTTCCTGCACCAACACAAGTGCGAAAAGTGGTTTTTCAACACTAACACAAGTGCGAAAAGTGGTTTTTCAACACTAACACAAGTGCGAAAAGTGTTTTTTCCACACTAATACAAGTGCAAAAGTGGTTTCCTGCACCAGCACAAGTGCGAAAAGTGGTTTTTCAACACTAACACAAGTGCGAAAAGTGGTTTTTCAACACTAACACAAGTGCGAAAAGTGGTTTTTCAACACTAACACAAGTGCGAAAAGTGGTTTTTCCACACTAATACAAGTGCAAAAGTGGTTTCCTGCACCAACACAAGTGCGAAAAGTGGTTTTTCAACACTAACACAAGTGCGAAAAGTGGTTTTTCAACACTATCACAAGTGCAAAAAGTGTTTTTTCCACACTAATACAAGTGCAAAAGTGGTTTCCTGCACCAACACAAGCGCGAAAAGTGGTTTTTCAACACTAACACAAGTGCGAAAAGTGGTTTTTCAACATTCACACAAGTGCGAAAAGTGGTTTTTCAACACTAACACAAGTGCGAAAAGTGGTTTTCCACACTAATACAAGTGCAAAAGTGGTTTCCTGCATCAACACAAGTGCGAAAAGTGTTTTTTCAACACGAACACAAGTGCGAAAAGTGGTTTTTCAACACTAACACAAGTGCGAAAAGTGGTTTTTACACACTAATACAAGTGCAAAAGTGGTTTCCTGCACCAACACAAGTGCAAAAAGTGGTTTTTCAACACTAACACAAGTGCGAAAAGTGGTTTTTCAACACTAACACAAGTGCGAAAAGTGGTTTTTCCCACACTAATACAAGTGCAAAAGTGGTTTCCTGCACCAACACAAGTGCGAAAAGTGGTTTTTCAACACTAACGCAAGTGCGAAAAGTGGTTTTTCAACACTAACACAAGTGCAAAAAGTGGTTTTTCAACACTAACACAAGTGCGAAAAATGGTTTTTCAACACTAACACAAGTGCGAAAAGTGGTTTTTCCACACTAATACAAGTGCAAAAGTGGTTTCCTGCACCAACACAAGTGCGAAAAGTGGTTTTTCAACACTAACACAAGTGCGAAAAGTGGTTTTTCCACACTAATACAAGTGCAAAAGTGGTGTCCTGCACCAACACAAGTGCGAAAAGTGGTTTTTCAACACTCACACAAGTGCGAAAAGTGGTTTTTCAACACTAACACAAGTGCGAAAAGTGGTTTTTCAACACTAACACAAGTGCGAAAAGTGGTTTTTCAACAATAACACAAGTGCGAAAAGTGGTTTTTCCATACTAATACAAGTGCAAAAGTGGTTTCCTGCACCAACTCAAGTGCGAAAAGTGGTTTTTCAACACTAACACAAGTGCTAAAAGTGGTTTTTCAACACTATCACAAGAGCAAAAAGTGTTTTTTCTACACTAATACAAGTGCAAAAGTGGTTTCCTGCACCAACACAAGTGCGAAAAGTGGTTTTTCAACACCAACACAAGTGCGAAAAGTGGTTTTTCAACACTAACACAAGTGCTAAAAGCGGATTTTCAACACTATCACAAGTGCAAAAAGTGTTTTTTCCACACTAATACAAGTGCAAAAGTGGTTTCCTGCACCAACACAAGTGCGAAAAGTGGTTTTTCAACACTAACACAAGTGCGAAAAGTGGTTTTTCAACACTATCACAAGTGCAAAAAGTGTTTTTTCCACACTAATACAAGTGCAAAAGTGGTTTACTGCACCAACACAAGTGCGAAAAGTGGTTTTTCAACACTAACACAAGTGCGAAAAGTGGTTTTTCAACACTAACACAAGTGCGAAAAGTGGTTTTTCCACACTAATACAAGTGCAAAAGTGGTTTCCTGCACCAACACAAGTGCGAAAAGTGGTTCATCAACACAAACACAAGTGCGAAAAGTGGTTTTTCAACACTATCACAAGTGCAAAAAGTGTTTTTTCCACACTAATACAAGTGCAAAAGTGGTTTCCTGCACCAACACAAGTGCGAAAAGTGGTTTTTCGACACCAACACAAGTGCGAAAAGTGGTTTTTCAACACTAACACAAGTGCTAAAAGTGGATTTTCAACACTATCACAAGTGCAAAAAGTGTTTTTTCCACACTAATACAAGTGCAAAAGTGGTTTACTGCACCAACACAACTGTGAAAAGTGGTTTTTCAACACTAACACCAGTGCGAAAAGTGGTTTTTCCACACTAATACAAGTGCAAAAGTGGTTTCCTGCACGAACACAAGTGCGAAAAGTGGTTCATCAACACAAACACAAGTGCGAAAAGTGGTTTTTCAACACTATCACAAGTGCAAAAAGTGTTTTTTCCACACTAATACAAGTGCAAAAGTGGTTTCCTGCACCAACACAAGTGCGAAAAGTGGTTTTTCAACACTAACACAAGTGCGAAAAGTGGTTTTTCAACACTAACACAAGTGCGAAAAGTGGTTTTTCCACACTAATACAAGTGCAAAAGTGGTTTCCTGCACCAACACAGGTGCGAAAAGTGGTTTTTCAACACTAACACAAGTGCGAAAAGTGGTTTTTCAACACGAACACAAGTGCAAAAAGTGGTTTTTCAACACTAACACAAGTGCGAAAAGTGTTTTTTCAACACTAACACAAGTGCAAAAAGTGGTTTTTCAACACTAACACAAGTGCAAAAAGTGGTTTTTCCACACTAATACAAGTGCAAAAGTGGTTTCCTGCACCAACACAAGTGTGAAAAGTGGTTTTTCAACACTAACACAAGTGCGAAAAGTGGTTTTTCAACACTAACACAAGTGCGAAAAGTGGTTTTTCCACACTAATACAAGAGCAAAAGTGGTTTTTCAACACTATCACAAGTGCAAAAAGTGTTTTTTCCCCAGTAATACAAGTGCAAAAGTGGTTTCCTGCACCAACACAAGTGCGAAAAGTGGTTTTTCAACACTAACACAAGTGCGAAAAGTGGTTTTTCAACACTAACACAAGTGCAAAAAGTGGTTTTTACACACTAATACAAGTGCAAAAGTGGTTTCCTGCACCAACACAAGTGCAAAAAGTGGTTTTTCAACACTAACACAAGTGCGAAAAGTGGTTTTTCAACACAAACACAAGTGCGAAAAGTGGTTTTTCCCACACTAATACAAGTGCAAAAGTGGTTTCCTGCACCAACACAAGTGCGAAAAGTGGTTTTTCAACACTAACGCAAGTGCGAAAAGTGGTTTTTCAACACTAACACAAGTGCAAAAAGTGGTTTTTCAACACTAACACAAGTGCGAAAAATGGTTTTTCAACACTAACACAAGTGCGAAAAGTGGTTTTTCCACACTAATACAAGTGCAAAAGTGGTTTCCTGCACCAACACAAGTGCGAAAAGTGGTTTTTCAACACTAACACAAGTGCGAAAAGTGGTTTTTCCACACTAATACAAGTGCAAAAGTGGTGTCCTGCACCAACACAAGTGCGAAAAGTGGTTTTTCAACACTCACACAAGTGCGAAAAGTGGTTTTTCAACACTAACACAAGTGCGAAAAGTGGTTTTTCAACACTAACACAAGTGCGAAAAGTGGTTTTTCAACAATAACACAAGTGCGAAAAGTGGTTTTTCCATACTAATACAAGTGCAAAAGTGGTTTCCTGCACCAACTCAAGTGCGAAAAGTGGTTTTTCAACACTAACACAAGTGCTAAAAGTGGTTTTTCAACACTATCACAAGAGCAAAAAGTGTTTTTTCCACACTAATACAAGTGCAAAAGTGGTTTCCTGCACCAACACAAGTGCGAAAAGTGGTTTTTCAACACCAACACAAGTGCGAAAAGTGGTTTTTCAACACTAACACAAGTGCTAAAAGTGGATTTTCAACACTATCACAAGTGCAAAAAGTGTTTTTTCCACACTAATACAAGTGCAAAAGTGGTTTCCTGCACCAACACAAGTGCGAAAAGTGGTTTTTCAACACTAACACAAGTGCGAAAAGTGGTTTTTCAACACTATCACAAGTGCAAAAAGTGTTTTTTCCACACTAATACAAGTGCAAAAGTGGTTTACTGCACCAACACAAGTGCGAAAAGTGGTTTTTCAACACTAACACAAGTGCGAAAAGTGGTTTTTCAACACTAACACAAGTGCGAAAAGTGGTTTTTCCCACACTAATACAAGTGCAAAAGTGGTTTCCTGCACCAACACAAGTGCGAAAAGTGGTTTTTCAACACTAACGCAAGTGCGAAAAGTGGTTTTTCAACACTAACACAAGTGCAAAAAGTGGTTTTTCAACACTAACACAAGTGCGAAAAATGGTTTTTCAACACTAACACAAGTGCGAAAAGTGGTTTTTCCACACTAATACAAGTGCAAAAGTGGTTTCCTGCACCAACACAAGTGCGAAAAGTGGTTTTTCAACACTAACACAAGTGCGAAAAGTGGTTTTTCCACACTAATACAAGTGCAAAAGTGGTGTCCTGCACCAACACAAGTGCGAAAAGTGGTTTTTCAACACTCACACAAGTGCGAAAAGTGGTTTTTCAACACTAACACAAGTGTGAAAAGTGGTTTTTCAACACAAAACAAGTGCGAAAAGTGGTTTTTCAACAATAACACAAGTGCGAAAAGTGGTTTTTCCATACTAATACAAGTGCAAAAGTGGTTTCCTGCACCAACTCAAGTGCGAAAAGTGGTTTTTCAACACTAACACAAGTGCTAAAAGTGGTTTTTCAACACTATCACAAGAGCAAAAAGTGTTTTTTCCACACTAATACAAGTGCAAAAGTGGTTTCCTGCACCAACACAAGTGCGAAAAGTGGTTTTTCAACACCAACACAAGTGCGAAAAGTGGTTTTTCAACACTAACACAAGTGCTAAAAGTGGATTTTCAACACTATCACAAGTGCAAAAAGTGTTTTTTCCACACTAATACAAGTGCAAAAGTGGTTTCCTGCACCAACACAAGTGCGAAAAGTGGTTTTTCAACACTAACACAAGTGCGAAAAGTGGTTTTTCAACACTATCACAAGTGCAAAAAGTGTTTTTTCCACACTAATACAAGTGCAAAAGTGGTTTACTGCACCAACACAAGTGCGAAAAGTGGTTTTTCAACACTAACACAAGTGCGAAAAGTGGTTTTTCAACACTAACACAAGTGCGAAAAGTGGTTTTTCCACACTAATACAAGTGCAAAAGTGGTTTCCTGCACCAACACAAGTGCGAAAAGTGGTTCATCAACACAAACACAAGTGCGAAAAGTGGTTTTTCAACACTATCACAAGTGCAAAAAGTGTTTTTTCCACACTAATACAAGTGCAAAAGTGGTTTCCTGCACCAACACAAGTGCGAAAAGTGGTTTTTCGACACCAACACAAGTGCGAAAAGTGGTTTTTCAACACTAACACAAGTGCTAAAAGTGGATTTTCAACACTATCACAAGTGCAAAAAGTGTTTTTTCCACACTAATACAAGTGCAAAAGTGGTTTACTGCACCAACACAACTGTGAAAAGTGGTTTTTCAACACTAACACAAGTGCGAAAAGTGGTTTTTCCACACTAATACAAGTGCAAAAGTGGTTTCCTGCACGAACACAAGTGCGAAAAGTGGTTTTTCAACACTAACACAAGTGCGAAAAGTGGTTTTTCAACACTAACACAAGTGCGAAAAGTGGTTTTTCCACACTAATACAAGTGCAAAAGTGGTTTCCTGCACCAACACAGGTGCGAAAAGTGGTTTTTCAACACTAACACAAGTGCGAAAAGTGGTTTTTCAACACGAACACAAGTGCAAAAAGTGGTTTTTCAACACTAACACAAGTGCGAAAAGTGTTTTTTCAACACTAACACAAGTGCAAAAAGTGGTTTTTCAACACTAACACAAGTGCGAAAAGTGGTTTTTCCACACTAATACAAGTGCAAAAGTGGTTTCCTGCACCAACACAAGTGTGAAAAGTGGTTTTTCAACACTAACACAAGTGCGAAAAGTGGTTTTTCAACACTAACACAAGTGCGAAAAGTGGTTTTTCCACACTAATACAAGAGCAAAATTGGTTTTTCAACACTATCACAAGTGCAAAAAGTGTTTTTTCCCCAGTAATACAAGTGCAAAAGTGGTTTCCTGCACCAACACAAGTGCGAAAAGTGGTTTTTCAACACTAACACAAGTGCGAAAAGTGGTTTTTCAACACTAACACAAGTGCAAAAAGTGGTTTTTCCACACTAATACAAGTGCAAAAGTGGTTTCCTGCACCAACACAAGTGCGAAAAGTGGTTTTTCAACACTAACACAAGTGCGAAAAGTGGTTTTTCAACACTATCACAAGGGCAAAAAGTGTTTTTTTCCACACTAATACAAGTGGAAAAGTGGTTTCCTGCACCAACACAAGTGCAAAAAGTGGTTTTTCAACACTAACACAAGTGCGAAAAGTGGTTTTTCAACACTAACACAAGTGTGAAGTGGTTTTTCCACACTAATACAAGTGCAAAAGTGGTTTCCTGCACCAAAACAAGTGCGAAAAGTGGTTTTTCAACACTAACACAAGTGCGAAAAGTGGTTTTTCAATACTATCACAAGTGCAAAAAGTGATTTTTCCACACTAATACAAGTGCAAAAGTGGTTTCCTGCACCAACACAAGTGCGAAAAGTGGTTTTTCAACACTAACACACGTGCGAAAAGTGGTTTTTCAACACTAACACAAGTGCGAAAAGTGGGTTTTCCACACTAATACAAGTGCAAAAGTGGTTTCCTGCACCAACACAAGTGCAAAAAGTGGTTTTTCAACACTAACACAAGTGCAAAAAGTGGTTTTTCCACACTAATACAAGTGCAAAAGTGATTTCCTGCACCAACACAAGTGCGAAAAGTGGTTTTTCAACACTAACACAAGTGCGAAAAGTGGTTTTTCAACACTAACACAAGTGCGAAAAGTGGTTTTTCCACACTAATACAAGTGCAAAAGTGGTTTCCTGCACCAACACAAGTGCGAAAAGTGGTTTTTCAACACTAACACAATTGCGAAAAGTGGTTTTTCAACACTATCACAAGTGCAAAAAGTGTTTTTTCCACACTAATACAAGTGCAAAAGTGGTTTCCTGCACCAACAAAAGTGCGAAAAGTGGTTTTTCAACACTAACACAAGTGCGAAAAGTGGTTTTTCAACACTAACACAAGTGCGAAAAGTGGTTTTTCAACACTAACACAAGTGCGAAAAGTGGTTTTTCCACACTAATACAAGTGCAAAAGTGGTTTCCTGCACCAACACAGGTGCGAAAAGTGGTTTTTCAACACTAACACAAGTGCGAAAAGTGGTTTTTCAACACGAACACAAGTGCAAAAAGTGGTTTTTCAACACTAATACAAGTGCGAAAAGTGTTTTTTCAACACTAACACAAGTGCAAAAAGTGGTTTTTCAACACTAACACAAGTGCGAAAAGTGGTTTTTCCACACTAATACAAGTGCAAAAGTGGTTTCCTGCACCAACACAAGTGTGAAAAGTGGTTTTTCAACACTAACACAAGTGCGAAAAGTGGTTTTTCAACACTAACACAAGTGCGAAAAGTGGTTTTTCCACACTAATACAAGAGCAAAATTGGTTTTTCAACACTATCACAAGTGCAAAAAGTGTTTTTTCCCCAGTAATACAAGTGCAAAAGTGGTTTCCTGCACCAACACAAGTGCAAAAAGTGGTTTTTCAACACTAACACAAGTGCGAAAAGTGGTTTTTCAACACTAACACAAGTGTGAAGTGGTTTTTCCACACTAATACAAGTGCAAAAGTGGTTTCCTGCACCAAAACAAGTGCGAAAAGTGGTTTTTCAACACTAACACAAGTGCGAAAAGTGGTTTTTCAATACTATCACAAGTGCAAAAAGTGATTTTTCCACACTAATACAAGTGCAAAAGTGGTTTCCTGCACCAACACAAGTGCGAAAAGTGGTTTTTCAACACTAACACACGTGCGAAAAGTGGTTTTTCAACACTAACACAAGTGCGAAAAGTGGGTTTTCCACACTAATACAAGTGCAAAAGTGGTTTCCTGCACCAACACAAGTGCAAAAAGTGGTTTTTCAACACTAACACAAGTGCAAAAAGTGGTTTTTCCACACTAATACAAGTGCAAAAGTGATTTCCTGCACCAACACAAGTGCGAAAAGTGGTTTTTCAACACTAACACAAGTGCGAAAAGTGGTTTTTCAACACTAACACAAGTGCGAAAAGTGGTTTTTCCACACTAATACAAGTGCAAAAGTGGTTTCCTGCACCAACACAAGTGCGAAAAGTGGTTTTTCAACACTAACACAATTGCGAAAAGTGGTTTTTCAACACTATCACAAGTGCAAAAAGTGTTTTTTCCACACTAATACAAGTGCAAAAGTGGTTTCCTGCACCAACAAAAGTGCGAAAAGTGGTTTTTCAACACTAACACAAGTGCGAAAAGTGTTTTTTCAACACTAACAAAAGTGCGAAAAGTGGTTTTGCCACACTAATACAAGTGCAAAAGTGGTTTCCTGCACCAACACAAGTGCGAAAAGTGGTTTTTCAACACTAACACAAGTGCGAAAAGTGGTTTTTCAACACTATCACAAGTGCAAAAAGTGTTTTTTCCACACTAATACAAGTGCAAAAGTGGTTTCCTGCACCAACACATGTGCGAAAAGTGGTTTTTCAACACTAATACAAGTGCGAAAAGTGGTTTTTCCACACTAATACAAGTGCAAAAGTGGTTTCTTGCACCAACACAAGTGCGAAAAGTGGTTTTTCAACACTAACACAAGTGCGAAAAGTGGTTTTTCAACACTATCACAAGTGCAAAAAGTGTTTTTTCCACACTAATACAAGTGCAAAAGTGGTTTCCTGCACCAACACATGTGCGAAAAGTGGTTTTTCAACACTAATACAAGTGCGAAAAGTGGTTTTTCCACACTAATACAAGTGCAAAAGTGGTTTCTTGCACCAACACAAGTGCGAAAAGTGGTTTTTCAACACTAACACAAGTGCGAAAAGTGGTTTTTCAACACTAACACAAGTGTGAAAAGTGGTTTTTCAACACAAAACAAGTGCGAAAAGTGGTTTTTCAACAATAACACAAGTGCGAAAAGTGGTTTTTCCATACTAATACAAGTGCAAAAGTGGTTTCCTGCACCAACTCAAGTGCGAAAAGTGGTTTTTCAACACTAACACAAGTGCTAAAAGTGGTTTTTCAACACTATCACAAGAGCAAAAAGTGTTTTTTCCACACTAATACAAGTGCAAAAGTGGTTTCCTGCACCAACACAAGTGCGAAAAGTGGTTTTTCAACACCAACACAAGTGCGAAAAGTGGTTTTTCAACACTAACACAAGTGCTAAAAGTGGATTTTCAACACTATCACAAGTGCAAAAAGTGTTTTTTCCACACTAATACAAGTGCAAAAGTGGTTTCCTGCACCAACACAAGTGCGAAAAGTGGTTTTTCAACACTAACACAAGTGCGAAAAGTGGTTTTTCAACACTATCACAAGTGCAAAAAGTGTTTTTTCCACACTAATACAAGTGCAAAAGTGGTTTACTGCACCAACACAAGTGCGAAAAGTGGTTTTTCAACACTAACACAAGTGCGAAAAGTGGTTTTTCAACACTAACACAAGTGCGAAAAGTGGTTTTTCCACACTAATACAAGTGCAAAAGTGGTTTCCTGCACCAACACAAGTGCGAAAAGTGGTTCATCAACACAAACACAAGTGCGAAAAGTGGTTTTTCAACACTATCACAAGTGCAAAAAGTGTTTTTTCCACACTAATACAAGTGCAAAAGTGGTTTCCTGCACCAACACAAGTGCGAAAAGTGGTTTTTCGACACCAACACAAGTGCGAAAAGTGGTTTTTCAACACTAACACAAGTGCTAAAAGTGGATTTTCAACACTATCACAAGTGCAAAAAGTGTTTTTTCCACACTAATACAAGTGCAAAAGTGGTTTACTGCACCAACACAACTGTGAAAAGTGGTTTTTCAACACTAACACAAGTGCGAAAAGTGGTTTTTCCACACTAATACAAGTGCAAAAGTGGTTTCCTGCACGAACACAAGTGCGAAAAGTGGTTTTTCAACACTAACACAAGTGCGAAAAGTGGTTTTTCAACACTAACACAAGTGCGAAAAGTGGTTTTTCCACACTAATACAAGTGCAAAAGTGGTTTCCTGCACCAACACAGGTGCGAAAAGTGGTTTTTCAACACTAACACAAGTGCGAAAAGTGGTTTTTCAACACGAACACAAGTGCAAAAAGTGGTTTTTCAACACTAACACAAGTGCGAAAAGTGTTTTTTCAACACTAACACAAGTGCAAAAAGTGGTTTTTCAACACTAACACAAGTGCGAAAAGTGGTTTTTCCACACTAATACAAGTGCAAAAGTGGTTTCCTGCACCAACACAAGTGTGAAAAGTGGTTTTTCAACACTAACACAAGTGCGAAAAGTGGTTTTTCAACACTAACACAAGTGCGAAAAGTGGTTTTTCCACACTAATACAAGAGCAAAATTGGTTTTTCAACACTATCACAAGTGCAAAAAGTGTTTTTTCCCCAGTAATACAAGTGCAAAAGTGGTTTCCTGCACCAACACAAGTGCGAAAAGTGGTTTTTCAACACTAACACAAGTGCGAAAAGTGGTTTTTCAACACTAACACAAGTGCAAAAAGTGGTTTTTCCACACTAATACAAGTGCAAAAGTGGTTTCCTGCACCAACACAAGTGCGAAAAGTGGTTTTTCAACACTAACACAAGTGCGAAAAGTGGTTTTTCAACACTATCACAAGGGCAAAAAGTGTTTTTT
Source organism: Myxine glutinosa (assembly GCF_964187855.1). Lineage (NCBI taxonomy): Eukaryota > Metazoa > Chordata > Myxini > Myxiniformes > Myxinidae > Myxine > Myxine glutinosa. The sequence goes on along the minus strand of NC_136265.1, from coordinate 78,219,545 downwards.
TCCACACTAATACAAGTGGAAAAGTGGTTTCCTGCACCAACACAAGTGCAAAAAGTGGTTTTTCAACACTAACACAAGTGCGAAAAGTGGTTTTTCAACACTAACACAAGTGTGAAGTGGTTTTTCCACACTAATACAAGTGCAAAAGTGGTTTCCTGCACCAAAACAAGTGCGAAAAGTGGTTTTTCAACACTAACACAAGTGCGAAAAGTGGTTTTTCAATACTATCACAAGTGCAAAAAGTGATTTTTCCACACTAATACAAGTGCAAAAGTGGTTTCCTGCACCAACACAAGTGCGAAAAGTGGTTTTTCAACACTAACACACGTGCGAAAAGTGGTTTTTCAACACTAACACAAGTGCGAAAAGTGGGTTTTCCACACTAATACAAGTGCAAAAGTGGTTTCCTGCACCAACACAAGTGCAAAAAGTGGTTTTTCAACACTAACACAAGTGCAAAAAGTGGTTTTTCCACACTAATACAAGTGCAAAAGTGATTTCCTGCACCAACACAAGTGCGAAAAGTGGTTTTTCAACACTAACACAAGTGCGAAAAGTGGTTTTTCAACACTAACACAAGTGCGAAAAGTGGTTTTTCCACACTAATACAAGTGCAAAAGTGGTTTCCTGCACCAACACAAGTGCGAAAAGTGGTTTTTCAACACTAACACAATTGCGAAAAGTGGTTTTTCAACACTATCACAAGTGCAAAAAGTGTTTTTTCCACACTAATACAAGTGCAAAAGTGGTTTCCTGCACCAACAAAAGTGCGAAAAGTGGTTTTTCAACACTAACACAAGTGCGAAAAGTGGTTTTTCAACACTAACACAAGTGCGAAAAGTGGTTTTTCAACACTAACACAAGTGCGAAAAGTGGTTTTTCCACACTAATACAAGTGCAAAAGTGGTTTCCTGCACCAACACAGGTGCGAAAAGTGGTTTTTCAACACTAACACAAGTGCGAAAAGTGGTTTTTCAACACGAACACAAGTGCAAAAAGTGGTTTTTCAACACTAACACAAGTGCGAAAAGTGTTTTTTCAACACTAACACAAGTGCAAAAAGTGGTTTTTCAACACTAACACAAGTGCGAAAAGTGGTTTTTCCACACTAATACAAGTGCAAAAGTGGTTTCCTGCACCAACACAAGTGTGAAAAGTGGTTTTTCAACACTAACACAAGTGCGAAAAGTGGTTTTTCAACACTAACACAAGTGCGAAAAGTGGTTTTTCCACACTAATACAAGAGCAAAATTGGTTTTTCAACACTATCACAAGTGCAAAAAGTGTTTTTTCCCCAGTAATACAAGTGCAAAAGTGGTTTCCTGCACCAACACAAGTGCAAAAAGTGGTTTTTCAACACTAACACAAGTGCGAAAAGTGGTTTTTCAACACTAACACAAGTGTGAAGTGGTTTTTCCACACTAATACAAGTGCAAAAGTGGTTTCCTGCACCAAAACAAGTGCGAAAAGTGGTTTTTCAACACTAACACAAGTGCGAAAAGTGGTTTTTCAATACTATCACAAGTGCAAAAAGTGATTTTTCCACACTAATACAAGTGCAAAAGTGGTTTCCTGCACCAACACAAGTGCGAAAAGTGGTTTTTCAACACTAACACACGTGCGAAAAGTGGTTTTTCAACACTAACACAAGTGCGAAAAGTGGGTTTTCCACACTAATACAAGTGCAAAAGTGGTTTCCTGCACCAACACAAGTGCAAAAAGTGGTTTTTCAACACTAACACAAGTGCAAAAAGTGGTTTTTCCACACTAATACAAGTGCAAAAGTGATTTCCTGCACCAACACAAGTGCGAAAAGTGGTTTTTCAACACTAACACAAGTGCGAAAAGTGGTTTTTCAACACTAACACAAGTGCGAAAAGTGGTTTTTCCACACTAATACAAGTGCAAAAGTGGTTTCCTGCACCAACACAAGTGCGAAAAGTGGTTTTTCAACACTAACACAATTGCGAAAAGTGGTTTTTCAACACTATCACAAGTGCAAAAAGTGTTTTTTCCACACTAATACAAGTGCAAAAGTGGTTTCCTGCACCAACAAAAGTGCGAAAAGTGGTTTTTCAACACTAACACAAGTGCGAAAAGTGTTTTTTCAACACTAACAAAAGTGCGAAAAGTGGTTTTGCCACACTAATACAAGTGCAAAAGTGGTTTCCTGCACCAACACAAGTGCGAAAAGTGGTTTTTCAACACTAACACAAGTGCGAAAAGTGGTTTTTCAACACTATCACAAGTGCAAAAAGTGTTTTTTCCACACTAATACAAGTGCAAAAGTGGTTTCCTGCACCAACACATGTGCGAAAAGTGGTTTTTCAACACTAATACAAGTGCGAAAAGTGGTTTTTCCACACTAATACAAGTGCAAAAGTGGTTTCTTGCACCAACACAAGTGCGAAAAGTGGTTTTTCAACACTAACACAAGTGCGAAAAGTGGTTTTTCAACACTATCACAAGTGCAAAAAGTGTTTTTTCCACACTAATACAAGTGCAAAAGTGGTTTCCTGCACCAACACATGTGCGAAAAGTGGTTTTTCAACACTAATACAAGTGCGAAAAGTGGTTTTTCCACACTAATACAAGTGCAAAAGTGGTTTCTTGCACCAACACAAGTGCGAAAAGTGGTTTTTCAACACTAACACAAGTGCGAAAAGTGGTTTTTCAACACTAACACAAGTGTGAAAAGTGGTTTTTCAACACAAAACAAGTGCGAAAAGTGGTTTTTCAACAATAACACAAGAGTAGTGTAATAATGTTGCTTCTGGGACACCTCCGTTTAACATGGGAAATCCCTATCTAATGTCATTTACCCCCTTGTCTTTTTCAAAAATCATAAACACCTCTATTTCTCCCACCCTCATCTTTATGAACCTTTTGTCTGTAGTACCTATCCTTAATGTTGTTCATTAGACCACTCAAACACTACAAATATTTGTTTTCTCTTATAGACCTATCATCCTTCTTCTACATATCATCTGGCAGATTAATCTTTGACCCACTCAAACATTGACCCATTCACTTCCATATTAATTCTTTCCCTCCCTCATTGCCCCTAAACACCTATATTTCTCTCACCCTGTTCTTTACGAACCTTCTAACCTTTTGACATGCTATCCTTATTCATTAGACCACTTAAACACCTGTGATCCTTCTGACCTTATGGACCTTTTAACCTTTTACTCTTAATATCATCTGGTGAATATAACCCACTCAAACAACGACCCTACAAATATTTGTTTATGCGTGGGAAATAATTTAATTCTCCTACAACTCTCCTCACCGTCTCATCCAACTCACCGGTATTTAAATTAATTCTCTTATTTGTTTTGTGAACTTTTTTACCAGTTGCCTTTTCAATTATACTTATTTGATATTTTTTACATTCATTTTGTTTTCCATTTATATACCACTCGAACCTTTTCTAATTAATAGCTCACTGTTGAGAAATGACGTTGTTTCACTTGGATAACTTCCAAGGAATTCTCTTTGTCTTGTTTCCTGTTTTTCACAAACACACGCCCTCAGTTTCCAAAAGCTGACAAGCACTTCAGTTCCCCGAAATACATTTTGTTCATTATAAAAAGAGAGGTCTCCGAATGGGACATTTAAACATTGTGAACGAAGATGAGCTTGTCTTATTCCAGTCTTTCCTCTGATGAAGAATACTCGCCAGGACATTGGTAAGTTCATTTGGTATTAAACACTGTTAATGAGAGCTTTGTATGTGATTAATTATACAACTAATAATTTATTTTTCCTATTCATTGCAGCAATTCAAATATTGTAAATATCCTGGCAGAATTTCAAGTTGTTTCTCAAGAGTTCCACAACGAACTGAATACGGGTTTGAATAACCTACCTCCGAGATGGTGGGCTCAGAATGAATTCAATGTTTCACCGTTCTTAGAAAATTCACGTGAAAGGTATGATAGAAAATAAAAAACGAGAGGTGTGTGCATGTGTGTGTGCATGTGTGTGTGTGTATGTGTATGTGTGTGCATGTGTGTCTGTGATTAAAATAGAGAGATCGAATTGTGAGGAACAGAAATGAAAAAATGAGATTGTGTGTGTGTGTGTGTGTGTGTATGTGTGTGTGTGTGTATGTGTGTATTCTTGTGTGTGTGTATGTGTGTGTGTGTGTGTGTGATGTTTTGTCAAGCTTACTTCAGCATAGTAATTTCTCCTTATTTTGTTTGCAGCCTCGAAGACCAAAGCTTGGAGTGGGACGATTTTGGACTCCATAGGAATGGTTATTTCCTGTCATCCTGTGATATCCTTAATTTTCATCTCGACGATCTGGACGCTAAGCTGGATTTTTTCGAGGTAAGCATGTGTGTACGTGTGTGTGGTTCACCGTTTATAATAGGTACACCATATCCCTGCGCATCGTAAGAGGTGATTCAGGGTTGGTGTCAGGAAGGGCATCCGACCCTATATTAATAATAATAATAATAATACATTTATTTTGTATAGCGCTTTTCAAGACGCTTTGACATGGAACATAAATATGAAATAAATATCTCTCCCCTCTTGTCTTTAATAGAAAGAGATTCAAAACCTGAAGACATCTGCTGAACCAACCTTTGACTTGTGCTGGGAAGAAATTGATGACTTATGCTGGGGAGAAGTTGAATGTATACCTCAAGAAAAATGTTTTAATAATATAAAGATTTTAATGTTTTCAATATTTATATATATTTGTTTTGTTTACAATTATTTAATTCTTAATTACAAAAAGAGAATAAAGGAGGGAACGGGGAGGTGCACCCCTGCCAAAGACCCTTCACCCCCCTCATCCCACCCCTCCCCTCCCCTTGTGTGTGTGGGGAAGGTGGGGGTGGGATGAGGGGGGTGAAGGGTCAAGGGTGGGGGTGCACGGAGGGTGGGGGATGATGGGTGTGGTCTGTGTGGGCGGGGTCTGTGTGGGCGGGGTCTGTGTGGGCGGGGTCTGTGTGGGCGGGGTCTGTGTGGGCGGGGTCGGTGTGGGCGTGGCTTATGATTTTTTATTTATTTAATTTTTTTTTATTATTACCACGAATTAAATTAGCTAATATGGGTGGGGTGAATAGAAATGTTGTTTAATGAATTATTAGCTTTGTTTTTTGTAATTCTTGCGAGTAAAATGAACCCAAGATTTCTTCTCGATTTATATCATTTAATTTGTAAGTCCAAGGGTTTGTAGCCATTACATCAACGATTATAAATAATTCATTAGTCCATTTTTGTGTATAACCTTTCTCAAAATGGCTTTTCCATTTGTATATCCTTACAATATCACCAACTTTAAACTTGGGCTTTCTCAAATTAATCTCCTTTTCATATTCTAATTTTGTAAATGTTTCTGATGGTTTTGATTGTGTTGATGAATGAACTGTATTATTGTAATTATCTACAATATCCTGAATTAAATACACCCATTTTTGAGAACCGAGTTGTGTGAATTTTTTATATAATTTCTCTTTTAAAGTACGATTAAAACGCTCAATAACAACTGCCTTTCCTTCATTAAAGGTGCTGTATAATTTAATACCCTTCCCCTTAAGAAATTTCATGAATATTTTGTTATAGAACTCTGTTCCCTCATCAGTCCATAACTTCTTTGGTTTCCTTTTATCCCGATCAAATATTAGCTTAAAGGCTAACATTAAAGTATCACCCCTTTTATTTTTTAAAGGGACAACCCAGGCAAATCTACTCCTCAAATCAATAACGGTTAAAGCATACCTGTATCCCCTGTCATTATTCAATTCAATTAAATCAGCGGACCATATGTGGTCAGTGTATTTAGAATAAACCTTCCTTCTTTTAAACTTTGTGATTATAGGTTTGTGTAATTCTTCAGCCAAAAGCTCCTCAGTCTTGATGGCATCATTAGAGCCTAATAGTTTTTTGAGGAATAACCAAGACCAAGTTTCAATTTAGCATTTATCAAATTTCTCACAATAAACCTATCAACTTTCTCTCTCAACGTTGGATTTTGTATCAAAGACAAATTATACAACATTTCGCTGTCGGCTTTATGTTTTTCAGTCAACGTAGTGGTTTTCCCATAAGCAATATCATGCTTCATACACACTTCGTCAACCCTATTTGTAGGTTTAGACCAAGGTTTAGGATTGTCAGCCTCATCTAATCTTTTATCCAAGTTTGTTCCTGGACCACAGAAAGAATACCCTGGAAGGTGTAATTCCCCTGGAATTCCAGTTGTTGTAAATTTACTTCCTGACAGAAACTTTTGTATGTCTCCTCCTCTTTTAGGAGAGATGAATTGGCACTTTTTAGAGCCACATACTTGACATATTCCTTTTTGATAAACTCTATTATTTTTAGCTTTAACATAAGAGATATTTTTAGATTTAGTTTTCTTTTTACATTTGAGACAATAACTCATATTTATTTATCAGAAAAATTCCGACAGAGTATCAAAACCTTTTTGGTTTTCAACATATACATTTCAATCTTTATTTTTAAAACATAAAGAATCCTAAGGAATGCCTTCACTCTCTCCTCCATTTATTTACAAATAAAAACTAACTAAAGTCAATGACACCAACATCATCAATCACATAATCTTTTCCTTCTTCTTCTTCTTCTTCTTCACCACTTTCTCGTTTAAATCTCTGAAATTGAAGACATTGACGTTCTTATTTTTGAAACCATTATCTTCATAAGAGTTGTTAATTCTTTAATTTCCTCTTCGGTGCGTTGAGATTGATTTATTTGCTTTAATACACTCAATCTTTTATGAATCTCAGTGATTTCCATCTTTTTATATTTTTCCTCCCTCTCTCTTTGCTCCCTCTCCTCCTCCTCCATTTTCTCCCTCTCCTCCTTCTCCTTTTTCTCCCTTTTCTCCCTTTCCTCCTTCTCCCTTTTCTCCCTTTCCTCCTTCTCCTTTTTCTCCCTTTCCTCCTTCTCCTTTTTCTCCCTCTCCTCCTTCTCCTCCCTCTCCCTTTCCTCCTTCTCCTTTTTCTCTCTTTCCTCCTTCTCTTCTTCAACTCCTTCCTCATCCCTTGCTACCCTTGAGTTTGAACCCCAAAGAATATTATACATATACTCATCTGGATTTTGAGATATTCTTGTATCTATAATTATTTTTCTCATAATAGGATACCAATAAGATTTGTTGACGATTTCTAAAAGAGTTTTATATTTCATAACTTTGAGAAGTTCATTTTTATTTAATATTTTAAACAAGTCTCTATTTGTGGGTTTAACAATATCAGTATAAGGCCAGTTTTTTATGACAAAATTCCCATGTATATGCTCCAAATCATAAGGTATGTAATACCGAGCACCCTTTTCTTGTAGGTATCCTTGAATACAAAAATTATAATTCTCTTGTAGTCTTCTTCCTGCCATTTATGTATCAGAAATATATGTGAGATTAATATTATGACAGGTAATACCACCCCATCTTCCCACTACCAAATCGGTTTGTATTCCTCGGCTTTCTATCCTTATCTCATTACCTTCCTTCTTTGTCATGCGAACCATCGCTATACTATCATATATTTTTATTTTCTTAAAATCACGTATTTGTTGTTTACTAATTGTACTTCCACATAAATCCTTATCTTCACCAAGTGGATAATATTCTTCTTTACGAGACTGATTTAAATCATGTAGGTCTTCTATGTTTATTGAAAAAGACCAATTATACCCTAAATCAGGCATATCATACCCCCATTTATTAATTCGCATATTAACTAAATGTCCTTCTTTATAAAATTTAATTGTAAGCAGGTAGTTAAATTCAATGAGGAAAGGTGTATGGTCAGTATAACCAGGTGTTGTGGTTGTAAATTTTACTTGTTTCACAAAACGTGCTGTTTTCTTTAAAGATATATATTGTGATAAATCACTGAATCTAATCAAGTCATTCGCATCTGTAGGGTTTGGATAATTGATTAATTTATAAGTATTCTTCATATTAATATTTTTACTTACACTATATTTTTGTCGTTCAGCCTGTGCCTTTGTATAATAATTTGATAAATCAATATCCTGAGAGGATTTTCCAAAGATAGAACCATCTTTTCCAACATAGGTCATTTATATTAGATAAAAAATGATATCATAAAAATTTTCATTATTGTTGAGTTGAAATAATACATATAAACATAATTGGCCACAACATTTAGAATTAATTTCTTGAACTTGGAATGTTTGATAAACACCATTCTGTAAGAATTGTATTACTTCAACAGGTGGTGGCATACCATAACTATCAAAATAATATTTATCCTGACTATTATGAATACAAACCCAATGAGAACCATTCTGTGTGTCTAAATTCATAATAATATTCTTTGTATTCTTATTTATATGTGTTAATTCATCTCTCATACAAATAACCACATTATCAATTTTTAGTGTTTTACAATACTTAGCTAGTTCTATATTTGACGTTGTATTCTTTCCAAATTGTTTAAACCATTTATCCATTTATTTATGAGAAAGATACAATCCATTACCCCGTTTAGTTAGTTTAACACCCGCTTGAGCGATAGAGGAAAGCATATCTCCAACCAACAATCTAGCTTTATCAGGTAGACTTTCAAGTTTTTGAGCAAAATCTACAATTACACCACTTCCACTAATTTGTTTCTCCAACTCCTTGTTATGTCTTTCCAATTCTTTTTGAGCTTTTAGTTGTGCCTTCCTTTCGTTAGCAGTTTTTACCGCTGCTGAAATACCACCAGTCAATGCTCCCGCCGCACTTAAACCAGCAAATAAAGGAATTAGAAACGGGAGAAATCCTCCTCTTGACTCGTCTATTGAATATTTCTTTAACATAGGTTTCGTCATTTTAATTTTAAGTGATCCAACATCATTTAGTGTTTTTACTTGTGTGTGTGTGAGTAAAACATCAATTCTTACAGCTCCTTTTCTTTGAATTGTATTAACATTAATAATACAAGGCTTTTGATTTTGAATACAAGATGTTAATTTATTAAGATTGATTTGATTAACATATACCCCAACCATTTATTTATGAGAAAAAACCTATGTGATATTAATCATAACACCATTATCTGTATTAATCTGTAATTCTGTTTCCTCCAAAAGCAAACAATATGCATTAACCTCTTCACTCTCCCCTCTTTCAATGTATAGAGAAGTATCCACTCGATTAGACTTTATAGTTTCCTTTTGAGAACTCAGGTCAATTGCGTAGATTGTATAAAGTTTTTGAAACGCAACCATATCCAAAATAGGATCATTATTACCATTACTTTCACACACCTTTTGGTAGGACTTGTAGGCTTCCGCATAATCATTTTTTTCCCAATCAATTTCCAATCTATCTCGCGGATAAAATGTGCCATCAAGAGAAACCCGAAGTTGTTTCACCTTTGCATTATCACTCAGGGCATTATTCTTATTAGTACCGTCCTCTCCATCTGGTTTTTTAAAAATGAGCCAGAGGTATCGTGGCTTTCCTTGAAGAACACCTAAATTCCAAGTGTAGGTAGTGTGTTCCAGTTTAACGTGTTGACATCTTCTTTTAAGGTATGATACATTTAGCGGTTTCTTTGAGTTAAGTCTTCTATTTAACATCTCTTCCGTTTTAAGATTAGGAGTATATTCACTGATATACCAACACAAATCATTAATAACAAATTTATTATTTTCTCCAAAAGCATTTTCATCCCCAAAAAGCAACCTATTTACATTATCATTCCTTTGTAGTTGAAATCTAATTTTAAGCCCATACAAAACTTTATCATAATCGCAAAATCCAAATATACCTTTAAGAGGTACTGCTACGGTAAAACTATTCACTGCTTTTGTTTCATCATTATACATTGACTTCCTTTGACTATAACCAGGGTCTGCGTTTGTACCCGTTGACATATCAGGAATAAAACCTTCAACAGCTCCCTTACCCATTCTATCACTAAACGAATATAGTGTAAATTTCATCATTTCAGATGTAGCAGAGACATAATCAACCGCTTCAACCTCTTGTGTTCCAATATACAGGCGGACACTATCAAACATTTTCCAGAAGAAATCATTTACGAGTGTAGCATTAGTATTATTCGCAGCCTTAGTGAATTTAAATTTACACAGCAAGAAACTATCAGCTATATTCAAGTAAGTTTGTTGATTATTTATTTCAAAACTTTTTGTTCCGTTTGAATTCCAGTCTGTTCCTGTTATAGCATTTACCTTAAAATAGTCTTCCTTTTTAGTAGAGTTTGAAATGATAATCGTATCATCCAAATCATAGATACTATCAATCGCTTCCATACTTGTATTTATATAGCATTAAAATCGTTGAAACCCTGACCCAAGTATTTTAATGATTTTTTGTCGTTCTTGTGAAGATAGTTGAGTTTTACCTTTTTTAATTTCTTTGATTGCTTGTAATTTATGAGACTCCTTTTGAGCATCTTTTATACTCTTTATAGCACCCGCAACGGAGCCCACGGCAGAAGCAGTTGAACCAATTAGGTCTTTATGTTTAAGGATGGTTGAACCAATACCCATTAGAGTATCAATTATCCCATCTCCTTTATTTCTAAATTGATGTCCCACACCCCGTTGTCGCTTTGGTTTATAGTATCCTCTCCCAAGAAACATACCTTCACCCTTATAGTATGGTGAAAGGAACATCCCATCCCCTGTAATTATTTTATATTTTCCCAACTCGTGTTTTCTCACAATAACCATTATTTATTTATTGAAAAACTTCACGTAGGTGAATTCTGATGGATATAATTTCATCATTAAAGGATATCATACGATTATCTTGGTCGGTTATCCTAAAATTTACTCTGTATATGGTTTTTCCTGACACAGGTAAATAGACAAGATTTTTTGGTTCCATATTAAATTTATAACCAATCGGGGTTGAGTATGCGCTGAATGAAAATATTGTATTTGTTCTTATTCCATCGTTATAAGCACCATCAATCAAATCACAATGAATTAATACTGAATTTATACCGGAGGATATTTGAATGACATTATCACTGTAAGACGTCCCGTTAGTTTCAATCTTTTTAGAAGAGAACCCCAATAGCTCTCTGAACGAATTTTCAATCGTGAAATCAACTTTATAATTATTTTTAAGTTTAATAGTTGATTTTGAAGTGTGTTTTTGAATATCTATTACAATATTTTTTGGTTCATCACCTTTTTCTTTCATAAGGCGAGAGACTTCTGAAGATATTTGAGAAATCTCGTAAGCTCCAGGTGAAACGGTTATAGTTTTATATCCACTTCCTGGATTATAACTAAACTTGTTGTTTTTCTCTGTGATATTAAAAAGGGTATTGTAAGTTTCCATTGACAACAAAGATGCCTCATATGAGGTAAGGGGGTCAAGTTGTAGTGGGTAAGGGAATGAAGCTGTGTAATCGCTCGTTGTGAAATTAAAACTAAGAATTGTGCTTCTCATCTTATTTAATATCTAATAAAATATCTTTGTATTGACATTTATTAATTATTTTCATGTTCATCAACTGATCTAAAATGGCTGAGGATTCATTAAAACAATTGTTGTTTCCAGCCTTCTTACTACCTAACAACAATAATAGCCTATTAACTAATTGTGATGGGTCATTTGGAAGAAAACTAACACCCGAACCAAGCTTACTTAAAGCATCAATAATATGTTTCTCCTTCTCATTCTTCTTACTTTTACCAGCAACAGAAACTCCATAATCAAGTGCATTTAGCAACTCAATATATACCCTATCTTCCTCTCTTTCCATATCAAGTGGTTCCTCAAAATATTTTGAACCGCTGAATCCGGGGTTTGTTAGAAGAAACATTAATCTTGGAGTTAATTTAACATTTGGTTGAGTAGAACTCAAGAACATCAATTCATCATTAAATATCAATACCTTTTCTTCCACAAGATGAAACACTGCTGGTTCTTCTGTTGGAATGAGACCTGCTCTGGTTTTTGAACCCGCCGAATATTCATTGTTTTGAAGAGCTTCCACAACATAATTAGGGGGTTGATTTACCTCCTCAAGTTTCCGAAATAATCCCTCGTCATCATATTCTAATTCACCAAGTTCTTGTTTTGTTATCTGACTAAAATCTTTGAGCATTTGAAGTTTTTTCGGAGTAAATTCTACCGTGGGAACTGTAGGGTGTTGAGTTTTCAAAAGTGGTTTAAAGAATTTCTCTTGTTTTCTTTCAAAGGCTTCTTCACCAGTTAGTTTCTGTCTCCGTTTCTTCTTTATCTCTTCCTGTTGTTTAACAACTTTTGAAACTAATTGTTGATGTTCCTTAAACTTTCTTTCTCTTTCTTCAGTATTCATTTTCTGTATTTATTTATTGAAAAATATCATTTAGTATCTCATCTTGTTTCACAACAATATATTTATATTTTCCAATCGTGTGTTTCATATAATTTTCAAATTCTTTTTTACTACATAACGTAGAGCAATTATCTCTCCAAAAATTATTTACATCTATTGAATTTAACTTAAATAAAATAAAAGTATTGGCATTGTTTCTTATTGAGCGTCGAGGGAGTTGAAAATATGATTGACTAAGATATATACAATTACAAGAAGAATGTCTCCCTCTTGTATAGTAGCTATCCATTACTGTTTGGTTTCTCTCATTAACACAATCATCAAAGATGACAAGGTTCTTTTTTGATTTATCTAAATCTTGAGGTGAAGGTATATCATCCGTATTATCACTGAGAATACAAGTTATGGGTTTCGATTTTGATTTCTGTGTATCACAAAATAATTGTATTATATCATCAATATTATAATCATTTAGTTTGTTTTGAAGTTTAAATAAACCGATAATGTCTTCCTTTTTAAGACCCGCATTAAAACCCTGTGAGAGTAGTTGATACTCGGGTTGAAAACTTGACTTTGTAAAAATTATTAAATTATCATAATCTAAAAAATTAGAACCAAGGAGCATCTTTAAAAGTAAACAGGTTTTTCCACATCCGCTTGAACCAACTATTAGACATCTCAATGAATTTGGAATGTTTTTATGGTTATTAAATTTTATCTTATTTTCCCAAACGGGTAAAAAATCATTCATTTATATATTTGGAAAACAAGTTATCCAACTTTTTTTGAGCTATTTGAGAAACTCTATATTTTATCCTGAGTTCGGGTTTAATTTCAAAATAATCCATTATTTTATTTATATAGTATCTTGTATTAACATTTCCATTAAAATTATTTTGAATAATAAATATCATTAAACCCTTATACATTTCCTCAATACAATTAGTCTCTTCCCTTGAAAGAAATGGTGTATTATCATCACAATACTTAACATTCATCTCTCTTATTAATCTTGTAAAGTAATTCATTTTTGGTTCTAATTTAAAAGAGTTATATATTTTTTTATATTTCTTATTATCATTAATTAAAATTAAATCACAGAAAATACATTGTTTATATGAATCCTCATCATTAAGCCCCACTCTATCACAAGCCGGACAATTCTCTAATTTATCATATGGAGAGTCTGGAAATTCTAAATATCCTTCAGAACTTATCATATTTATGTGGTAAATTTTTACTTAAACTAAACGCAAGTTTATTCATTAATAAATACAATGTTTCAAAGCACAAAAGACAAATTTCAATCAATCTCTACTTCGGTGGAAGATATAGAAAAATATGTCAAAGATGTTAAATTGAACAAAGATAAATATGGAAATTTTTGGGTAAAACCAGTTATGGAAAATAACATGAGCCCCTCTATTTCATTTAAAGGAAGAGCTCTAACTATACCTGGAAAGACATCCATTAAAGTAAATCTAACAAAAGTTTCTCCTCTACTCCTGGCAATTTATTCAAAGCTTGAAAAAGTGATTGACCACGATACTTTGAAAAAGAATGATAAGACCATTAATAATTCTAGAGGAGACATTTGTATTTTCTTTAATAATCCAAAGGGTGTAGATCTAAGTAAAATGAATGATGTTAATATTTCTGGTGAAATGTCATTTCGTTCTATGATAGTTAGAGATTATTTAAAGATAACTTTTGATATAAAAATTGTAGAGATTGAATCTGTTAATGAAAGAAAGTATATAGATATTGATGGGAATATTTTTCTTGCTAATTAAATATGAGTCAATACAGCAGTGAAGATTTTACTATTTCATTGAACTCAGACGATAGTGATGATAGTATTTCATTGAACTTGGACGATGGTGATGATAGTATTTCATTGAACACAGATGATAGTTATGATACTAATAGTTTGTGCTCAAATGATAGTTATGAGAGTAGCTTTATTGATGACTCTGAGTATGATTCTGAGTATTCATGTGATAGTTATGACTTAGATGATTCTGAGTGAAAAAGTGTTTTAGTTTAAGCACAGCGATATATATAAAACGGAGCTGTAAAGCTCAAAAGTGTTTTATTTTAAGCACAGTGATATATATAAAACACCACGTTTTCTCACGCTATAAATATGGTTTATTGTGATACTTGCGAGAAGGAAGTAAAATATTATAAACAACATATTCTCACCGCAAAACATACATACAACATTTTAAACAAACTTTCCCCTCTTCCACCTGAAACAAAACACTGTTCTACATGTAATAAAAATATCCTCAAGAAAGGCTTCAAAATACATCTTAAAACAAATCTACATTTATCAAATTTTATCACAACTAAAAACTCTGATGGAGCATTCAAAGGACATATTAAAATAAGAGTCTTTAACTTCAAACCTCCTGAACCAGAGTCTATAGTTGATGCTGTAGAAATAGTTAAACCTGCTGTTCAAACGTTGATTGAAAAAACACTAAAGGAAATGAAACCACTTAAATTTTATATGGGAGTAAAATTAGAAATGACAAAGGATGAAGGAGTTATAGATGCACCATACATGAGAACTGAGCCACACTTTATATCTTCATATCAAGATTTTAAAACATCAGGAGTCTATGATGAACTTATTAAACAAGAGCAAGATGTGGATAATTCAATCGTAGGAAGTGGATTCAATATAGGAAAAATTATTTACATAGACATTCATATTCTTAAATCAGATCCTCTAAAAGCTTCTTCTTACATTGATTTACCCAGTGTTATCAAAAATAGAAAAGCAGTTATCAATATCAAAAATAAAGACAATAAATGTTTTCTCTGGTCTATTTTAGCACACTTACATCCTCCACATTTTCATGATGAAAGAGTATCTCATTATAAAAAATATGAGAATACATTAAATACGAAAGATCTAAAGTTTCCGATGACTTTAAATGATATTCCTAAATTTGAAAAGATGAATAATTTATCAGTTAATGTTTATGGTCTAACAGAAACAAACAACATTCAGGTTTTAAAGCTTTCTGACAATTGTAAACAAACTCATATTAATCTTCTATATTTTAATTCAGACGAAAATTCACATTATACATACATCAAAGATATTGCTAAATTAATAAAACCACAAGTCTGTAAGAGAACAAATAAAATATATATTTGTTTGCGTTGTCTTAACTTCTTCAATTCACAAGAAAGATTAGATAAACATTCAAATTATTGTGGCGAACATAAATCAACGGTAATCAATATGCCTAAAGAAGGCTCAAAGATCACATTCAAAGATGAAAATAAAAAGATCAAACATCCATTTGTTATATATGCTGATTTTGAAAGTATTTTAGAAAAAATTGATACTGCTTCTCAAGATCCAAAAGAATCATACACAAATAAATATCAAAAACATACTCCTTGTGGTTTTTGTTATTATATCAAATCATCCGTTGGTGATAAATATAACAAGTTAGAGATGTATAGAGGCTCAAATACCCCAGAGGAGTTTGTGAAACGACTAGAAAAAGACTGTGTTCGATTAACCAAGATAATGAGAGAAACCAATAAACCAATGTCCTTAACAAGTAAAGAAAAAAGGGAATTTATAAAAAACAATGTCTGTCATATTTGTGAGGAGAAAATTGGTAAAGGTCTAAAGGTTAGAGACCATTGTCATCTCACTGGTAAATATAGAGGTCCGGCTCATCAAAGTTGTAATATTAATTATCAACTCCCCTCTTTCATTCCTGTCTTTCTTCATAACAACGCTCATTATGATACACATCTATTTATCAAGGAACTCTCAAAGACTTCTGGAAGTATCTCAGCAATTCCAAACACGGATCAGAAATACATTTCATTCACAAAAACAATTCACACATCTCCTATTACTCATATCAGATTTCTTGATACATTTAAATTCATGGCAAGTCCATTGGTTAACTTGGTTCAAAATCTAAAAGAGTTTCCATGTCTTTCAGAGTATTTTTTAGATAAAGATTTTCTAACACAAAAGGGAATTTACCCCTATGACTATATGGACTCATTTGAGAGATTCAATGAAACACAACTTCCTTCAAAAGAAAATTTCTATAACAAATTAAATAATAGTCATATATCTGATAAAGATTATGTACACGCACAAAATGTTTGGGAAAAATATAACATCAAGAATCTTGGCGAGTATCACGATTTGTATCTCAAAACTGATGTGCTTTTATTGGCCGATGTATTTGAAGCCTTTAGATCTGTTTGTCGCACTGGATATGGATTGGATCCTGCTCACTACTACACAGCACCTGGATTGGCCTGGAGTGCGATGTTGAAAATGACAAAACAAGATTTGGATTTGATAACCGATGTTGATATGCTTTTGATGATTGAAAAGGCAAAAAGAGGTGGAATTTCACAAGTCTGCTCGAGTAGATACGCAAAAGCAAATAACAAATATCTTCCAAATTATGATCCAACGAAAGAGAGTTCTTACTTGATGTACTATGACGCGAACAACCTGTATGGCTGGGCAATGTCTCAGGCTCTTCCTTATGGAAAACTTAGATGGGTAAAGGAAAAAGACTACAAAAACGTTTTACAAGATGTATGTATCTCTACACAAAAAGAATTGGATGAAGAAAAAGTTGGTTATTATTTTGAAATTGATTTAAAATATCCAGAGGAACTCCATAACCTACACAAAGATCTCCCATTTGCTTGTGAGAAAGCAAGTCCAAAGAAAGAATGGTTGAGTGATTATCAACGATCGTTTGATATAGGTGAATCAACAGAAAAATTACTTACTACATTATATAACAAGAAAAATTATGTTCTACACCAAAGAAATTTGCGACAATATTTATCAAAAGGTCTAAGAGTAGAGAAGATCCATAGGGTTCTAAAGTTCAATCAAAGTCATTGGTTAAAGGGGTACATTGATTTTAATACACAAAGAAGAACAGAGTCAAAAACAGATTTTGAGAAAGACTTTTATAAATTGATGAATAATGCGGTCTTTGGTAAGACTATGGAGAATGTGAGGAAAAGACAAAATATCAGACTATCAACATCTTGGGAACAAGCATCAAAATTAATTAATAGACCGAGTTTTACTCGAGCTGAGGTCTTTACTGAGAACTTTTGTGCGATCCATTTGATTAAAGAGAGTATTGAAATGAACAAACCTATTTATATTGGAACAACAATTCTTGATTTATCAAAGTCATTAATGTATGATTACTTTTATAATAACTTGAGGAAGAAATATCAAAATGATGTTAATCTACTTTATATGGATACAGATAGTTTTATTTTGAAAATTAATACCAACGATGTTTATTCAGACATGAAAAGAGACATTAATATCTATGACACGAGTAATTACAGTCCAGAGAGTGAGTTGTTCTCTTCTAAAAATAAAAAGGTGATTGGAAAGTTCAAGGATGAATTAGGAGGAAATGTTATGAGTGAATTTGTGGGATTGAGGTCAAAGGCTTATGCTTATAAATACATTGTGAATAACGTTGAAAAGACTGATAAGAAGTTAAAAGGTGTAAAGAAAAATGTTATTAAAGAAACAATAAACTTTAAGGATTATTATAACTGTTTAACAACAAAGAAAGAAGAGTTTAGAAAGATTAATGGAATAAGAAGTTATAAACATCAATTATATTCAGAAGAGATAAATAAGAAAGCATTGGGGGCTTTTGATGATAAGAGGTTTATTTTAGAAAATGGAATTGATAGTCTCCCTTATGGTTATATAAGTATATAAGTGATAAGATATATATATAAGTGATAAGATATATATATAAGTGATAAGATATACATAAGTGATAAGATATATATAAGTGATAAGATATATATAAGTGATAAGTTAAAAAGGGGGGGGGTTGGGGATTTTAACGGGCTACCGCCGCCTTTTTTACTATTATATAAATGATAGAACCAAGTATCAACCAGACTAAAGAGTGGAGGTGTAATCAACCTTGGTATATAAATGGAAAACATAATGAATGTGAAAAATATCAAATAGGTATAATTGAAAAGGCAACTGGTAAAAAAGTTCACAAAACAAATAAGAGAATTAATTTAAATACCGGTGAATTGGGTAAAAAAGATGGAAATATTTTTGAGTGGACGGAAAACTTTGATGGTTGTCAGGAAAATATATACTTTAATTTAAAAATGGTATGTGGCACTGGAGGCGCTCAAGCAAGAACATTGAGGGAGGTTTACCATTTTATCTTAGCTCAGTTAAAATATCTTAATAAAGAACCAAACTCAAACATATTTTTTGTTAATATATTAGATGGTGAAGAGAGTTGTAGGAGAATTAAATTATTTCCCACGCATAAACAAATATTTGTAGGGTCGTTGTTTGAGTGGGTTATATTCACCAGATGATATTAAGAGTAAAAGGTTAAAAGGTCCATGAGGTCAGAAGGATCACAGGTGTTTAAGTGGTCTAATGAATAAGGATAACATGTCAAAAGGTTAGAAGGTTCGTAAAGAACAGGGTGAGAGAAATATAGGTGTTTAGGGGCAATGAGGGAGGGAAAGAATTAATATGGAAGTGAATGGGTCAATGTTTGAGTGGGTCAAAGATTAATCTGCCAGATGATATGTAGAAGAAGGATGATAGGTCTATAAGAGAAAACAAATATTTGTAGTGTTTGAGTGGTCTAATGAACAACATTAAGGATAGGTACTACAGACAAAAGGTTCATAAAGATGAGGGTGGGAGAAATAGAGGTGTTTATGATTTTTGAAAAAGACAAGGGGGTAAATGACATTAGATAGGGATTTCCCATGTTAAACGGAGGTGTCCCAGAAGCAACATTATTACACTACTGTCATGTGAAAAAGTAAGTACACCCCATGTAAAGATTTGACTTTTTCAAGATATTTCAACATTCAACTATTTGATCTTCATTTCAACAATATTGATAGATAAAGGTGATATAATATAACAAATATCATGAAACATTTACATTTTGTAGCCCATTGTATAATTTAAATAAACATAATAATAATAATACATTTATTTTATATAGCGCTTTTCAAGAAGCCTAAAGGCGCTTTGACAGAGTACAAAAAACAAGTGCAAAAAGACAAAAATCAATAGGTAAATAATCAAAGCAAAAGGAAGGAGAAGGAGAAGAGATAGTCAGGGGTTAAATGCTGTGGGTTAAATGTTGAATGCAGTGTTGAACAGGTGGGTCTTGAGTGATGTTTTGAATGTGGTGAGTGAGGAGGAGTCTCTGATGGTGTGAGGTAGTGAGTTCCAGAGGGTGGGAGCAGCGATGGAGAAGGCCCTGTCCCCCCAGGATCTGAATTTGGTCCGGATGGGGGGGGGGGGGTCAGGAGGTTGGTACCAGCAGAGCGGAGGTTGCGGGTGGGAGTGTGTCTGGAGAGGAGGTCAGTCAGGTAGGATGGGGCTAGGTTATGGAGGGCTTTGTAGGTCAAGAGGAGGATTTTGTACTGGATTCTCTGGGGGATGGGGAGCCAGTGAAGCTTGTAAAGGACGGGGGTGATGTGGTCACGGGTCCGGGAATGGGTGAGTAGACGGGCAGTGGAGTTCTGAATGTATTGGAGTTTATTGGTGATTATTGAGGGTGAACCATAGAGGAGGCTGTTGCAGTAGTCCAGACCGGAGGTGATGAAGGCGTGGATGAGGGTTTCTGCAGTCGTGGAGTAGAGGGATGGACGGAGACGGGCGATGTTTTTCAGGTGAAAGAAGGCTGCCTTTGTGATCTGTTTAGTGTATTTGTCGAAGGAGAGGATTTGGTCAAAGATTATGCCAAGATTCCGGATGTGAGGGGAGGTGGATACTGGGAAACCGTCGATGTTGAGGGCAAAGTTATGGGTGGATTTGGTGAGTGTTTTTGGGCCAATGATGATTATTTCAGATTTATCATAGTTATTCATAGATTTATATCATAGATTTATCATATCATAGTTTGAGGAAGTTGATTTGAAGCCAGGATTTTATTTCAGTGATGCAGTTTGTCAGGATGGAGTGGGTGGCGGTGGAGATGGACTTGGTGGAGATGAAAAGCTGGATGTCATCGGCGAAGCAGTGGAATTGGAGACCATGACGGCGGATTAAGTGACCAAGGGGGGACAGGTACAGGATGAAGAGGAGGGGGCCAATAACTGAACCTTGGGGGACACCTTGGGGGAGGGGAGCAGTGGGGGATTTGCAGTTATTGATGGAGATGAACTGGCGTCTGTCAGAGAGGTATGATTTGATCCAAGAGAGGGCAGTGCCGGTAATGTTAAAGGTGGTTTCAAGTCGGGTGAGGAGGATGGTGTGATTGATGGTGTCAAAGGCGGCGCTGAGGTCGAGGAGGATGAGAATGTTGAGGTTGCCAGCGTCAGAGGAGAGGAGAAGGTCGTTGGTGATTTTGAGGAGAGCAGTTTCAGTACTGTGGTTGGAGCGGAATTCCGGATTGGAATGTTTCATACAGGTTATTGGCAGAGAGGTGATGTTTGAGTTGAGTGGCTACAGCGCGTTCCAAAACTTTTGACAGAAAGGGTAGGTTGGAGATGGGTCTGAAGTTATTTAGGGTGTCAGGGTTGAGTCCAGGTTTTTTCAGAATGGGGGTAACAGCAGCAATTTTGAGGGATGGTGGGACGATGCCTGTAGACAGGGAGGAGTTTATTGTTGCAGTGATAAGTGGAGAGAGAGCAGGAAGGGAGGCCTTGACAAAGCTGGAGGGGATGGGGTCAAGAGTGCAGGTGGCAGTTTTCATTCCTATGAGGAGTTCAGAGAGGTCAGTCGGGGAGACTGGGGAGAACTGAGACAGGGGTTGACAGGATAAGGGGGGCAGGTGGTTTGAGGGGGAGCGGGTGTGGTGGTGGTGAAGCTGTTGTAGATGTTGTCAATTTTGCATTGGAAGAATGAAAGGAAGGAGATGCAGTTGTCTACTGTGAATGACTGGGTGGTGGTGTTCAGGGGCCTGAGGAGTTTGTTTATTGTCGAGAAGAGTGCTTTTGGGTTTCCAGAGCCAGAGTGGATAATTTGAGAGTAGTAGGCGGAGCGGGCATGGGAGAGGGCATCTTTGTAGTGTTGTAGGTGGTCCTTGTAGGCTTGGGAGTGAATTGTGAGACCTGTTTTATTGCGGAGTCTTTCAAGTTGGCGAGCACGAGTTTTCATCAGGCGGAGTTCAGGAATAAACCAGGGAGCAGCATGGGTGAAAGAAACTGTTTTGGTTTTTATAGGCGCAAGCTGGTCAAGGCAGGAGGAGAGAGTGTGGTTGAAGTAGTCAGTGAGGTCAGAAGGGGTGTGGAGGTCAACAAAGGGAGAAATGGACATTTTTTCAGAGAGGGTGGATGAGAATGAGGGAGGTGAAAGAGCGTTTAGCTTACGGAAGTTGATAGTGCGATAATGCCTTGGTGCTGGGGTGGGGATGTTGATGGTCATAGTGATGGCTAAGTGGTCAGAGAGGGTGAAGTCGGAGCCAGAGAGATGGTGCAAAATTAATCCAGTAGAGCAGACAAAGTCCAGAATGTGACCACGGTTATGGGTAGGAAAGTTGACATGTTGAGTGAGGTTAAAGCAGGTGAGTAAATCAGTGAAGTCAGTGGTTATTGTGGAGTCAGTGGAGTCCATGTGGATATTGAAATCACCGAGGAGGAGGATTGAGGGGGAGAGGGAACAGAGCTGGGTCAGAAAGTAGGAGAAGTCAGACAGGAATGATGGGTTTGGTTTGGGAGGGCGGGAGACGACAGCCATGACTGACTGTGTGTGACCAGAGAGTTTAAAAGCCAGGTGTTCAAATGATGGAGCAGATGAGATGGAGATGAGGCTGGTCTTGATGTCCTGTCGGTGTATTACGGCAATTCCACCACCTCGGCCCTCCGAGCGTGGTTTATTGATGTAAGAATATCCATTGGGTGTAGTGAGGTTGAGTGAGAATTAGTCCAGTGGTTGTTGCCAGGTTTCAGTGAGACAGAGAAAGTCCAGTTTATTATCCAGAATGTAGTCGTTCAGGATGAGGCTTTTGTTGTTGAGGGACCGGGTATTGAACAGAGTGAGCTTCATGTTTGTTTGTACGGTGGGGATGAACTCAGGTGATTTAGCCAGGGTTTGCAGGCAGGAGGTGCGATCGTATGCGTTGCTGTGACCAGGTGCGCTGGGATGATGAGTGGGAGTGCGCTGAGCCGACCAGATTATGGGAATGAAGTGACCTGTTTGTAAGTAAACAAACTTACGACCAGAGCCTCTATGAATATATCTGGGTCGTCGCAGGAGTCCGTGGTATTTGATTGCAGAGATGCATGATGGGGTGGAGTAAGTGCTGAGCAGAAGGAGCCTTGCGGCGGAGTACCGAAGAGCCATGCCAGGCAGGAGCGAAGAGACGAGTACGAGGCCAAGGCCGAGGAGGAAGAGCAGGCCTTGCCGCAGCAGCAAACGACCGCAGCCGCTAATCAAGACAGCAAAGGCCGCAGCGGCAAACGACCGCAGCCGCCAGCCAAGACAACAAAGGCCGCAGCGGCAAACAGCCGCAGCCGCAAACCAAGACCGCAGCGGCAAACATCCACAGCCGCAAACAACGGGAGCGGGCCTGAGGCAACAGTGAAAGAGCCGGGCAGGCGAAGCCAGGAGCAGAGCCGGGACCGAGCAGAGAGCAGACCCAACGGCCAAAAAGCCGCCACGACCACCAGAAAAGCAGACTATGTACAATGACCCAGTCGGAGAAGCGGCGAACAAGTAACGCCAGCGTCCTCTCCAGACTGGACGGAAGCGGCAGTCAAATAAATAACATAAATAAAATATGGATAACATAAATATAATAACATAAAACAACAAAATAACATAAATAACATAAATAACAAATAAATAACATAAATGCAAATTTCGCATGTGGAAAAAGTAAGTACACCCTTGGCTCTGATAGGTGGTATTGCCCCCTTTGGCAGAAAAAACATCAAGTAGGCATTTCTTATAACTGTCTACCAGTCTTTCTTATAACTATAAACATCTATAATCGACTGGGAGAAATTTTTGCCCACTCATCCATGCAGAATTATTTCATCTGTGCGATGTTTGAGTGGTTTCTTGCATGCACAGCTCGTTTCAAATCCCCCCACAACATTTCGATGAGATTTCGATCCGGGCTTTGACTTGGCCATTCCAGAACCCTCCATTTCTTTCTTTTCAGCCATTCCTTGGTGGATTTACTGGTATGTTTAGGGTCATTGTAATGTTGCAAGGTCCACCCTCGGTTGAGCTTCAACTTTCCGGCAGATGGCCTCACATTATCCTCAAGCACCCTCTGGTACAATGAAGAATTCATAGTGGATTCTGTTATGGTGAGCTGCCCTGGCCCTGATGCAGCAAAGCTGCCCCAAATCATAATATTTCCACCACCATGCTTTACAGTTGGTATCAGGTTCTTGTGGTCAACTGCTGTCTTTGGTTTTCGCTAAGCATGTCTTCTGGTACTGTGGCCAAATAGCTCTACCTTTGACATCTGTCCAGGGCACATTGTTCCAGAAGTGCTGGTCTTTGCCTCGGTGTTCATTGGCAAACTGTAGTCTTGCACTGATGTTCTTTCTGGACAGCAAAGGTTTCCTCCTGGCACACCTCCCATGTAGATCAAATTTGTGCAGCCTCTTTCTAATGGTAGACTCGTGCACTTTGACATCAACAGCAGCAAAAACTACCTCTCGGTCCCGTGGTGACATTCTGGGGTTCTTAGAGACTTCTTTCAGCATCTCGCGGTCTGCTCTCGGGCTGAACTTGCAGGGGTGGCCTGGCCTGAACAAGTTGGCAGATGTTTGGAATCTTCTCCACTTGTAGATGATCTTCCGGACAGTCGAATGATTGATTTCAAATTGTTTGGAGATCTTTTTAAATCCCTTCCCAGACTCGTAGGCATCTATACCCTTCTTTCTGAAGGCCTCAGAGAGCTCTTTTGATCTAGGCATGGGGACCCCGCACACTTCAACAACAAAGGGCAAACCAAACTAAATGTCTGAGGTTTAAATAAGACAGGTTCCTCCAAGATCCTCTCTAATGATGTTCTAATCATTTGCACTTGAGCTGGTGCACCTGATTCTAATTTTAGGTATTTGAAGTTGTGATAAATGTAGGGGTGTACTTACTTTTTCCACATGCGAAATTTGCATTTATGTGTATTTAAATTATACAATGGACTACAAAATGTAAATGTTTCATGATATTTGTTATATTATATCACCTTTATCTATCAATATTGTTGAAATGAAGATCAAATAGCTGTATGTTGAAATATCTTGAAAAAGTCGAATCTTTACATGGGGTGCACTTACTTTTTCACGTGACTATATATATATATATATTGTTGCGGATATGGGATTGGCATCCATCCATATCCGCTTGTAAATATTCCCCTATTTCCTCCATACTTCCCAACTATCCCCAATCCCCCATTCCCTAGTCCCATTTTCTGTAAACAACACTCTGTAGACCCGACCTTCCCCTATGTCCCCCATTAAATGTCGCATCCAGGTCCACCGCATCTCACGTAGACAACTATAGGACATCTTGCTAGTTATTCTTAGTCTATGTCAGTTAAGGACTCGTTTCCATTAATTCTGACTCTTCGTTGCACCAGAATGTGATTGTATGGCACCGTTAGGAAGTTTAGGACGTCCCAATACCTCCCCGCAGCTCTTCCTCACGGTTCAACAACAACAACAACGGCCTCGGCGCGGGGAGTGCGCGTCCTCACTCCGGCTTGGTTGGTAGGGAGTGTTGGGAGGGCACCATGCCTTTCCAACGAGCCGCCATCGAGCATGTGCTCGACGGGGTTACCAAGTAGGGGCTCGCTGTCAGCTCCTCGTCAAGGGCGGAGCCCGGTAACCCCCGCCCCCAATAGAAGCGGCGGACCGATCCCTTCTGGGGCGGAGCCAACGAGCCGAGGGCGTGTGACTCCCCGCTGAGCATGCGCAGGAAGAGGGAGGTGACGTCAGATGCGCGCTGAGCTTGGAGAGAGAAGGACGCCACCTCCGAGCGCTGTGACACCTCCCCGCATCTCTGGACTGGACCGTGCTTTATCCTGTCCCTGAGCCAAGGTGCACCTTGTGCTATCGACTGCCTGTCCTTCCCTGCCATCAATCCCTGCGTAAGTCAGTCTTGTTCCGTTTGTCTGTGGTCTGTCGGGGATAAGATAAGACTGTAACTAAGTGCCCATCTCTTCTGTGTCTTTACCTCATTACCTTGTAATCTACCCCTTTTCTCCACCACTAATTATATCCTCCTCCGGAGGTCTTGAGAACTGTACCCCTTGCGTCGTTTCATCTATCCCAGTCGTTGTGTCCTTTCCAATCATTGATTTAGCATAGCGCGATTTGGTCAACGTCGGGTGGAATCGGGTGAGTTGGGGAAGAATCGGGGGAACTGTTAGGTCGCGGCAATACCACCGCTCGGTAAATAACATCTAATCCGCGATCCGTAACAATTGGTGTCGAGGAGTGAGATACGGACCCGAAGCGTGTTTAACGCGCTCAAAATTACAAGCAGTTGGAAATTGTTTTGTTTTAAAGGAAAACCCGAATTTTGAAAGTCGCGCTATGGCAGATCAAGACGGCTGGGTTCCGGTAGAGGAGAGTGAGGCAGGGTCGATCCAGGACCAAATTGAGGGACAAGAGGAGAGCAAAGCAGTGAGGGCGGCAGGTTCGCAAAATGGCGTCCTCGCGCACGAGGTTACGGGCGCGCAAAATGGCGCCTCACACATGGCTACGGCGACCGCGCCCGCGACCGTAGCAGCGCCGTTGGTGGATTTGAACCTTTTTTTTATACAAATGAAGGCCCTTATGGACAAGAATAGCGAAGAAATGGAAAGCAGAATGATGAGGGGGATGAGAAACCAAATTTTAGGAATGGGGAACCGGATGGATGCTCAGAGTGAGCAATTGGGGGTAATGAGGGACGAAGCGAGGGGTACCGGTGAGGCGTTAGACAATGGGATAAAAGAGGTAAAGAATGGGTTAACGGGGGTAGAAAACAGAATGGCCGCTCAAGAGAATCAAATGGAAGGGATGAAAAAGGGGTTAGAGGGGTTAGAAAACAGTATGGAAGGCAAATTGAGGGACATGAGGGACCAAGCGGAAAGGGAAGTTTAAAAAATGGGGCAGCAGATAGAGGGGGTCAGAATGGGGGTAGAAACTAAATTGGATGCTCACAGGGAGGAAATGGAGCAGATGAGGGTGGCATCTGGGCAGGAGATGCAAGTGATGGGAGAAGAGATCAGAAGAGGTGTGAGTGAGGAGGTCGGAGGAGTGCGCGAGGAGGTGAGGCACTGTGAGGAGCGCATGGAGAAGGAGGTGAGAAAGGGGACTGTAAAATTGCAAGGTGGTATAGAGGAGTTGACGCTGGAAGTGGAACAGCTGACGGAGGGACAAAAAGAACTAACGGAGCAGGTTCAAAGGAACACTGCGGTATTAGGAGGGTTAAAAGCGACACAAAACGACATAAAAAATGACTTGATAGCGACACAGAGGCAATGTCAGATGGTACGTGAGGGACTGACAACGAGGTTGGATGAGGTGACAGAGGTAATGGAGACGAAGGACCGGCAGGTGAGGACGCACATGGAAACGGTCAAGGTAGCCTTAGAGGACGAACTTGAGGAGACGCACCGGGAAATAAAAGAGGTGAAGCAGAAATTAGAAGAAGTGGAAGAAGGGGTAAGCGAAATTAAGAAGCGACGGAGAGGGGATAAGAAAGAGATAAAGGAGGAAGTAAAAGAATTGGTCCAAAGTCTGTGTTCGGATCGTGATGATGTGCTCATTAACCGGATGAGGGATTCGCAGGTGATGGAGGAGAAGCGAAGAGAAAGAGGACCCGGTGTAAGTGGTGACCAATATGGTCGTGCGTATGATGCGCCAGGTGATTTAATAAGCTTGGGGGTCGAGATGGACCCGGGTGTTCGTGAGAGGCCGTTGGTGAAGTGTGCGACAGGTCTGGTGTGCGAAAAAGGAGGTGTGCGAGGAAGTCCGACTCTGGGGTGTGTGAGGAAAAAGTGCGTGCCAAGGAGTGAGGGTGCTGTCGAGAGTGAGTCGGTCGTAGCGCGTGTGCGAGGGAGCACATGGAAGCGCGTAGTGAGGAGTGTTATGGAGGGTGTAAAGGGAGAATGCACGCCTGTGGTGAGTGTTACAGAGGATGTAACGGGAGAGGGTGTGCGAGAAAGATGTGTGACGGACAGGTGCATGGGGAAAGAGTGCGCTGTCAAAAGTAAGGAAGAGTGTACACCTGTGGTGAGTGTTACAGAGGGTGTAACGGGAGAGTGTGCGCGAGAAAGGTGTGTAACGGACGGGTGCATGAGGAAAGAGTGCGCTGTCGAGAGTAAGGGTGAGTGCGCTGTCAAGAGTGGAGGTGGGAGTAGTAAGAGTGACACGGAGCGTGAGTTGGTTGTGACAGGTGAGAAAGGAAGCACACCTGGAATGGTAGAGCGTGTGTGGGAATACACGCTGGAATTGGTAGTGAGGCACGTGGTTGGGTGTGCGAGTGAAAGCACACCTGTGATTGTCACAGAGGAGGTGACCGAGGAAGGGGCGCGAAGAGGTGTGTTGGTGAGGTGTGCGACCAATGAATGTGTGCCAAAGTGTTCGGTGGTCAGGTGTGTGACCAAGGCTGTGAGTGGAATGAGTGTACCGAGGTGTGTAAGGAAAGGTACGAGGAGCATGGGAACAGCTGGAGGTATGAGCAAGAAAGGGGTAGCGTATGCATGTAAGCATGCAGGTGAGGCATCGACGGTAACCGGGTTAGCGGTTAGAGCGACTTTTAGCCGAATCGGGCCCTCGGTGCGTGCCGGGCTTCGCATGCCGCGAGAACCAGCGGGGATCCGAGCCACGGCGGGTTCGAAAGGACCGCCGTACGCGATCCACGCTGGGCCTCGCTTTGAACGGCCACGTCCGTGCTCCACTAGGCGGAGCGGGCAGCCCGAGAGGAAGGGTCGTCATGGCGACCACTTTTTGTTGAGGCATTCCGGCAGGTCGAGATCGGGCCATGGGATGGCTCCGTGCCGAGATGGTGCGTGGGACCTCGGCCCGGGTAAACCTCCTTCCCTGCCCCGAATGCGGGACGTATCCAGCCGCTGGCACAAAACAACCCGCATTCATTGCTCGGCTGTACGAAGCCGAGCTTTAGAAAGGAATTGGTGCACCGAGAGGCATTAGTAAGTAGACTGTAATGACGAGGATAGTGTTTTGGCCCCGAAATTATAAAAACAAAATTTGATGATTGGCAAAGGATTGGCAGTAATGATTGGCAGATGATGGGTAGTGATTGGCAAATTTTTGATTTGTTGAAATTTGATGTGCAAAATTGGTAGTCGGAGATGCCCGATGTGGTGGGATGGCAACTCTGTCATCCCTCACAAATGGGGGGCAAATGCGCTATAGATTATGGGGTGTATGGCAGTGAAAACTAGCCCGGGTGGGTTAGGATATTGTGTGTAGGGATCTAGCGAAGATGACATTAGGTAACGTTAAGGTTAGTTAGTGACAAGGATACCTGTAGAGGGGACGCTGGTAGATTAGAGTGGATGATAATGACGAGGGAGCGCAATAGTTTAAAGGGGCGACTGGGAAGCGCAAGTTTCAGAGGGGAGTAGTTAGATGAGATGATGCTGTGTGAGAACTGGACAGGTGTGTGGAGCAGTGTATGAGTAGTGAGTGTTGTGGATCAGCGCGAATGCGCTTGGGGGATAGAAGGGTGCAGGCGGCACCAAGTATGAGAGCACAGGTGTGCAAGTACAGGTGTGTGGAATATATGGAGCAGAGAATGAGTGGTGTGGAGAGAGTTGGAGTAAGTGGTACGGAGTGGTGTGCATGGTGCGATGGTGTGGATGGGGGAAGAGTGGACCCCTTTCACGAGTACCCGGGGCGGGTAGTGTAAGTGTTAGGTAGAGGGTATAGGTAAATTGTGGTTGGATATTGGCATTTGTGGTGCGGTTGCAGAATGGTATTGTGGATGGGTGCATTAGTGTTGTGGAAATGGCTGGGCGTGTAGCCTGTTAGTGTGTGTAGTTGGTTTGGGCACTCCACCACTGTGAGGATGTCGGCCAGGTGAGGCCGCAGGTGGGCTCTGGGAGCCGTTAGTGTCAGTGGGTGCCTGAGGATCCCGGGTGTGGATCGGGCAGCCCGTGCCAGAGAGGGCACTGAGGGGGTGAGAGTGCGAGAGGGCCTTCCCCAGTTAGTTAGGTTAGGGTGAGGAGCAGGTGAGCTCGGTAGGCAACAACAGTGGTGGAGGTGTGCAGGTGGGCGGACCAGCTAGGAGCGTCACACGACCCGGCCACCGAAATTGTG